>NC_133904.1:22068002-22384222 GCF_964199755.1 Larus michahellis
GTGGAGTGGGGCCTGCCCGCCTGCCGGGTCCTGCTGGCCAAGCGCAGCGTGTGCCAGACCGGCCCCTGCTCCGGGGCGATTCATAGCCATGGTTCATCCTAGCAGGTCCTTTGGATGCTTGGTCCAGCAGAGCTCCCTAACCCTTGGGGGAAATCAAGTATCTCCACGGAGAAGAACAGCCTGATTAGGGATGGACGAGAAATGCACCCTCTGTGGTCCCGGACGGAGCAGACATACTCACTGTCTTGGTCTCTCTGCCCAGCTCCTCATCTCTTGACTTTCTTGCTCCTTCTCTTTGGTAATTTAAAAACACTTCTGGAGCTCTGTCTGCCAAGCACCTTGATGATATCACCTTTCCTTTCCAATCTCTCCTCCTCCTGTAGAAACCAACCTTGCAGGGTTGCAGTTTCCACAGAGACAGAAGTGAAAATAACGCGGAGAAAATGAACTTCAATTTAATTCCTCTGAACTTCAGTTCGCTCAAACCGGGATGCTGGATTTCAGTCATGTAATTCTGTTTGGGACACTTCTGAGCTAGGCTCGGATTTGCCTGCAAGAAAACAAGATTTTGTTCTCTAAGTCTTCTTGCAGAGCAGTTATTTGTACTGTGTCCGGCGGGTGTGGAGTGAATGGGAAACCTCAGGGAAAACCACAACTCATTTACGGCTTAAATGAAAATTGAAAAAGAGTTGAAAACAAGATGTGTGAGATTTCAAATTTTATCTTTTATAAACAACATTTGTTGCCTGTGGACGAATGAGTGTAACAGAGGGATTTAATCTTTGTAAACAGGAGACAAACGCATCAAAATAGACCCTCAGGCGTATGGCAGGACTTTAAATCTGACCTGGCTTTGGAGAAGGGGAGAAGAAGAGGCTGGAACAACTTAACCGCTGCCCAGAGTTTTATTGGCACCAGGAGGTCCATGAAAGAGACAAATAGGGGGATTTGAGGCCTTTGCTCTTTGTATTTGGTTTTTATTAGAGCCATCGGTTTTGAGCGTGCGTTTGCCTGACCAGGTGGGTGCTTGCGGGGCCTGAGAGCTCCTGCACTGTGTTTTCGGACCTCTGCAGCTGGGGGTCTCTCCCAGGCCAGCCTGGCCACCTCCATGGGCCAGGCATTAGGCAGTGCCAAGGTGTCGAAGCATAATTCGACGGAGAAGAAACAAAATGGACCGCGCTTTAAACGCTATGAGCCATGGCACTTCCAGGTTGGTCTGTTAGGTTTGTTCATTACTGGTTCGGCGTTAGCGAGGCCCTCTTAGCCGTGCAGGTTTTTTTGCGGGGTTACGGAAAGGTCTCCTTTCTCTGCTTGCTGAAATCTTGCTTCGTCTTTAGGCATGTTTGGAGGATTTTCTCACAGCACCCATTTCACAGCTCTGTTACGGCTCACGTTAGCCCTACACGGACAAGAGGTGCTCTGTGGGAAGGAGCAGGGCACCCCGGGCGTCCTGTGCTGCCGTCAGCTCCTGGACACCAGCAGCAGGAGAACCTGCAGAAGAGATCAGCGACCAAGAGGACCCGGGCAGCGAGTCCCCGGGCCTGGGTGGAGCCGCCTGCGGGCTCTGAAGGGACACGACCCTAACAGTGTTGTATGGTGGCAAATAGCCATTTGCCGTGGTGAGGAGCCGTTCTGTCAAGCCGACCTTGGCACCAAGGGACAGAATGCTGGCCGAGGCGGAGATGCGGGGATCTGTAGGCTGTAAATGGGGTCTATGGACTGGAAAGCAGTGTGGCTGCTTTCAAGAGCGGACTTGGAGCTTGTTGAAGGAGTTAGGAGGCGTATGGGCAAGGTGAGCCTAGTAGGATCATCCACCTGGATCTCCCAAAGGCATTTGGCAAGGTCTCTCAGCACAGGCTCCTAAAGAAAGGAGGCAGCCCTGGAGTGGGGGGTGAGGCCTTACGGGCAGAAAGCATTTGCTAAAAGGGAGAAAAGGTAGGAGGCAACAGTCTCTGTAGCAGAAAACACCAGGGAGCTGTGCAGGGACGGCATTCGGTATGTTCGGAAATGACCAGCAAAAGCAGGCAAATACTGAAGTTTGCTGCTGACACACAGAGCTGTGTGGATGAAGGCCAACTGCGGAAAGAGACTGGGCAATAAAAAAGATGAAATTCAAATGTACATAAATATAAAATGGTGCACAGGGGGAAAAAACAATTTTAACTCTATTTATAAAACAACGGGTTCCGAGTTAAGTGTTACCGTCTGGAATGTCGGGGTTGTAACGGATTGTGCTATGAAAATGTCAGTTCAGTGGTCAGTAGGCGCCAGGAAAATAAATCGCATGCAAGAATTACTGGGGGAAAAGAGAGAGGAAAACAGACAATCGCCATTTCCTCCAACTGGAGGCATCGGGGGAAACCACCGGTGCAAGTTGAGGGCTTTGAGGCTGCTTTGGGTGAGAAGGGACCGTTCCTGGAGGGCGCAGATCTGCGCAGGGCTGCGGAGAGGCGGCTGCAGGCTGCTGTCGCCCAGCCCCAGGGGGTTAATCCCAGCGGGAGAGGGGACATGGAGCAGACACGCGCTCTGCCTCGTGGAGGTAACCATCTATCAGAGGTCCTGTGTTTGCTGAGTCACCTCTGTCCTCCCCTGGCTCCGATGCGGAGCCCTTGCAGGAAGCTGGCGGCCGACGGGCCGATTTCCTGCACCAGTGCGGTGACCTTTGCCAGTAAAATCAATTTCTAAAATACAATTTGTATGGCCTTTTTCTTGATATATAAGCTGGAAAGATCCCTTTGGTGGCTGGTAACAATTGGGAAAGTGAAGCTCTGCTGAGCTGGAGAGAGCAAGCTGCGGAGGAGCGCTGCGGTGGCAGCTCCTGCCCCGAGTGGAGGGGGACTCGCGGGCTCCGGACCGAAGCTGTCACATCCACGGGCTCCAGCCTCCTCCTCTGCGAGCTCCCCGCCGCTCGGCAGCCGGGTGTGCAGGCACTGGGGGACAGGTCTGCGCGCCAGGGTTGGAGGAAGACACGGGCAGAAAATCTATCACAAATCCGGCCGGGCTGGTGGCCTGAGTTCGGGTTATAGAGCCTCTCCCGGGCAGGTCCTGGGTGCCAGTTATTTTTCCCAAATTAGGAACAATATCACCTCTTTGCGAAGAAGATACGGACTAAAAAATCCAGAGGAAGCCTGGTCTCCATTTGTAAGCAAGGCCGCTTGTGTTGCAGCCACCTCTCGGGCTGCGTTTGTTTGGTCTCAGGGTGAGGAGGGAGGGGGCCGCCTTCTCGCCTTCCCAGGAATGGAGGGATTTGGCCACAGAGCGACCAGCCCGCTCCGTCCCCGTGCGACCGAGCTGTGGTGAAGCACCCGCTGGACGGACCCCGCGTGTCGAGCATCCATATGCCTGCCCCAGGGGCTGCTCAGCACCCGCGCCACGTTCGTTGGAAAACGGGCTCGTCTGTAATTACGCCACTGAAGAGGGTGCGAGCTGCGCTGAGCCTCCTGCTCTGGATGTGTCTGCTGGCGTCTGGGGCTGGTCGTTAAGGCGGCTGCTGCAGAGGAGGAAATCGGTGTTCTCAGGGCCCTGCCTGGATTACAGCTGGGCAGTCTCCTGTAGCACCGGCGCCGCTGCGCAGCCAGCGTGGAGCTCGGGTCCCTTTCACGAGCTGTTTTCCATAAAAACCCCACTGGCTGCCCTGAATTGTGCTCCCACGTCCAGCCTCCACAAGTCCCCCAGCAGCTATTCCATTGCTCTTCCCAGGCTTGAAATTGGGATTACGGGCTCAGGTCTCCCACGCATCCCCCACGGCCAAGCCTCGGTACTCGGCAATTAACCCACTGTCCCCTCAGTTTCCAAGCATTTACAGCAACACCGCAGCAGCGCAGGAATTCCCTGATTTCCTTTTCACAGCCTTTCCCAAGCCTGCCTTGCAGCCCCTTGTCAGTGCCGCTGGGATCAGAAGTACCTGTTCCTCCCCTCCCTCCCGCCCTGGCTGAGGTAACGCATGCAGCTGCCATCCGAAAAAGAGGGCAGATGTGTCCGTTCGGTTGCATAGCCAGTTAAAATCGGATCAGCACAAAAAGCCTTTGCCCTGTTCCAAACGCTGTGCCAGTTCCTGCTGCTTGTCCCCCCCCCGTCTCAGTTAATCTCCGCGGAGCTCGGTGCCGCCCTGAAGGAGCCGGACTTTATTCCATCACGCTTCGGTGGGTGCCGTAATCGCCGGGGGCTCTTTTCTCTGTCTTCTCTGTAATTGGTATCGCTTTATCCCTGGCTTCATCCTCTGTCATCCCACCGGTGACCCCTCTTCCCCCTCTCTGGCTGCTGGCGTGCAGCGACACAAGTCCTGGGGCAGACCCTGTCCTGCTGGGCCACCAGGCAGAGTTTGGACCCTGGCCCAGGCAGGTTTCCCCCCCCCCGCCACAATCACACTGCAGCTGCCCAAGGAAGCCCTGGCATTTCTGGGAGAAAAGCAGCAGATGAGTCGTTTGCGTGTGCAGTGGAGCCGGCAGCTCCACAGCACCCACGGAAGAATGCAGCTCCGCTTCCCAGGCGACACCCCTTCCCGAAACGTGAGGAGAAACCACTCATCTGTGCCAGTGCTGGGCAGTACCAGGCTCTTCCTCCACAGCCAGCACCCTCTCTGGACCTCACATCCTCCTCCTCCTGCCCTGACTACATCCCAAGCCTTCTCCAGATATCACAAATTTTCCGCATTTTTGCACCAGCTGCAGCAGCAGCCCTGCAAGTCCTCCTGCCTTCCCCAGAAGGTGGTGCAGATCGGGCAGTGCACATCAGTCTTGGTGTTCCTCCTCTTGCACCCTCACCTGCAGCTGCCAGTGGAAAAAGGGAAAAGGTTTGTGTCAGCTCTGGTTGTGTGTCTAGTTCAAAATCAGATCGGGGTGGAACCACCAGGTAGCCCAACCCAACACCGGTGAAACCTTCCCACAAGGCTTGTGAGGGCAGACCGGGGACATCAGAGCCAAGGTGGTGGTCACAGCCACCTAGCACCACTGGGACAGGGGGCCTCAGGGCTCCTCTCTCAGCTGACTTTATGGATGAGATGAAGCTGTCACGATGTGAGCATGAGGGTCAGCGCCACGGAGCTGCAAATGCCACATCCCCGGTGGGCATCATACTCATGTGCCCCACGCAGTGCATGGGGAGTGCCCAAAAGGGCCATGTCCTCAAAAGGCGAGCAGAGATGCGGGCTCAGCTCTACGGCTCCTGAGCTCCGTCAGGGAAGGAGCATGGGGAGAAAGCGGGGCGAGATTCCCCATTGCAGGCCGGGACCTCCAGCACACACAGGCACAAGAGGGTTGGCGGAGGCAGCCACCTCCCTGATGGGTGGTGGACCACCTCCTAGTTGGCCATGCCCATCAGCATGGCACACCTCCCTGACCGGCCACCCAAGGGGGTGCACGCACAGTTTGGAGGGATGCATGTCTGATGCAGGCGTACTTTTTAATTTTTTCCTCCCCGTAACATCAGAGCTGGGTTTGCAGTTTGGACTCTAGCCCCTGCTGCTGAAGAGGAACGAATCTCCTCTCATCCTTTGAACAGCGGTACATGCTGACAAGGGCATTGCGAATAAATCTTCCCTGTGCCAGTTCCCGGGAGAATTGGGTCACCTCAGGCTGTTCCTCCCCCACCAGCCAGCGCCTCCTGGCAGAGTTGTGGAGCTGTAAATTTGGCAGAAGCTGTCAGGGCCCTGAGGACACTAATAGGCCTTAATGGGTCCCACCTGGGGCCTCCGCCCCACAGGCCCAGGAAGCCATTAAAGCTCAGCCTTGGGCTGTTAGTCTTTCCTTGATCCATGTTGTAGGAGCACCGGTCTGCAGATCAGTGGTGCCTGGCTATGGGCTGACTTCTTGGCCTGTTCTCACACCTGCCTCACCACTATGGACCTGTCTGGACTGTGTCTGACCCTGCTTACCCTCACCACATCTCATCCTGACCTGGGACCTGCCTCATCACCTGCCCGATGAACTGGACTCTCTTTGAACTTGGTGGCCACCTCTGAGTCTCCTCTCCTTGCCTCTCAGCTACTGTGGCTGCTGAGAGAGCTGCGTTACTGGCCGCCTGTTCCTAAGCTCTTCAGACCTCCTGCTTCCTGACAGTGCTCTGTGTATACAACACCAACTGGAGAGAACTCGAAGCCCAGCAGGCTGGGTGGGATTTCTGGTCAATCTTACTCATCTTTTCTTTCCCATTTCAGACACACAGGCTTCTCCTGCAGCAGTCCAACCCCTGAGAGCACCCCGGAGTAAATGTGCAACCTGGAGGAGGCTGAAAGAAGAAACAGAGCACGACCTGCTTCTTGGGGGCCCTCTGACCAAATGCTTCCAGTTTTACAGAGGCTTCACTTTGCTTGAGCCCTGGGCATAAACAGTCCATGTCCCAGGTGCCCGCTGTCCCTGGCATGGCTGGGCACAGCTCCACTCGTGCTGCTGCTGGGCACACATAGCTGGAAAAGGAGGAACTGATGGGGAGCGTGATGGTCGGTTCTAGGTGTAGTGATCAGGAAAGAGTGGTCTGCAGGATCCTGAAGGGATTGGGAAAGGTGAGTAGTGATACACAGACTCTGGTCTTCGCCTTGTCCAGGCAGCTGCTAAGTGGGATCCTGTGGGATGCGGCTCTGAAGAGTGAAGGAGTTCAGGAGACCTGGCAGGTCTTTAAGGACAGGATCTTCTGAGTCCATCCCAATAATCAGGTAAACACGTAGGTGAACCAGGAGATGGGTTTGGCTAAGCTGAATTAAACTCGTGACTGAACTCCGATGCGAAAAGGCAGTATGGAGGGGGTGGAGGCATGGGCAGGCCATCAGGAGAAATAGGGAAATCTTGCCTGGGCTTGTAGGGTCAATGTTAGGAAAGCCAAAGCTCGCTTTGTTGAGATGTGAAAAGAACATGAAGTCTTCTACAGATGAAGTAAAACTTTAAAAGTAGTACTACTTTAGTTATAGGAGACCTCATTTGCCTTGCACATCTCAACAAACTTCTTTAGTTGTAGAAAGCTGAAGAAGGAGAGCGCTCACAAAGGCACCGCTGCTGACCAAGACACGTGGCAGTGGCCACAGACAAAGCTGAGGTCCTCCATGCCTTCTTGGCCCTCAGGCTTCACCAACAAAGTCTCCCAGGCGGTGTGCCTGGAGGCAGGGTTCGGAGAGAAGGATAACCCACTGTGGATGGGGGGGTCAGGGTGGTTATTACTTGGAGAGCCATAAAAACCTGTGAGCCCAGGGAAGTGGTGTCCAAGGGTGCTAAGAGGTGGCCGGGGATGCTGGCCGGTGTTCTTGCAAGACCACTTGTAACATCATAAAGAAAAATCACAGAACCATCTAGGTTGGAAGGAACCTTTAAGATCATCAAGTCCAACCATCAACCTAACGCTGACAAACCCACCACTACCCCATGTCCCTCAGCACCCCGTCTGCCCGGCTTTTAAATATCTCCAGGGATGGCGACTCCACCACTTCCCTGGGCAGCCCATTCCAATGCTTGATAACACTTTCAGTGAAGAAATTTTTTCTAACACTCATCCTATACGCGCCCCCGCCCCCCCAAGCACAACTTGAGGCTGTTTCCTCTTGTCCTATCGCCTGTTCCTTGGGAGAAGAGACTGACCACCATCCATCATGTAGCAACACCTGCTGGAGCACATTCCTGAGCAGATGGAAAAGCAGGAAATGATGGGGAACAGGCAGCTTGGGCTGAAAAGGGGTAAATGCGCCCTGATCACCACCTGTGAGGGGAAAATGGGGTTTGTGGGGCGAGGGCAGAGCAGCAACGGTCCATCTGGTGCAATCTCCCACCGCGTCCGGGTGGAGGGATGACCCGGTCTGGGACTGGGGGGGATGCGCAGAGGGGTGAGGAGCCGGCGGGGGGGGGGAGGGGGGGCGAAGGTTGGGGTTAACGGGTCGTACCCCACCTGGATGTGGGCAGCAAGTGGGGTCCGTCCTGACAGACGGCTGAGGGGGAGCGGGTTGGTCTGTGGGAGCGGGGAAGGCTGGGGGGGAGCCGGGGCCGGGCTGAGGGAGCGGGTCGGGCTGAAGGACGGGCTGAGGGGGAACGGGACAGGTTGAAAGGCAGCGGGACGGTCTGAGGGAGGGCGTCGGTGTGTGGGAGCGGGGAAGACGGGAACGGGCTGAGGGGCACCGGGACGGGCTGAGGGAGCGTGTCGGCGGCGGGGAGCCGGGGCCGGGCTGAGGCCCGCTGAGGGGGAGCGGGGCGGGCTGTGGGCGGCCGAGGAGGGCGGTTCGCCCCGCGGCCGCCGGGGGTGTGTGTGGGGCGGTTCGCCCCGCGGCCGCGCCCCCCACCCCGCGGTGTATAAGCGCCGTTCGACGGCGGGCGGGAGCGGGTCCCTCCGGGGCGGCCATGGCGGCGCTGCGCTGCCTCCTGCTGCTGCTCTGCGGTGCCGCGCTGGGGCCCGCCGTACACCTCGACTTCGCCGAGCACCGCAGCCAGGCGGCCAAGATCAAGGTCAACCCCCGCGGCAACCTGTGGGCCACAGGTACCGGGGCGGGGAGGGGGGACGGGGAGGCGGACGGGCGTGTGGCGGAGGGACTGTCCCCCCCGCCGGGACCCTCCGCCTCCCCGGGCTGCCTGCGGGGAGCCCCGTGCGCCACCCCACAGGGCGGAGGGGGATGCTGGGGGGCTGGCAGGACCCATAGCGGGCAGGAGGAGAGCAGGGCAGGGATGGGGCAACCTCCTCCCACGTCTCTTGGTGACAGGTCCAGCACCTGTTGAACCCCAGAGGGTCCCGTCAGCAGCAGAGGGAAGTTTCCCGAAGTCCCGTCTGGACTTGGGATTTCTGGGTTTCTCCTCGCTTGGTTGTTACTCACTAATTTAGGGCATCGGGTTTGCTCGGTGCTTCTCGTTGACTTGTGCTGGCGTGAGGTCGCCCATCACAGCTGCTGCCTCTCTCCTCCCGGGCGTTGTGCGGGCACACAAGCGCGTTGTGTTGCAGGTCACTTCATGGGGAAGAAGAGTGTCACGGGCTCCCCGCACCTGGAGTCGCCGGAGGAGCCTGCAGTGCCGATGGTCTTCGGTCCCTCTCTCAGAGCCCTGCTGGAGGACATGATGGAACTGCTTACCCGCGAGCTCCTGAAAATCCTCTTGCAAGAGAGACTTTTGGATGAGAACCAAGGGAAATATGACCTCACTGACCAGGTGAATATTGACTAAGACGGAGGGAGATGCTCCGAGCAGGGAGGTGGTGGAGATGTTAATCTGCCTTGCTGCAGACGGGCAGCAGATGCACAGCTGCTAGAGGTGTATTCCCCCACTTTCTGCTCCTGTTAACTGCCCTTAAACCATTTCTTAAGATCAGCTATAAAAGGGCAGAGGAGAAGTCTCCCTAAGCTTGTGTCTAGCTGTGCAGTGGCTAATAGTCCCAAATGCTTGGGAAGGGTGTGAGGATGAGCAAGGGATGCTTTGATGGAGCTGTGGCAGTGGTGATCTCCAGCCCAGGGCTTGTTAATAAGCATCTGAGTCTTCCTCAGCCAGATGCAGCAGAGGGTGGCTGGCCACTGTGGCTGCCGTGAAGAAATGTCCCCTTTTCCAGCCGCTGCAGGGAGAGGGAAATCCTTTCTCCCCTCTATTTCTGTAGAGAGAAGCCAAGAGAGAGACAGCCCTGTATGTGAAGGGAAAGGAGTCCGTCCTGCAAAGAGGTCTTGGGCTTCTGATGCCCCCCACCTTGCGTCTGTGTCGCTGTGGTGGGATCCCTTGTTACTGAGGGGCATATATCTCTGTTAGCTCGCCTCGCAGAGGGGAGCTGTGCGTTAGTACCGCTGCCGAGCGGGTCTTGGGGAGCAGGCAGGAGCTTCGGTAGTCCCGCTGTGCATCAGCAGATCCTCAGCCTCCTTGGCATGGCTTTTGCCTCAGAGCTCACCTGCCCCCGGGAGCAATGCACACATCCAGGTCCTCACACAGGAGGCAGAGATGGAATTGCTCAGTCCATCTGGCTCTGCTTGTCTGTTGCCTCATGTGCACTTCCCTGGTGTCTCACCCTTTCTAGTCACTGCAGGAAGTAACTGAGAGCCTAAAAGGGATGAAATCCTCTTAGGTGGGTGCTACGTGTGCTGTCCCACTGAGCTGCTGTACTTGAGGAGCTATCCTGTAACACTGCATGCAGGTAAAGCTGCTTCTGTTACCCGGGTTTAGGCAGTGCTTGCTCCTGTTCTTTGCTTTTCTGGGGAAGGCACAGGTGGGGAAGAGTTGCAGGGATGTGAGCCTGAGCGGCACTGGTTGTTCAAGTGTCTTCTTGACTCGGTTTCAGCAGACTAAGGCTTTCCTAGAGCACTGGTCCCAGCGGGAGAGTGCTTTCCACCATGAAGATACAGCTGAAGACACCAGCCCACCCTGCTCCCTGTATGATGCTGTGTGCTGTGGCCACTGCGCTGCTGCAGCTTTTCCTTCTTGGATGTCGCTGAAAGGGAGGAGAGGGCTGTGAAGGTGCTGGACCCTTTGCCAGCCTTCCTGGGGAGCCTTTGAGGAGGGGGATATTTGCTGCATTAACTGCCTGAGGGGATGGATGAGCTGGGGGATGTGCTGCCCTGCCTTGTCTGCTGAGATGTTCATGAGCGTGTGGTGTGAGTTTGATAAGAGTGACCCTCGTGGCTCTCCTCTGGGTAGGTTAGTCGCGTGGGCAGTGCTCGCACTGCAGATGTGCTGGGGCAGAGGCTGGTGCTGTATCTGGGCTGCGAGCTGGGTGCCGGTGCCCTGCCAGCCCTCTCAGTCTGCGTTCCCAGAGCTCAAAGGCAGGTCCTGGCCAAGGGCACTACCGTCAGCCTTTGGCCCGTGCGTGCTGGGTGTCAGCGCTCTGCTGCTGGAGGCGGTTTGGCTCATGGTCAAGCAGACGGTGGCCAGCTGCCTGCCTCACTGCACCGATGCCTCTCTGCTGGGAGGCGGGATGCCTTTCACGCGTGTGGCATCACAGCTCATGTGCCTGGTGTGCAGCTGGCTCCTGCTCCTCACCTTCTCCAGAAGCCTCTTGCCTCTCCTCGGCCAGTGCCCTGATGTGACAGCTGTCCCATTGGTGGCAGTGGGGACCTTGCTGGGGGATAGGTCTAGTTCTGCCCTTTGGGCACCTCTGAGTGCCTCACTAGACTCATCTCCTGCCTTTCCACTCCTTTTCTCACCACCCGTCCCCCAGGGCATCTTTGTCTCTGAGCTGCTGGTTGATATTACAGGATGACTTCTCCCTGCTGCCTTTGAGTGCTGCCTTTGTTATGCTTTTTGGTGGGACCTTATTTTTTCTTGCTCCTGTGGGTGACAAGGTGCCAGTGCCAGTTCCTGCTGCCCTGACAGCTTTCTCACTCAGTGTGGCTGTTGTTGGATGCCTGGGGTCAGCACCCAGCCTGTGCTCGAGCTGAGGAACACGTGTGCTCTGTTCGCCACCTGCCTTATGAGCTGTTTAATTGCTCTGCTCCTTGAAACTCTCTGTCCGCACCCTGATCAGGATCTGTCACTTCCATCTCAGATAGGTTTAGAAAAACAAAGATGCTTCTCCTTTCCTTGGGACCCCCTGGCCAGCAAGGCAGGGATTAACGCGCTCTTTAATTGTTGTTCAGCTGCTCTAGCACGTGTGCTGTGATTCGTGGCAGGATAAGTATCGAAGGAACTTGACTTTTATTGAAAAACCCAGTGGGCTTTTCCTTTTCTGAGGGTGTCAGTGATCATTCCCAAAGGGATTCTTCCTTTCTGTGGGGCCCTTCTAAGCATTAAATAAATCCCAGGGCGTAGTCTTTTTGCCTGCTCTCCCTTTGCGGGGTTTAGTCCTGCCTGCTGCCGTTGGGTTTTCTCTCAAGATGTTTCCTGTCCCTTTGCAAAGCGGGAACCTGTGTGCTGCTCCGTGCTTGTGATGGCAGAAGTTGCACAGAGCAGAAGGGGTTTGCACAAACAGGGATTCCTGTTTTGTCTTTTAAACCACATGTGGCAGGCAGGGCTTGGCTCTCAGCGCACTGGGGCTTCACAGTGCCACCCCATTGCCCTTTGTGACAAGGATTTGGCTGACAGAGGAGGACCGTCCCCATCCCTTGTCGTCTTGTGTGTGTGGTGTCATTTCTCCAGCAGACAGATGGGGTGAGGCCACGTCTGTGGAGTGGAATGGCTCCAGGGGTGAGGGGAGAGCCCTTCTGCGCGAAGGCAGATGCTGCCTTGCGTTATCTCCGGGACCTCTGGGCAGTACACAATCCCACAAAATCCCTCTGTAGCTCTTCCCTGCAGTGTTTTGTGTCTCTTTTGTGCCTTCTCGCATAACTCTCTGCTGAATCAGGCCCCGAGGCTGCTCTTGTTCCTGCAGCCCAGCCCAGTGGCCGCTCTCTCGGTGGGCTGCTGGAGTTCGCCTCTGATGTCTGTCAGCTGTGGGCCAGCTGTTGGAGCCCAGGATGGGAGGCAGGAGCCAAGCTTCTGACCCTCTCCTTCTCATGTGCTGTCTTGAGCCACCCCTGGAAGTGCCGTCATGGTGCAGCGTGGGACGTTTGTCTCATCTTCTGCCCCGTGGTACCCAGCAGGAGGTGTTGGCGGAGGCTGCGTATGGGACCCAGTGTCTCACCGTTGTGCCTTTTCTTGTAGGAGACAGGGCTTTTAACAAAGGTGCTGGAGAAGTATTTTTCAAACTGAAGGAGCACGGCCGTGGAGGATGAGGTCTGCAGGCTCGGCCACGCGTGGCAAAACGGAGGAGAGCATCGTCCTTGTGGGTTACTGTAGCAACATCACTTTTATTTATTATTTCTGTAATATTGTTAATAGTGATTGCTTGTATGAAAAGCAGAGCCTCCCTGTATATTTCCTCTGTTTTCTGGTTTCTTGATGTCTGATGTGCCCCTGTGAATAAAACTGGCTCTTTGCACAGACTAGCTCAGACTTTTCGGAGGGCGGGCGGGGAGGGAGACAGACCCCTGGGGCTTGTGCAGGAACTGGGAGCAGGAGCACGTGGTGGGGGCTGGAGGGAAGCTCCTGGCTCTGGGCAGACAGGAGGGGATGGGATTCTGTCCCTGCAGCCTCTGCTCGCTGGAGGAGGAGACCCTGACTGCTGCACAGCAAAATTCCAACCGTGGGTGAGCTGATTACACCCCCTCACTACCGGAGCATCTTTATAACCCTCTTTACGGAGATGTTACCAGCAGCCCCTCCTGAAAACAAAAAGCGTTTCGCTCAAAGTGTTGCTGGGATTTCTGGTTCAAGCAGGGTCCCTGCCTCGGGGGACCCCGGGGTTTACAGGCTCATTGGCCTTGATTGGGCCATCTTCTGCTGTCCCTTACGTGGCTGGCGCGGGCCACAAAACACTCCGCCTGCTTGTGTGCCTGCTTTGGGCTGGCTGCTCCGTGCACCTTCACCTTGTGCACGGCAGTGGGCAGGGGTGCAGCCCCGGGGTGCTCCATGGTGTGGGACAGCTGAAGGAGGGCACAAATGGGGGCTGCCCAAAACGGGTGATGGAGCACAGGCTCTGGTTCTGCACCTTCTGAAAGCGCTGCTCACTGATATGTCCCTCAGCCACCCCTGGGGATGTCCCCAGGCAGAGCTAACCCTGGCAGCAGATCACAGATTGATGCCACGAATGGCACCATAAGCTTTCCCCTCCTCACACTTCTGATGCTAAATTCAATCTGAACGTTTGAGCTCCTGCAGGGAGGAGAGCCCTTCTCCTGGGAGTGACAGGAGCCCACAGCCACGTCACGCCAAGCCAAGGGACGACCCAGCATCTGAATGTGCTGAGGACCAGGTGAGGGGAGAAAGCCACGGTAGGAGACCTTCCCACCTTGCTCCCTATCACTTCAAGGGTGTCTCGAAGGTCAGATGGTGTTTATGAACATATTGGTCCTGCAGGAACTTACTCCTGAGTGAGGGGAAGGCAGCGGCAGCCCTAAACCCTTTCCTGGGGAGCTGCAGGAGAGAATGTCTGGTCTCCGTCCCAGGAGATGTGGGGCTTGCAGGCACAGATGCCCTGGCCCACACGCTTTATGGCACAGCACTGCCTCCTGCCCAGGCCTGGAGGTGCTTCTCAGGACATGGTATGGTGCTGCAAACCCACTGCTGATGCCACAGGATGCCCCACACCAGGTGAGAGCTGGAGCCACCAATGTAGGGGACAACTGGGGACATCACGGGATTCCCAGGTCCTGCTTGGGGCAGGCTGGTAACCCTGGGAGGTGAAAAAGAGATAGGTTGTGTGATGGGGTCACCACTCCTCCTCTGAGCTCAGCCTTGGGGTGCAGGCCCTGTTGTGAGCCCAACCAGCATTTGGACTGCTCACGTTTGCCAAAAAATGAGCCTGCAGCTTATTTGCAGAGCTGCCTGTCTGCCCAGCTGTGCCCCCTCTTGTCCCCTGGATGCCACTCCTGGGTTTGCTGGCAGCAGTTGCCCAAGCTGTTGCCAGCTGGGAACAGTGCCCTTCAGTAACGGAGACCCAGCATTCCCCAGGCAGCAAGTGCGAGCCCCACGCGCTGGCCTGCAGATCTTAGGCCAGTAAATGAGCAGTTATTTTCCGCTTACAGCCTGGCTTTTGAGCCTTCGGAGGTGGCGTTTTCTCAGCTGTTTGGAGGTTGGGTTTGGTGGGTAAAACCCAAACATCCTACAACTAGTTTTCCCCAAACTTCGCTTTCAAAACCTGGCGTTCCCCATCAAATGCACCGGTGCTAGGGCCCTTTGTACTTCAGGAGCGCGGGACCGAGCTAGCAGGGAGTTTTCTAGGATGGTGGTTCAGATCATGCCCAGCCTCCCCTGCCTCGCTGGAGCGGTTGTATGGCTGCGGCCCCTGGGCAGAGCATCACCTCACAACCACTTGGAGCCCTCCCAGGTTCTCCAAGCTGAACAACCCTCCTGTAGCACCGCAGCAGCCCCTGTTCCCTTCTTGTGTCCTTCACGGTTTCCTGCCCACCAGCTTCGCTCAAGAGGTGTCCCGCTGTCCTTCTGCAGTCCCTTGTGCCTGGGACTGCAGGAAGCCTGCCTCCAACCCGTGTGGTTTTGCCCAGGCTTGCTGCTGTGCGCTGGGATGCGGGTGGGTGACCCCCAGCTCGCCTTTCGTTAGCCGCAGCAAAGCCTTGGCTTAAAACTAATTATTAGGAAGAAAAATAATGCCACGGCGCATCGTGTTTGACACTGGAGCAGACCAGATGCCTCTCAGCTAGCAGCGTGAGGGACCGACAGCCTAATGGGATTCCTGACCTGATGCCGTGCCAGGGGAGCGCCAGCTCACGTCCTGCCCAGGAGAGCTCATGGGAGGGCCAGCAGGTTCCATACCTAGGTGAGATCCTCAGTCCCTCATCCGCCCAGCAAGAACCTGTCCGACTGCCCGTCTGTCCGCCAGCTCCCCTCATCACTGTCTTGCGGGTCAAGGTAAAGATGGAGAAGGTCACTTGGTAATTCCTGTCATGGGCAAAACAGACTCGGCTCGGGGAATTTAACTTTATTTATCGTCAATTAATAGAATATAAATATTTGAGTACTCATTCAGATTTTGGAAACAAACAACCCACCAACCCCCCCAGCCGCGAGGCATTTTCACACCTGGGGACAGCACCTCTCCCTGCCTTTGCCAGGCCCAGTGTCGCTCCAAGCACCCCTCCTCCTCCGTGCTGTCACTGCTGGTCACGCTCCATCCCCTGGGGAAGGAACAGGCAACGGCAGGGGCTGCAGGCAGGCCGCGGCGGTTTCCTCTCTGCTGCTCCTTCCCTCTTGCTCGTTTCCTGTGCTCTGGCGTGAGTGCTTGGCGCTCACTTCTTCCTTTGGGGTTATACCTGCTCTGTCACGGGCTCACCCGCAGTCCCTTTGGGGGTGTAGATGCTCCAGCATGGGTTCTCTGTGGCCAGCAGTCCATTCGAGGGGACCACTTCTTCATCCTCCTCCTCTGAACTGCTACGTAAACCTCTGGAGCAATGTTGCCCCGCTCTGAGCCACCCACGTGTTGCTGAGAAGCAAGGTGTCCAGTGCCTGCCTTGGACACCACCCTAGGAGCAGAGGATAACTCGGGCTAGAGAGGACCTCAGCAGGTCTCTAGTCCACCATCTGGTCAGCTCTGGAGTCAGAGCAGGTTACTCAGGGCTTTGTCTCGTTAGGTCTTGAAACCCTCCAGGTGTGAAGGCTGGGTGACCTGCTCCACTGCTTGACTGTTCCCATGTTTCTCCATCTCCCACACAGGCAAGCAACCCCTCGTGCCCCAAATCCCCAATCCATCTTCAATTTAAATTACAGACTGAGAGGGTCAGAAAAACTGTTGAGGAATACCGTTTTTCGGCAATCTGCCTGCTCTGTCCTGGCACCTGCCTTTCTGGCATTTGTCTGCTGGTCCACAGCACGCACAGTCTCGGAGCACAATGCCCTGTCACTCACTGACTCATACCCTTTGGGGGTTTCCAGGACCAAAGCGTCATGCCCAGGCTAGGGGAATGAGCAAATTCTTCAGTTTTGGGTTTTTTTTCCCAGCTCTGTGTTTGCTCCCCTTGCTGCTCTGGGTCAAGGCTGCCCCTCCACGCTGCTGCTTGGGTTCAAGAGCTTGCTCACAGCTTCTGCATGCCACAAGCAGAGACGCGCCAAGGCCACTGGTCCAACTGAGGTCACTGGGACGACCTCCCTGGCACACGCAGACCACCACAGAGCAGAACTGCAGCACAGATCTCAGAAACCCTAACTGCTGGACATCTGTGATCGTAGCTGGTCTCCTGGGCTTCCCCCACAACCCGTGGCCATGGTGTGACCCCAGGGATGGTAAAAAGATGTGAAGTGAGGTAAGAGAAATGGAGACAAGCCACCCTCACCGCTTGTTTCTGTTTGGTTGTGGGACAGCGCCACGAGGAGGAGCTGGCTCAGAGGGATGTTTGTGAATGTCCCCTGCCACCACTTGGTGTCATTGGTGTCCCAGGCTTAGTGAATTGCTCCCTGTCACGCTCATTCACACAGGGTTGGCTCTCCTATGCCTTCAGCAAAAACATCAGGCCCCAGGTTGGTGAGCTCCTTCCTCCGAGATATCTTGAGATCTCTCTTCCACAGGAACCCATCAAACCAGGCAATGAGGAAGGGAGAGAAAGAGGCAGAAAGGAAATCAGGTTGCCATCAGGAAGCAAAACAATCTTAATCTCCTAAACACTTTTGCCATACCCCACGCTCCTCCAGTGAATGCTCTTCTTATGGACATCAAAGCCCGACCTGACCAAGGTAAACCCAGCTGGTCCAGAGCTGAGACAGCCTGAGGAAGAGGGTGTCCAGAACTTGGCACCCATATTGTCTTGAAAACGATTTCCAGGGAGCAGGGCTTCCTAGTGCAGGCCCCCAAGAAGGGAGTCAGCTAAAGATGAGCAGGAGACATGCTCTGGTATACAGTAAGAGGCCTGACAGGGACCTGGTACTTCTGTGAGAACCCCAGCAGTTCAGAAAATGGCCCCATCTCACACTGGAGCTGGCAACAGCTCCCCAGTTTCACCTGGAAATGGGAGGGAGCCAAATTTCCCTGATCGCACCACATAAATCTTGTCATCCAACCTGTCCTCACTGCTCTAGTCTTTGTGGGAAGCTCTTCTGACCCTCTTTCTCAGTCCAGGTGATGCCTTCTGGAGCATGAAATGACTCCAGTGTTGCTTGTCCCAAGTCAGATCTTCCCACAAGGGACGTGCTCACCCTGGCCCCAAGCAAATGCCTTGTTCTGGACTGGGGTGGACTGTGCGTAAGCAATTACAAGGACATCATGGCACATGATGTCTTGAAATTCTGTGATTTCTCCGGCTGTGAATAACCCAGGGAAAGAGGCACAAGCGTGGAACTGCGTTGGGATAATCACTCTATGTGACCCCGCTCAGAAGGAGCTGTTCTTACAGTCTCTGTGCACTAAATGCTGCTGCTCGAGGCTAGAGAGATGGACCATCCCAGCTACAGACCCACAAAGCCTTTTTTATGGGCTTTCTTTGCAGCCTCCACTCCTGGCAGACATGAGCGGTTGGCCTTCAATGGGTGAGAACGGTTCCAGAGCCACGGGGACGAAACCAACCATGGGGCTGGAGGAGAGCCCTCCTGCAACAGGACCCTCTAACAGGGGATCCCAGAAATCATTAGGGTGCTGGAGTTGTGACGGCATGCTCCCCCTCTCCAGGCACCCACCTGACCTTTATATCCTGTAACTCTGCCCAAGCGATAACCACCCGCGGGGTCTAATGGGTGCATCTAGTCGTGACGGCGGCATGAGAGTCTCAAAGGTAGGCAGATAACACCACAATAGCCAAAGGCTACCTAGGGCAATTCGCCCACCTCACCACCACGCTGGTACTATGGTCAATGTGCAAATGTGACTATAAGTCGATCATCTTACCTCCAGAAATAGCGGACAGCCCAAGAGCCCTTTGAGCTCTCCTGCGTGGCAGTGGGCTGCACGCCAGGATGTCCCCTTGAGCGGGGACGCTGCTCAAGATTACACCTCAAGGTTAAGACATCCCTTTCCGCCACAGCTTCTCAGTAAGTGGTTTATAGCACACTAAACTTTGCAATCTTAGCTAAGTGATATAAAGGATTGATAGCACAGATATAATCCTTTAGACATAAACCGTCGGCCAAGTCTGGGACAAGGACTGGATCCAGCCGCTCCCAGACTCCTCTCGGAGAAGGAGTTCAGAAAGCTGGGGGTCCTTTCTGAGCCTCGGGACCCAACGGGAGGGTCTCCCTGACAGCTCTGTCTGACCCCGGCCTCTGGGCAGTAAATAACCGAGCATGCCCCGCCATCTAACCTCATAAAACGCTGTCGCATCTACTGTCAGCTTTGCTAAATCATTGTTTTGCAGTAAATACATTGCTGCTTCTCTCTTAGGAGTGAAGTGTATCGCTCCATCTGCGACAGGAGTGCAGGGAGAGGAGGTCTGACACAACCTTACTTCCATTTTCTGTTAGTTACGCTGCATTTTTAACCTCTGCGTGGTGCTGAGAACCAGCCAAGGACTGCAACAGGGATAAGGTATTAATATATTAATTGATTCTCCAAGCTCGTGGTGCATAAAATACAGTGCACGGGCTAACCGTCACGTAGCACTGGGAGATGGCTTTGCACTGGTGGAAGTCCCCAGAGCACATCCTCCTCCTGCGCTGCAGGTGCCATAAACCAGCTGATACCCAGCCCACCTGCCAACCTTCGGACTCCTCACACAGCGCTGATACCGTGCCAGGAGCTGTGGAGATGGCAGGATGACCGCGTAATTGATGGCTTTTATAAAATGCCTGTGGATCGGTACTGCAACACGGCGGGGGTTTCCCCTGTGTGGGAAGTCAATCAAAGCGGTACTTCAGGCAATTCCGCTTCCCGAAACAGCAGGCAGAAGTGGATACAGTAAGGCTTCTCCTGCTCCAGATAGGACCTAGAAAGAGTGAACTTAGGACCTTCATTTCTTTCCATTTCCAGCTCTCAGTGTGCCCATGCTTTTGGCATCCCCCATCCTTTGGCACATCAGGGAAGATTTTTTCCTCCAGGAGGAAATCTGTACCTGTTCTGGGTGTTCTCAGGCCAAAGCCTGTTGCACAAACTGGCCCAGGGTGGTGGCAGTGAGTAGGGAGCCACCGCCCCCCAGCATGCCCTCAGGCTGCAGCTCCAGCCTGGCCATGCTGCTGCTGTGGAGGGCAGCAACCTTCTCTGGGACCTGGATGCGAACAGGGGGAAGGGAAGGGGAAAGGCAAGGGCTAAGCAGGGCAGGAAGGTTCACGGGAGCACAGACCTGGGACTCAGGACAAGGTGGGCTCTTCGTCTTGCCTGGGAACATCCAGGTGGCAGCACTCAACCTCAAAGACCTTCATGAAGAAGCGCTCGACCTCAAAGACCATGTCCTTTCATGAAGGGCCAACTTCCCAGCTGCCTTGCCTGCCATGTGCCCTTTCTCTGGAAGGATGTGAGACACGTGCCCTGAAAGGTTTTAGGGAACCAGCTCTGCTGGGAGGTCTGTGAGACCATGGTAGGTGGAACAGGCCCACCAGATTCATAGAAATGCTAGTGGGAGGACCTCTGAAGGCCTCTAGTTCAACCTCTCACTCACAGCAGGACTGTCACCAACTGCAAGACACTATCCCAAATTGATGCTTGGTGGGACAGGACCACTGTGTGGGAAGAGCTCTGTTCCCCAACACACAAAGCCCTTTTGACACCTAAACCTGGCAGAGAACATGCAGGGGAGACCCAGCCAACCTCAGATCTGCTTTCCACAATGTTCACCCTGCTCCATGGTCTGCAAGTTCACCCCCAGCAGGAGGTGGTCCAAGTCCTCTGCCCTCTGGATCCTGACGCACTGGAAAGGAGAGACCCACCTCTGCTCGATTCCTGGTTCTCTCCTAAAAGCCACCTTTGACGATGAGACTGGAGCAGCAGGTGACTCTGGGGGAGTGTGTGTTTTTCTCTGCAGCATCAGGGAGACGTGTTCTCCAAAGCCAAAGCCATGCGGAGGGATTCTGAGTTTATAAGAGGTCCTCGAAGGGCTCTGGGACAGTGAGGAGGTCTTGCAAGACCCAAACCAGTTGGAACGTGGTTCCAGAAGCCCTACAAAAAGCTGTGCCAGTTCCAGCTGGATTGGCCTATTTGTTGAATGTAAGTTAAGGCAACCCCATCTCTGCTCGCAGACTACCTTGACTGTATGAATTCTTTTTTTTTTTTTTAAATATTAAGCAAGCAGTTGCTTGTAATTTATCCTACAGTATTTCTGCCCGCACACTGCAGAGCAGCCCTTGGGTCTTTTCGCTGCTTTTCAGACAGGTGCTTCATTTCTTACTCATTTCTTGCGCTGTGAGCCGCTGGCACTTTTGCCTGGACCGAAGAAACAGATGCTCAAATGCTCTTCTACCCACAGCCAAGATACGGGGCGCAGAGTGCTTGTGTGTGTGCAGGCCTGAGTTGGAGTCCGCGGTGGGGTAGTATTGCTTTGCTCATTAATTTCAAGGCTGGCGGGGAGACATTAGACACAGGAGTTCCGTGGAAAAATGCATATCACTTTAATTAGGCCTCTAACAACAGTGATTACAAGAGAAAGCTTCTCTCTAAGTTGCAGCCTGGGACAAAAGTGCTAATTACCACAGAGTGCATGATTAACAAGCCCCAACAAAGCCTGGAAAAGCTCAACTCACTGATAGTTACGTCAAACTGGCAGGAATGTATGTTATCTGCAGGGACAGGGTTCCCCAAGCTGGGACAGTAAAATCCCCGATAAGGTGTGTCGCAAAGGCTAACACCACTCCCAACACTCGTGCCGGGGCAGCAGCGCTCTGCCGGATGCGCAGGGCCCTCGGGGAAGAGGCTGGAGAGGACCCCCAGGAGCTGGTGCCCCACTCGCTCCGTAATGGAGAGGCAACACCTCTGACGTTGGGGTGGGGTGGGAAGTGACGTCCTCCCTTCTGCTCTGTCCTCCCAGAGCCTCGGGGTTCTCTCTCCCCCGTGTCTCTCTGCTCCAGCAGCTGTTCAGAGCCGCAGCTCTGGCCTCAGGGCAGCCTGGAAGGGGCGCCTGGAAGGAGTCTGTGGAACAGGAGAGAAGAGCTGGACCTGCAGCTCCTCATCTGGGCCGGGCAACCCCAGCAAGGGGCAGAACACTGGGGGAGGAACAGGCGCCAGCCACAGCCCCACGTCGGGTCATCATCCCCTTCCCTGACACAGGCCCTGGTCTCAGGGAACATGGGGTCAAACATGGGTTCTCCGGGCAGGATGGAGATATTTAGGAGGGCAACGGGGCAGCTGGATTTCTCATCCCCAGGTCTCTGAGAGCATGTGGCAACTTGTGACAGCACTGCCAGGAGGTCTTGGCTGTAGGCAGCTACTTCCTCTCGCCCATAATGGTGATGGTTCTTGGAAGGAGCAGAGGGATGGACACCCAACATAATTTCTGGTGGAGGGTTTCTTCAAAGTGTGGTTGAAGCCCCTCCTGTTTCAGTTCCTGCTAAGAGGATGGGTGGCTCCTGTTTCCATCTCCTGGCAGCCCTGCTGGGTGGCCCTGAGCTCCCTCCGTCATGACTTACAAAACCGAGCCTGCTGGGCAGCGTTATGGACACTGACACCTTCCCCTTCTTAAAATCTTGAAGTAACTTCCAAGCAAATCTGGAAAAATAGATCCTTCTTGCAAATCTTTCTAGAGCCGAAGCGTGGCCACAGCACTGTTGGACCAGTCTGCTCAGCTGGGTGGAAACTGTCCAGAGGAGATACCTCCACCCTTCTCCTCATCCCTCCCTTCGAGCTACTCCAGCGTGGATCCTTCAGCTGTTGCAAAGAATCCCGGGCAAAGAGCTGCATCCAAACGTCGGGATGGGACACTGGACAGGCTCCATCGCAACAGAACCCAAGCCTGACCCCAGCTGCAGCTCCCTCCGTACGGGGGACCAGGTCAGAGGGGTTGGTGGGGACAACAGTGGAGGGTGACACCTGGACGCAAACACCACGTCTGTCCCACTGCCACTGGTAGGTCCAGCAGAAATCCCCTGAGCAAAGGGCAGCCTCTCGGGGCTCCCGCTGCATCCCCAAAGCCACCTCCCTGCCCAGGCATGTCCCTGCGCCTTCCCCGCCTTGGTTCCCAGCAGAGAGACGGTGGCTGATCCAACGCTGCGCAGCTCCTTGCGCAAGAGGCGATGGGTGCTGCTCCCCTCGCCCCCACCTCCCTCGGGTGACCTGGATCGGGTGACTCACCCCTAATCGTCCCGTCCATCGCTTGCAAGTGGGTGAAGCAGAAGCTGCCCGATAAGCGAGGGCTGTCCAAGCCAGGGCAGGGTGCCGTGGTGGGAGCAGTGCCCTGAGCACAAGGCTGTGAGCTCTTGGCGAGCAAGAACAAGTCCCCAGACCTGTTCCCTGGAAACTTTCCGGTGAACTCCACACCTTTACTACCTGCAGAAATACCCAGAAGATTAATACGAGAGGGGAAAAAAAACAAACCCCAAGCCCCAGTTACCTTCTTGACCTCAGGCTTTCTGCAGGACCTCTTTGTGGATACAGGGTACTGCTGAGGGTGTAACTCCGGCAGTTTTGCCATGCTTGCTAACCCACGACCCCGTCAGCGGTCCCCCAGGGAAGTGGAGCATCCCCCCCCCCCAGCACCATCACACCCTCTCTCCATCGCCGCTGAGGACACACGAGCAGCACCGTGCGCTCCCCCGCCGTCCTTGCACGCAAACGCTGTGTTGTGGGCACCTCCTTTAGAGAAGGAAGGAAACCTCCTCACCCCCTCCTCTCATTTTTGGCATGAGGGCATCTCCCCAAAAGACATGTTTGTGATGCTCGTCTGAACGGCACAAACCCCACGGTCTCTTCCGCAGGCAGAACCCACGCCTTGGTTTGGCCAAGCTAGCGCAGAGCCCATCTCCTGGGTCATCTCTCTTCCAGGCAGAAGGGAGAGGTGTTTCCACCTTTACATGAGGTCCAAAGCCCCAGGCCTGTCCCCGCAGTCGCCCCCGAGGATCTGCTGTGACGTCCACGTCTCCCTCTGCTTTGCGGATGCTGCCGGAGCAGGGGCGGGTGCCACGTCCCAGGCACCGTGGGCACGGGCAGACATCTCTGCAGCTCAGCTCTGCACATGCATTCCCCACACATTGCCAACCTTTATTTCATGGCTTTAAACAACCCTTGAGGAGGGATTGAGTTTTCATTCTGGGTAGCATCAGTCTGGCACTTGAGGGGAAATGGCAAATCTTTGCCCAGAAATGCCTTTTCTTTTCCTGCTGGGCACAAACTTAAGACGTGTTTTTAACTTCCCTCTGCCAAAGGGGTGGGAAACGCAGCTTTTCAGGGCACCCAGCCAGGCCACCCGCTAGGACGGAGAAAGGAATCCCATTAGCATGCTGCAGGAGCCCATCTCGAAGATCTGGCCACCAAGAGTGCCTCCACGTCCCGTGTGGAGTGTTTAACTTCACATGTAAGAGACAAGTCGTGAGATATTTATTAAGATAAACCAGTGACTTAACAAAGATAGTCGTGAACGTGACAGCGTTTTACAAGGTTGGATGGCGGGGCACGCTCAGTTATTTACTGCCCAGAGGCCGGGGTCAGACAGAGCTGTCAGGGAGACCCTCCCGTTGGGTCCCGAGGCTCAGAAAGGACCCCCAGCTTTCTGAACTCCTTCTCCGAGAGGAGTCTGGGAGTGGCTGGATCCAGTCCTAGTCCCAGACTTGGCCGACGGTTTATGTCTAAAGGATTATATCTGTGCTATCAATCCTTCATATCACTTAGCTAAGATTGCAAAGTTCAGCGTGCTATAAACCACTTACTGAGAAGCTGTGGCGGAAAGGGATCTCTCAGCCTGGAGGAGCAACCTTGAGTGGGCATCCCAACTCAAGGAGACATCCTGGCGTGCAGCCCGCTGCCACGCAGGAGAGCTCAAAGGGCTCTTGGGCTGTCCGCTATTTACAGAGTGATATTTATATCCAGGTCCCCACTCCAGGCAGTGTTTTGACTGCGTTGCCAGCCATCCCCCAAAGTCCAGGTGCAACTCATCACAGCTCCCACTGATGGCCATGGCTTGGGCAGGAGCCGGGGGGGAAGGGGAGAACACACTGCCACGCTCCACCCTGTGGCTATGGTCAATTCACCTCCCCTCCGCAGAGCGGTGGTGCGGTCACCTCTTGCCTCTGTGCCAGAAATAGCATACTGATAGTTTGTGCCCTTAGAGATCCACGGTAAGTAGACAGTAAAGCACTGCCGTTTATTAATTTGTATGCTTTGGGTAGTGGGAGTTGGGTTATCTGTTTGGTCAAGTAGCAAAGCTTCATACACAACATAACTATAAGAAACAAACGTATTAAAATTAGAGCCAGCAAGATCACAACTGGGCGAAGCATGCGATTAAACACTCCCGTTGCTGTTGGTGACCATCCAAGAAGAATTTCCCACCAACGCTGTTCTCCATCCTTCTTCATGCTTTCAAAGACACGGTGTACCACGCTGAGCAGTGATGAGAGTTTTGTGTGCGTTGTTTTGGATTCGTTCGAGCAGCTGACACAGCTCGTCATGTTGTAGTAGTTTCTTCACCAATGTAAGATTCATTCTGGTGGGGCTAGGCAATAAATCTTGACTCAGCGTATAACTAGATTGTAACAACTGATAAGACATGGCAGGAGCTGAGTGACTGAAGTCACATCCACCACGGGGGGCGCAAGGTGCTCCCGTCCTGGGGAGGGGATGGCAGTAATTGTGCCAGTGCCCTGGTTTCGGCTGGGACAGAGTTAACTCTCCTCCTAGCAGCTGGTACCGTACTACGGTTTGGATTTAAGATGAGAATAATGTTGATAGCGCGCTAGTGTTTTTAGTCGTTGCCAAGCAGTCAAGGACTTTTTCAGCTTCCCATAGAAGATGAGAGGGAGCACGGGCAGGACATTTGACCCAAGCTGCCCAAAGGAATATTCCGTACCACAGACGTCGTGCTCAGTATATAAATGCGGGTTGGCTGGGGAACGGGAATCAGGGACGGCTGCTCGGGAACGGGCTGGGCATCGGTCAGCGCGTAGTCAGCATTGTGCATTACTTGTTTTGAATATTCTTTTATCATTATTGTTATTATTTTCTCTTCATGCTGTCTTATTAAACTGCTTTTATCTCAAAAAAAAAAAAAAGGGGGGGTGTGTGGAGAATGTGCTGGTTTGGGCTGGGGTAGAGTTAGTTTTCTTCCCTGCGCTTACACAGAGTCAAGGCCTTTTCTGCTCCTCACGTTGCCCCGACAGCGATGGGCTGGGGGCGCAGAAGGGGCTGGGAGGGGACACAGCGGGGACAGCTGACCCCAGCCGCCCACAGGGATACCCCGTGCCATATGACTCCTGCTCAGCACATAAAGCTGGGGAAGAAGGAGGAATGGGGGACATTCGGAGTGATGGCGTTTGTCTTCCCAAGTCACCGTCACGCGTGATGGAGCCCGGCTTTCCTGGGCACGGCCGAACACCTGCCTGCCAACGGGAAGCAGTGAATGAACTCCTTGTTTTGCTTTGCGTGTGCGCGCGGCTTTCGCTTTACTTATTAAACTGTCTTTATATCAGTCCACGAGTTTTCTCACCTTTACTCTTCTGATTCTCTCCCCATCACACTGCAGGGGGAGTGAGCCAGTGGCTGCGTGGTGCTTAGTTCCCAGCTGGGGTTAAACAAAGACGGTTTTGGAAGGAAGCCCCCAAGTGGGGTCAGGAGAGCATTTTTGCCGTGCTGGGACCACTCCACATCAACGCAACCTGCTTCAGCCAACCAAAATGCCAAAGAATGAGAGCAACCCCCCCAACAAACTTTCATTTCCATGATCTCCACACCATAGCCAGGTGAGTAACCTGAACATCTTCTGCATAACAGGGCTGGAAGCTCATCTAGACCTGTGCCTCTCTGCTGGTCACCCTCACCGGCCACTGTGTCACCTTGCCCAGTGACCGACACTCAGCCAGGACCTTCCTGGGGAACTTTCCCGCGGTAAGAAGTCAGGAGCAGGCTCAACGAAGGAGACCATGCAGCCACAACCTATGCTAGATGACCTCAGCTGGGATGCTTCACTGGGCAGCGCAGGTGAGCACTTCGAAGTCCTCTGCTGTTCTCCCCAGCAGGCTTCCAAGGAGCCTGACAGCCCCAGGGTCTTCGTGCTGTAAGGACCATCTGGACTTTTTACCACTATGCAGGAAAAGTCGAGGAAAAGAAGGCAAAGCCCCTCCGTGATTGCTCACCTCTGCAGCCCTGCGTGGCATGGTGGTGGCCTGTAGTTCTCCTGCCTGCGGTGGGGCTCAGCAGGAGTGCCGGAGGGGGCCGGTCAGCCATGGGTAAGGCTGCATGATCCAGCCACCTCTGGAGGCGGGCACGGTAAAAAAAACAAAAAAAACGCTGTGAGAAATACACCTATGACACGCTGGGCTGGCTTCTCGCCCGCAGCCCAGGGAGGCAGCATCCCGGAGCACGCCACGGCTCCGCACAGCAGCCGGCCCTCGGGATCAGGTAGGCTCGGCAAGGGGAAGAGGGCGCGGGGAAGTTTCTGCGGCCGCTGCTGGGATGGTCCCCATGCCCTGGGAATGCTGAACAGCCCTTTCTTAGCAGGGAAGTGCCTTGGCCAAGTGCTGTGGCAAAACCCACAGCCGGCTTCCCGAGCAACATCCCTCCACCCACCACGGAGCTTTCAGCCGGCTCAGGTGATGAAGGCTCGGCAGGCAGCAACTGGCACCCTGCTGCCAGGGACAGGCAGTTTCTCTGCCCCCTCTGGCTTATTCCTGTTTCCTTGGACGATGAGGAGTTCCCTCCGTCCGGGGCACAGCGAGGAGCAGCCCACATTTGTGCAGTGATTTGCCGAGCGCCCCCGAGCGCAGTGGGAACCAGGCTGTGTGATGAAGAGCTGAACCAGGGATGGTGGGAGCGCAGGCAAGAGACCAGGGGTTGAGGACAGAGGAGGGGAACAAGGGTCCCAGCCACTTGTGTACGTCTTGCTGTCCTACCCTGGGGACACGCTGAGCATTGCAGCGGAGGACCCGTTGGCTCCAAACCTGCTTGGATCAAGGACGTACCCTGGGGAGGTAGAGGGCTCTGATGGTAGATGTGTGAGTGTACACCCAGCTGCAGGACCGCAACGTGCAGAGGCACTGGGGATGCAAGCACAGCCGTGCCCGGGACAAGCAGCCTGCTGGCAAGCGGGCAGGAGGAGGCTCTGTGGAGAAGGCTGGGTGGGGTGGAAGCGTGGAGACGATTTTCTCCCCTCTCTGTCTCTCTGGGTGCCAATTTCCAGCCCTCCCAGGCAGCAGGATGACTCTGTGGAATGGCTCCTTCCCCTTCTACCCTGGTGCCAACGCATGCTTCCCCTTCGACACCGCCTGGGCTGTCATCATCTCAGTCTTCCTCTCCTTGTTGGCCACTTTCATCATAATCCTGCCAGGGATCCGGGGCAGGGGGGTAAGTGGAGGGGCAGGCGGAGCTCAGCCCTCTGGTCCCTGCCTTGTGCATCCCACATGCTTCCTTCTTCCCAGCCTCGAAAACAGACTCGGGGAGCAAACATGCCCACAGGTTCATGGCCAGGGCTCTGGCGCCTCTAGCAACCCATGGGGGTGAGCTCCAGCCCAACCCAGCATGTACCCCAATGCTGGAGATACCGAACTCCACCACCTCAAATTTACCAGGTGCCCAGAGCCGAGCTTGGCTGGATTTCACTGTGAGCAAGCCTGAGTGGTTTCCCAGGAGCGGAAAAACAGGGTGAGGCTCAAAAACCTCACTCCACCTTCCCCGAAACCCCAATAAAAGAAGGAGGTGTGTGTTGTGCTTGCCCCAGCACTGCTCGCAGGGCTCTGCATGGCCATCGGACCCCATTGCGTGGCCAACGGACCCCGCTGCAAGCCCATTACTCACACGCCACATGCTCCTTGCGGGCTTGGCTTTGTGGTGGGGCTGGCCAAGAGCCATCTCCCCTCCAGGGGACACGCTGCAAACCGCCAGATGCTGCTTTTGTCTCCAGTGGTGGCCAGCTGCCAACAGGCCCAAACCCGTGAGGTTTGGATAAGGGTGGAAATCCCAGCTCAGGACTACTAAAGCGAGTGTCTCCATCCTCCTTCCCGGAAAGGGGATGACATGTCTTTCCTGAATGGGCTGGTTTGACCTTCTTGCTCTGCCCAGATCTCCCTGCTGTCTCCCCACCCTGCAGCAGGGATGACCCATCCACAGGTGCCCCCTGCCCAAAGCGCTGGAGACACGACTCCCCAGGGGAGGCACGGGCCTCTTTCTCACTGGACAGCATTTCTAAATTACACGTTTGGTGCTGAGGTGTCTGTGGCAAAATCTGACTGAGACCTGTCCCCCCTCTCTGCTCACCCCTCGCAGCGACTCTTCTGGTTCCTGCGGGTGGTAACGGGCCTCTTCGTGGGAGCGGTGGTCCTCAGTGAGTACCAGGGTCCTGGGGGGAAGCCCAAGGATACCCAAGACATGGGGGATGGAGGAGCAAGGTGAGAGTGGGTGAACAGAACAGCCAAGCCCCAAGTCCAGCCCACAGGATGAGTTTATGGGTAAGACCAACCCCGGTCTGTGTCTGTGACCTGGCTCCAGCAAGTGGTGGGAGCTGCAAGCACCAAGCTGTCCCCTCTCCAAAGGCTGGTGGTCGTATGTGCAGACCACCTTCAGGGCAGTCACTGAAAGCCCACCATCAACTGCCAGGGGATCCAGACAAATTGCCAGGTGCTTAGACAAGGACCAGTGCCTCTAGGGCTAGGGACTGCCCTGGATCTGGGGAGAAACCAACCCAAGTCAGGTTCTCAGGGTCATCGGTGGGGGTTGATGTTGGGGAAGGACATATGAAGCTTCTGCTCCTTGGGGCTCGCAACCCAAGCCTTGCCCTTGGGATAGGGTAGATGATGCTCAGGCCATGGTGACCACCATGGCAGGTACTTCCAGCACTAGATGTCTCGCCATCAGACCATGATTAACCTTTGACATCTTCACAGCCATACAGTTCACCAGGGACTGGGAGACTGGCTGGGTGACAGCAAACACCTCCTACAAGTCCTTCAGCCGTGCCCTGGTGAATGTGGACATAGGGCTGCACATTGGCCTGGCAGGAGTGAACGTCACACTGGTGGGTGAGTGCGTATCACAAGAGGAGGGGACTGGTGCAGGTTTGGCAGCTGTGCACCTGGGTTCTGGGGCTGTGGGCCCTTGAGCCCCCACACCAGGAAGTCTTGGAGCTGCCTCCAAGGCGGAGAAAGGTCCTTAGTCTTCATCATCTGGCAGGAAACCCAGTGAATCAGGTCCATGAGACCATCAACTACAACGAGCACTTTGCCTGGAGCTTCGATGCAGACTACGATCACAGCTATGGTGAAGGCCTGGGGAAGGGGCTGCCCAGCCCCATCCTCTATGTGGCAGAGAAGTTCACCACGCAAAGCCCCTGCAGCATGCACCGGCAGTACCGCATCTCCGGCCACTACGCGTCCCTCACACTGTGGTAAGTTAGAGCAAGAGGTCAGCCCTACCTCTGCTCAGTGGGGAGGTAAAAAGAACCAGATGGAGCAGAGGGAGCTTGATGGAGCCACCCTCTTCCCTGTAAAGCCATGCCAAAGGCTTGGCTGGTCTCTGGCATCTGGCCTTCTGCAGAAACAGGAATGCTCATGCTTCCTGGCCTGCCCATTTCCCCAGAGTCCTCTTCTGTGTGCTCTGCCCTGATGTGCACAATTGCAGTTGGAGAAAATTTATTCTTCATTCACAGGAAAGCAGATGCAACTGTGTGGGTTTTATGGTGCAAGGTCCTCCCCCAAGCAAGATGCGGGGTCCCAATAAGACCAGCCGCGGCGGGGCTCCTCTTGCATGGCCACGAGAGCATGAGACCTGCTGGTGGGGAGTGGGAGGGACCATCAAGAGGGCACTCAGAGGCTGTCTTGTGGTGTAAAGCTGAGCGCCCTTGAGAGTGTTGTGATCGTGGAGCCTCAGAGCATCTCCACGTGTCTCAGAGGGAAAGGCACTGCAGGGAAGAGTGAATCTTGCAGTTCCCCGTATTGACGGAGGTTCCAGCTCCCTGCCCACATCTCTTTTTTTTTATTTTAAGGAAAAATAACTAGCCCTGGCCACACTTTCCTGCTATTGAGAAGGAGTATTTCAAGGCAAGGATGTTGATGTAAAGTTATTTTTCGTTATTATTCTTGGCATCAGAACAATTTGTTAGGCTTACCTCCCCAGCGAGCTAAACCCAAGCCCCACACACAGGGCAGGGCTGGCAGCTGGGTTCACTCCAGGTGCTGAATCAGATGTGGGCACGGCTCCTTGCACAGCTCTTCAAACAAAGGTCTCCCTTGTTGCCGTTCTCCCTTTGAATAAGTGGGAACTGCCATGGGGTGGCCAGTTGTGGAGGACCACAAGAGTCAGAGAAAGAGTTAATTTGGAGGGACCTGCAGAGGTTTCTTCTGCAGTTCCCTGCCCTGAGCAGGTTTGATGTCAAAGCCGTATCAACGTGCTCGGGGCTTCATGAAGTTCAACACTGGATGTTCCCAGGTGTGGAGATCCCTCTCCACCACTGGGGGACCGGTCCCACAGCTCTATCATTCATGCAGTTACAGAATCATTTGGGTTGGAAGGGTCCTCCTTAGATCAGCCTGTCCAGCCCACCTGCTCAAGCAAGACCAGCTAGAGCAGGTTGCCTAGGGGTGTATCCCTCCATTGGGATGTGGAGAGGAGACCCTGAGAAGAGGCTCCAAGCATGAAACTTTCTGCTCAGTTTTGTGGTCCTTTTGCAGGATGGCCTTTTGCACGTGGCTCATTTCCATCCTGTTGTTCTCCATGCCCATCCTGCTCTATGGTGGCTACATGCTCCTGCTCACTGCCGCGCTGATGCTCTTCTCCCTGCTCTTCTTCTTCACCGCGAGGAACACCCCGAAGTGCCCCATCCAGTTTGGCCCAGCTTCCTTGAAAACAGACTATGGTGGATCCTTTTGGCTGACATTAGCAACAGGTGAGTGCTTCCTGGGGCTTTTGTTCTCCATTCCTGCAGCAATGATGCTCAGTGATGCCCCAGCAGCACCTCATTCCTTCTGACGCCGTGGCTGGTCACAGAAAATGGTTGTTTGGGTGTTTTTTTAAATGGCATACAAAAATTTAGGATAGCATCACTGAAACTGGGGGAAAAGGAGCTGAGCAGCCAGGAGATCTGAATGGCCAACGTTATCTGTGTGGAGGTGTGCCTAGAGGAGTGCCATGAAAGTCACGAATCGCAGAGTCAGGGAAATACCCCGCCTGGAAGGACCCTTGGGGGGTCTTTCTGCCAGCCCCTGCCCAGAGCAGGGCTTACCTCAAAGCCACATCAACCTTGTTCAGTCTGGTGGTGGATGTCCCCAAGGCCAGAGATCCCCTCTGCCTTTCAGCACCTGCCTCACAGCTGTCCCACTCATGGGCAGCAATTACTTCCCATGTTACAGAACTTCCCATGTTACAACTGTGCACCTCCGGGAAGAGACCGGCCCTTTTTCAGTAGTAAAAGATGGCAATTAACTCCTCCTGAAGACTCCTCTTTTTCAGGCTAAATAAGCCCAGATCCTCCAGCCTTTCCCCATCCATGGCGGGCTCCAGTCCCAACTCTCTCAGCCATCTGCCCCAGTTCATTGACTTCTCTTTTGTACTGGGGAGCCCAAATTGTTGGCAGAGACCACACGTGGAGAGGGAAACACCACCTTCCCTTCACCTCCTGGGTGATGCCACATGCCATTGGCCTCCAGCCCCAGCTCCAGGTACGGATGGGGCTGGGACGCAGGGGGAGGAGGTGCTAACGTGTCTCCCCGTGCTGTGTGTTGCAGGGTTGCTGTGCCTGCTGCTGGGTCTGGCTGTCATCATCCTGAACTCCAGGCATCCAGAAAAGCTGAAGCTTGTCTTTAACCTGGACGAGCGCAAGGGAGAAGAGGAGGTGTGGGACAAGTCCTACGTGCCAGCCCAGCCTGGCTCCTCTACGCAGGACGTGCTGATGGTCCCTCTGGGCGAGCTTTGTGAGGTGACAGCTACACAGTTGTAAGGCACTGGGGGGAGGCAGGGCAAAGCCCGAGGACACCCCTCCTGAATTCATCCTCCAGTCCAACCCCACCAGGAGCCCTGGTGGGAAGAGACACAACGACAACTGAGTGACAAGAATATCCAAGTTTGGAAAGGTGTCTCGAATACAATTGTTTGCCCTCATTATTTTTTTTTTTGCTGTTGTTTTACTCACCAGCAGCTGGAAGAGCTTTTGGGGTGAGGACAATCCATGCCCCACCCCTGGCTGTCCAGTTACAGGCACCGGGCCCTTACCCTCAGTTCTTCCCCAACAAACCCTAAGAGTCCTCCCCAAGATACAGAGGCTAAACCAGAACTAACTGGAGAGGAACCAAATAGCTGCAGACACACAGATATGAACCAAAGGAGAAGCGGAGCCCACGGCAGCAACACTCCCACCCTGAAGACCTCAAGAAGTCCCCTCTGCCCAGGGATGCTCTTCCCATCAGCGGTCAGGAAGAGCACGTGGAGCTGTGCTCAGCTAGGTGCCCTGTATCCAGCACCTCCTCTTGGTCAGGGGTGGAGAGCAGGCTAGCAAGGAGGCCCACGATTTAGTAGGTTGCTGGAGCCACCAGACCTTGGAGGCCTCCTGGATTTCAGACCCATCCTGACACCCCGCAGCTCAAGTTTGACATTAAGTCTGAGATGTGCCGGGCTGTACATTGGGCTGGAAACAGCACAGTCAGGGGGTTGGTGGATTGGCTTCTGCTTCTTACAGGGCTTATAAGCACCCCAAACCACAGCCACCAGCCCGTGAGCAGCCTGTGAGCTATCGGTGCTCTTGTGGAAAGGAAGACAAAATGTTTTGGTGGGAGGGAAGGAAAGGAGGAGATGGGAACAGAGCTGCTACAGTGCCCCGGAGAGCGGCTGTAATCAATTAGCAAGCAGTGAGCATCACACCTGGTCGTGGAGGCTCGGTTTCCTCTTGCTCAGCCGTGGAGAGACACGTGTCGTGGGGCACACGACACTGAAATCCTGCACACCCGAGGTGGATCCAGCCGCCCGCTCCCGGCTGCTGACAGCCAGCAGGTTCCTTCTCCAGGCAGGGAGGGAGGGGAGGGAGCACGCTTCGGGGTTTGCATCCCTTTCACCCTCCGCAGGTTTTGCAACATCTTTTTTTTTTTTTTTTTTCCCCCCTCTTTTGTGCTTACGTATTTTCCCCTCTATCTCAATAAAATACGTTGGACCTGGTCTTTCTCCTGTCTGTGGATAGAGGCGTCCCTCTGAGGGCTGGCAGGCTGGGGACGCTCTGCCGCTGCGAGGTAGCAGACAGAGGGCGGGAAGAAGGCAAAGGCGGAGACTTTTTGTGGCCCCATATGGGGCATCTGACCACGGCTAGTTGGCGCAGGGCCATAAAGGTGAGTCAACACGCAGTGAACAGGGTACTGGAGGTTTGGTGGGAGCAATTCCCAGCCCAGCAGAGAGGTTTGCAGAGGGACCACCATGGGGCAGGCCCTCTGGGGAGGGGGTGCTCGGACATGGCGTCCTGTCCCATCCCACTCTGGATGGAAGAGCCTTCAAGGAGGAAAGAGAGGACCCAACAGGCATTTAAAAATAGCTTGGAGTTGAACTCCTTGGGCTTGGGTCCACAGCCAGGATGTTCACAACGGCATCTACCAGGACACGCTTCAGCCTACGGATGAAGTAGATCCGAGGTGCAACAACCCCCTTTTATTTCTTTAGTTGAAATTCAGCCTTCATAAAGCTCTGTCTTTCCCTGGGGGGTTCCCCCTTGTAGCCCAGCCTGGGGGGCAGGGGAGTGGGCAGCTGTGGTGCCTGCTAGATGTCATGGGGGCTGCATGCCCCGCTGCAGGGAGTGCCACCAGGTGTGGGGACCACAGTCCTCGCAGAGCCCCAGGCTGTGCTCTCGGAGGCATTCGCAGTGTTTTTGCTCCATCGCTGGCCCTGACCTGCTGGTTAGATGCCAGGTTCCCTGGACGGCGTGGGGCCAGAAGCAGCCTGGGCTGGGAGCCAGGGATTTAATGGCAATTATTTTACGTCTTGTTGTCCAACAACGGCTCAATCCAGCCAGGAAACTGAGCCGGAAGCTGTGATGGACGGAGGAGGTAGGACCTGCGGCAGGACAACCTGGGGGCCGTACAGCCACAGCTCTTATGGTGCTTGTGAAGAAGCAGCTACAACAACACATAGTGAGGCAAAATAATCATCCCTGAGCACTGGCCCTCATTTATGCCTCTGGTGGCAAGGGAAGAAGTCCTTCACCCACAAATCTCCTTGCAGGTGGCCAGCCCCCGTGCCACAGCCAGCCCCTGTTGTCCTGACCCCCTGCTCCGCACGGACACGGTGTGCGAAGGGGTGTCCTTGTCTCCCATTGTGCCATCGCCACTGCTCAGCCAGCCCCACGCAAGGTCTGCTGCAGGAGTCCTGGCCCTCCGGTGTTTGCTAGGAAGCCGGCAAGGCACACAGAGGGCTGTGCCTCAAACAGATCAAGTTTTGTTTAGGGGTTGTTTATTTGGGTTCATGTCCCTGTATGCCTGGATGCAAGAGGCCGAAGCTTTTCTTTGGGTGAGGATGCTGTTGGAGGGTAAGCGTGCCTAAAAGCAGGGGATGAAACCGGAGAGTGCCAGATGGGGTGGCAGAAAGGGTGGGAGAACCCCCAGCCTCCTGTGCTTTCAGGGCACAGGGTCTGCCCCACACCAACCCAAAAACCTGGCGGTTGTTCGTAGCATCTTCCCACGATGCCTCCGGACCTTACATGCCTGGACGCAAGAAAGGAACCTCCTTTTCCTGAGGGAGTTTTGTTGGTTCAATCTTAAGGCTTTCATCCTGCCGCTCAGCTAGCTAAAGTCCTTTTGAGGTTCTCCTACATTCCTACAGCACCCTGCTCCCCACCACAAGGGTTTCGCAATGGCTCCCGTTGACACATGTCAGCGAGCCACCTCCTTCCTTGGGGGCCCCTCTGCCAGGGCAGCTTCCCCCAGGGGAAGGATGCTGCTGCCGGGGGCTCAAAAGCAGGTGCCTGCAGACGTGCCCCACAGCCTCCTCTTAAGAAACCAGCCCCCCAGAATGCCCAAAGTGCTTCAGAGGAGCAGGTTTTTAACAAGGTTTTATTGAAAATAATAATTCTTGTGCATAGCAAATCACATTAAGTGCAACACAAATATCATGTGAAAGAAATTAGTAACTTAAGAGTGAGGCTCTTTTCTCAGAAAGAGCCAAAATACTGAAATGATGGTTGGACTGAATAATTGGTTGGACTGAAGCTGCCCAGTTCTCTGGCATCCAGATACGGCGATCTCATTATGCCAACCTGTGGAGACTTCACCAGATCAGTGGGTTTGGTGGCAGAGCCCACCTTCTGTTCGTAATAACGCAACTCGATGCACTTCATTTCTCACCTGGGCTGGGTCTGACCCCTGGCCTCGGGCTTGTGGTTCATGGTGAGCCCAGCCAGCCCAAATGGGCTGGGGGGGGGTAACATCTTTCTTCCCTCTCTTTCCTTTCTTGTGGCATCTGTTCGGCCCACGCTGGGCTACGCATCTTACCTAATAAGGCTCAAGTTTGAAAGTGAAAATAATCACATCACCACGTCCCTCCTGGCAAACTCCATGGTACATTCACTCAGTCTTTATTTCTGGAACAGCTTTTTTTTTTTACTCTAGCTTGTGCAGCATCTGGCGTGACAGAGGCCGGGTCCGTGCCTGCCTTTCCTAGGTACACCTAAAGGTCTACACTAAACATCAGTGCTTGGGAAAGAAAACAGCAGCTTTAATCAGTGGCTTTTGGGGTCATGGGTGCTCCCCGGGAGAAATCAGTTTCTGGTGTGGGAACTGGCCACCAGAGGCTCACTGCACCCCCGTGCCAGGGCGCGGAGCAGGAAGGGCATTCCTCCCGGGACAGAGATCCCCAGGCGAGCGTGGAACCCAAGAGGCTGGAGCCTCAAGCTGCTCCCGTGGCAGCCTGCCAACCCTCTGCAAAGCCTGCCCTTTTCCACAGGGCACGGTCAGGGAGACGCAGTCCGCAAAGGTACTTCTCAGCCAGCACCCACCCCAGCGTGGGTTTGCGCATGGTTCAAAGGCAGCGGAGTGAGGAAAGGGGTCTCTGGGGATATCAGGAAGGGTTTGTGCTCTGCCCTCGTGGGCCCACCTTCAGGGAAGGAGTGGGGAAAAAAACTTTCTTCTAGATGCTGTTGGGGTTGAGTTTGGAGGGCTGAGAAAGACACTGCCCGTTGTTCATAAAATGGGCGTTGACATACACTTCAGTCATTTCCTGGTGTTCCTCTGCTTTGTCCTCATGGAGGTCAAAGAAAGTTTTCAGTAGGTCCAAGCTGAAGTAGTGCAGTGCAACAACGGTGATCCCAGCCACAAAACAGAGCAAGCCTAGAAGGCAACATACTCTCTGAGAGCGTTCCCACAAACAGCTGCACGCTTCCCACCCCACACCCCTCCTGTGATGGCCCCATGCCAGGGAACAATGCCTTCCCTTACAGAAAATGGCCCTCTGCTACGTGAAGTGGCTCCAGCTGCTGTGCTGAGCATCTTAAAACCTAGGCACGGGTCTTAAAACCCCATCTCCTTGCATTCCTGCATCTCAGGGACTAAAATCCCACCACCACCCTTGAGATGGGGATGGTATTCCCCCTTCTGCCAGCCCTCTCCGCACCTCTGCCGGGATCTGCTTTGCCGAGGACCAGGCTGGGGCTCTGGTGGGCTGCACTGCCTGAGCTCTCTGACGCCCGTTTCTGGGGGAAAGCACTGGGACTCTTGCACACCCAGAGGGACAAGGTGGTGTTCCCTGACGCAACTTTGTGTCCTTACCAATCGCTAGCGTGAGCCAGAAAGATCCCCCATAGCTTATGTGCAGGATTTCAGTCCCAAACTGGATTGGGCACACCAGGGTGTTCCTCACAGTGGAGAATGAGAGCAACGAAAAGATCATGAAGGCGCCCGTGACCAGCAGCATGTAGCCTCCATAGACTAGGACAGGCATGGAGAAGAGCATGTTGGAGATGAGCCAAGTGCAAAAGGCCACCCTGGAGACAAGAGAAGACCAACAGATGAGTTATGCAAGTGCCACGGACTAGGATGCTGTATGCGAGGATTTCCATGTGGGAGGAGGAATCTGGGCTCCAGGTTGCGTTGTATGAGGCCAAGAAGCTCTGTGGGCAGGCTGGAGTGATCCTTGGCCTCCCAGGCCGAGCAAGCACATGTGCAACGCTCACACCGCTACTTCCAGAAGGCAGAAGCCCAGATTTCCTCTTCACATTGCTCAGCTCACAGACAATACCAGCCTCAAGGAGGCCACAGCAGCCCACTCAGGATATCTAGACCATCTCAGCTCCCTGCCCTTCCACATGTGGGGCAGTGCAGACACCGGAGAGCAGCACACAGGACTGGGATAATTGCAGAAGCGCACATAAGTCATTTTCAGCAGCTGTGGACTTGGCTGAGGAGCTGGGTGACGGGGGAAGCCTTCGGCTATGGGCCAGGAGCTCTTGGTCTCTTGGTCCATGGCATCACCAGGCCCCTTTCCTAGCTTCTGCATCCCTGCTGTCAAACCACAGGGAACGGCACTGCAATGGCCCTTGCCCTTCACAACCCATGGTAGAAGAGACCAGCTCCTGACAGCTATGGACCAGCTCTCCCTCAGCCCAAGTGAGCAGCAACATGCCGCTGCCCAGCAGATCCTGCTAAAGAGCTGAGATTGACCCCACAACACTCCCAGATATTAAATTCCCTCGCAGATGGGGACGGGAGAGTTGTGCACATGCTGCTGGGTCTCTCTGGGCCACCCGCCAAGGACAGCAGCTCCAACTGCCTCCATGGGCATGGATCCCTGCCATCCTCACCCCATCACGGCAAGGATCTGTACCACATTCCTCTCTCCTGTGCCCAGCCCTGGTGGAGTTGACCAGCAGAGAGAACCAGGAACCTCGTATCCGCTCACCCCAAGGTGCCCACAGGGCCACCGGTTTGACCGCAGACCTTGAGGAGGCCCCTTCCATGTGCATGGCTTTCCTCCCGGCAGCACGCAATCAATCACCATCCACCTCAGAGGCTTAGGGGCAAGGCAGCAGAACCCTTCCCACATCCTTACATCTCCCCTGCCTACACCAGGAGACAAAAGCTCACCAGAGAGTGGCCGATGCGTAGTGGCCAGAGATGCGGTACTGCCGGTGCATGCTGCAGGGGCTTTGCGTGGTGAACTTCTCTGCCACATAGAGGATGGGGCTGGGCAGCCCCCTCTCCAGCCCTTCGCTGTAGCTGTGGTCGTAGTCTGCATCAAAGCTCCAGGCAAAGTGCTCGTTGTAGTCGATGGTCTCGTTGACCTGATTCACTGGGTTTCCTGCCGGAGGGAGAAGACTGTGTCCCAGCAGCCTGGGTGCTGCCAGCCAGGAGCATGGACGCCCGAGGGACAACAGGCTCCCAGGAGCCTCCATGCAGACCAAAGCCACCCACAGGGCACTTGGAGACCTTCTGGGGCCATTGCCACGCCAGAGCTGCAGATGGGGACACCAGACTCACCCATGAGCGTGACATTCACCCCGGCCAGGCCAACATGCAGCCCGATGTCCGCGTTCACCAGGGCATGGCTGAAGGACTTGTAGGAGGTGTTTGCCTTCACCCAGCCAGTCTCCCAGTCCCCCGTGAACTGCACAGCTGCCAGGAAAAGTAAAGCTGGAGTCAAGGAGGGGCTGGTCTGGGGCTTTGTTGTGCTGAAGTTGGGCGGGGGGGGTCACAGGCGGTCTTCCCACCGTGGCACCACAAGTGAGTGTAAGGAGGGCAGGAGAGCTGACTCAGCCACCAGGACGTGCCCCAACCAGCTCCCACGCCCTGGCAGAGCTCATGTCCTCCCTTCACTGAGCATCCACTCCCTCGATCTGGGAGCGGGGGAGCTCGGATCCCTACGGATGAACCCCACGACCTGATTCCGCCTTGGACAACCTCTCCAGGACTTCCCTGCAAGCTCCCCACCACAGCAAGGATCGCAGCCCCCTGGGACAGGGCCTGGGAAATGAGCCCGTTCCTCAGCCTCGGGAACAGGGGTGAGTTTCATTGCAAGTTTTAAGCTCCCTAGATCGAGCTATTAGTGAATAGCGAAGATCGCTGCCAAGCGGAGGCAGTGGAGAGGGGTGGCAAGTCACAGTGACACAGTCACAAGTGACACAGCTCTGTCAGTTCATCTCGGGAGGGAAAAGAAAAATTTGAAGGATTTCTGGTCTATGTTTTTTGGAACAAAGTGTCCTTTTCTGAACCACTTTGACTTTGCAGCGGGATTAATTTTTCGGTACTGAAATGAGCTGAAAGTGAAGGTGGTGATTTAATCTGGGGCTGAAGAAGAAAACCTGCCCGAAAATAAGTTCGGCTGCTGAATCAACTTGCGAGGGCACTGATCCAGTAGCAGTTCTGCAGAAGCCTTTTCCAGCCGCAGGGTTGAGCGTGCCCTGCTGCCGCCAGACAGAAACCCTGATGCTGGCTTTAAAACTACTAATTCCTCCTGTGTGTCCAAGCAGCACCCAGCTGCATCCTTGTGAGGACAGTGGCACTGGATGGCTCTCCGGGGCTGAGCCGGTTAAGGTTGTGGAACAAGCCCTCACCTCCACCCCTCTGCCATTTCCAGCCTGGCACCGTGTTCCTGGGCAGCTCTGGTGGCATCTCCCAGCACCTGGATATCCAGAGGAGGAGGGTAACCACCACACGCTGGACTGGCCCATGTGTCAGCCAACAGAGTCCTGCGGCTGGTCACAGCCTGCGTATCTACTTTTATCACCTGGTCGAATCAGGGGTTGAGTCATTTAGGTTGTGCTTCACCATCCCTCTCCAAACAGTCTTGTAATCCACCCTGTCCTTGGCAGCAGGAGACCGACTTTGATTTAGGGTCAGGGCTGGTTGCTCTCCCCATCTGGCATCTTCTGTCCCCTCAGTACCTCTTTCGTTGACGTGTCCTGTCACCCTGTCCGACTTGGAAATCCCACAGCCTGGTTTCCACCACAAGTCCCATTTATTACAGGTTTCCTGGTTTCTACTAAACCAAATCCTCTCCTTCATCTCCTCCTGCCTTGCTCCTTGGAAGGTCTTTACCGCCCCACCTCAGCCTCTGTTCTGCCTGTGTTTTATTTCGACCTGCTCTCTCCACGTCCCTGCGAGGCTCCTCTCGTCCTCCAAACGCGCCTGGCCGCAGTCCCAGCCGCTCAGCCGTGCTGCCTCAGCAGCGGGCAGCTCGGGAGGGCTTGCACGGTTGGAGGAACACGGGGCTGTGCAGCCCACTGGAGCTGGGGCTCTCCAACCTCTGCGCTGCGGTTACGGCCAGCAAAGCTCTCTCTCAATTCAGAAGTGACCACAGGCACCTCCAGGTGCCCTTAAGCCCTTTCGGGAAGTGGTGGTATTCTTTACTGAGCAGGGCTAGGGGTAGACCCTGCAACCAACTTCAGCCAGGTGACAGCTACGACCACCAGCTCCCGTTTCCCAGCACTGACCCTGCCCCGGGGTTCAATCCTGCCCCAGACCCACCCGCCGGGGGGCTGCACAGCACTTACCAACGATCACCACTCCCACGAGGAGGCTGAGGAGAACCCGGAGAGTCCAGTACAGCCTCTGCGGGGAGAAAGGTGGGACATCAGGCAGGGAGGAACAGCCCCGTCTGTCTTCCTGCCTCACCCCGAACCAGCCGGGAGTATCCCAGCATCCAAAATGTGGGGAGGAGATGCTTATCTCCAGGGAGAGGGGTCACGCACCGCCCGCCCGCGGATGCCCGGGATGATGAGCAGGAAGCTGCAGGCGAACGTTAGGAAGACCACGATCACTATGATGCTGCTGACATCAAACACGGCGACCTTCCTCTGCTGCAGGTAGAAGGGGTAGACGCCATCAAAGAGAGTCATCTTGCACTTCCAGGAGCCTGGGGGAGAGACGCGGTCACAGCGGAGCCCCGGCTGCCTCCAGCCTGTGGTGGCCACCCCCAGCTCAGCTCTGGAATAATCAGCTGCGAGAGGTCCACCTCAAAAATCCCCAGAGGGACGAGGAAATGTGACACTGCAAGGAAACAGGCAGGGTGAAATACTTCCCAGCAGAGAAACACGCCACCCAAAAGCCCTTGGTGGAGGAGAGGAGGTGCCCAGGGCAGGGCTCCACCAGCCTGAAGGGATTATGGCAGCCTGGGGAAGCACGAGCCACTGTCCTGCTGCCACTTGAGGAGCAGCCCAAGCCCAAAAACCTGCTGAGCTGCTCCTCCCCGGACAGAGAAGGGTCTTTCCCTCCAGCAGATGCAGCCAGGGCTTTCCGCTTTGTGGCTCACCCTTAGAGAAAGTCCATGAGCCGGTGACAACCAACCTCCCTCCAAAATGACAAGGAACCACTGAGAACACCGATTTCACAGTAGTAAAACTATCCTTGGCCAGGGGCCGCCGTTGCCGAGCGGAACAAAGCCCCTCACCCCCATTTCCACCCCCTCCCTTCCAAGAGGCTTTTCCCCAGGAGCTGCAAAGCGCAATCCGGGGAGGGAGAACCGTGCCTGTGCTTGGTCCAGAGGGGCCAGAAGCAACCCCTAGAGGCGGGATGTGGGTCCAAGGAGCACACAAGCTTCAGGAGCACATCTCAAGGCTAAAGAAAACTGAGTTACACGAGACAATGAAGTGTGTAATTCCCGTAGATGTCTTTGAACTCCCACCGACGCTTTAGTTCTTGCAATTACAGAGCTTCCCCCCGTTCCTGGGTTAGATCTTTTCTCCCCAAACTGATTACATGCTTAGTCCTTTTATTTTCCTTATTTAATAGCATCTCCGCACATAACTACCCCGGGAAGTCTTTCTCAAGTCAGGCAATGCCACAGCTAATATGACTCATGACCGAACACAATTTCTTTCTGTCCCTGCATGGAGGAGTTGATTTTATTATCATTTTCTGAAAACAGTACTAATTGTATTTTTAGGTAAGATCCAACCCAGAAGCAATTCAGCCACTAAAAAGCAGGTCCCAAACCGCTAGAAGTGGGTGAGGATTACGATAAACATCATAAAACAGTTTACCTGGGCAGCTGAAGTCACTTTTCAATGCGTAAAGCAATATATGGTTTCAGAATAATTTTCTGTCCGGTAACCCAGATCATTACAGCAAACAGTTTAACAGAGACTGGGTTTTTACAACAGGCTCACAACTGATCTAGACCTGACCTTGTCTTGAGTCTCTGCTCCGGACTGACAGAACTATCAGGTGTACTTAGAAACCCCAATATGGGCTATTTCCCTGGAAAGCCAAGCCCAGAGAAGGACGGTCTTGAAGGACCGTTCCTGCTGTCATTACCTGGCAAGCAGGGGCCGTAATTGAGTCCCGATGCGACAATGTCCTGAAGTCCAGCCGCGGGGTCCCCAGCCCAGCAAACGTGCCCACAAACAGTCTGAGGGGCTGTAAGAGACGAAACAAATGAACAGCTTAGCGTAGGGGAAGGTAAAGCTTGATCGCTTGAATTCCACCGGTTTCGTTAGGTCTTTGCCTGAATTTCACAGGAGGTGCGATGAGGGAAGGGTGATTTCCAAGTCTGTAGCCACTGAAAAGCAGCTCTTCGCCACTGAAAACAGATCAACTGTACGTAACAATTGAAAACCCAGAACGTAACATGGAAAACGCTGCCTTTTAAAATCTAAATTTAACTTTCAAACAATACCAAGGGCTGTTTGCATTTCCTCTACGCTTTGCGGCTTCTGGAAATAGTTCTATAGAGAATTTCCAGGGAAACAGCTCTTTCTGTTGCTGTCCGCCCAATCTTTTTCACTTGATTACCCTGCACAGAAGACCAGCTCCTTGGCATTTTTGCAGCTTTGAAGTGGAAAACTGGTGCCTGCAGCTCAGAGCAAGAGAAACTGAAGTTGTTGCATGTTGGAAAACATCCCCCATGCAGAAGCATGCCTCTGGCCCTAGAACCCCTATGGTTTCCTCTGTCACAGTGCATGGAGAGGGAAAAGACTGAAGACATCTTCGAGGAAAGATCAGTAATTTAGCAGAAAGGGACAACTTATCTTTTGTTTAAAATATTCTGGATTGGCAGCAGAGAAAGGCAAAGGAAGCAGAAAGTTTGTCCAAAACCCAGCAGTTGCTGCTCACAGAAAACCCGTTTTCCCGCCCCAGAATGAATCAAGCTGGAAGAGACCTTTTGGAAGTGCCCAACCAAAACCTCCTCACAGCAGAGCCTACAAGCAATCCTAGATTGGGCTGCTCAGGGCTGCAGATTGGTATTTTCCATTGAAACAAGGGAAAATCCTGTCCCCTGGAAACTGAATCATCAGAGCTGCAATTCATGCAACTCCTTGCGTGTTCCTGCCGCTGTAAGAGGGTCAAATCACAGAATCACAGGATAGGAAAAAAAACCCCACCAGGTTAACTCAGGATGGGGATTCATCCTCTCCTCCCCACCCTCGCCCGACCGGCATCCCTCGAGCAGGGTGGGCAGCGTCCGAGGGCTGCTCCCCGGAGCGCTCGAAGGGCCGGGGCAGGGGCGGGTCATCGCGCCGGAGGGCGGGGGGGGGCGGCCGGGGCGGCGGGGGTCGGGGGGGCAGCGGCCCTTTCTTACCGACCGACCTACCTACCGTCCTACCTACCTACCTACCGGCGGCGGCGGGGCTCGGGCGGCACCGTCCCGCACCGCGCTCTTATAGGCGGCGGCGGGCGCGGAGCCCTATGTAAATGCCGGCGCGGCCCGCCCCGCCGCACTGCCCGCCGCACCGCCCGCAGGTGAGCGCCGCCGACGGGGGCCGCCGACACGCGTGTCCCCTCTCGGGTGGGCTGTGGGGGATCGGGACCACGCGTGTCCCCTCTCGGGTGGGGGGTCGATGGGATAGGGACCATGTGTGTCCCTTCCTGAATGGGGTCTGAAGTATCGGGGCCAGGCGTGTCCCCTCTCGGGTGGGGCCTGGGGGATCGGGACCATGTGTGTCCCCCCTCGAATGGGGTCTGGAGGATCGGGACCACGCATGTCCCCTCTCAATCGGGATCTGGGGAATCTGTGTGTGTCCCCTGCCCCCGCGGGGGGGGGGACTCAGATCGCGACACGGCCATACACGCTGCTGCCTGGCGGGACGTCGGGCTACGCGCGTTGTTGCCAGTGGAGGGGGCAGGGGGTGTCGCTACCCCGTCTCCTCCTGCCTGGGGGCCAAGTGGGATGGGGCCACGCGTGGGGGGATGGAAGGGGTCGGCCCGCACGGTTCTTTCCTTTGTGATGGACAGGGACAGGGCGGGATGAGGCCATGTGTCCCCCGCCCGCAAGGGAACCGGGGCGCTGGGCTACTGGTGTCCCCAACCTGCCTGGGGGACGGGGCACAGGGTGAGATGGGGGAACACGTCCCTGCATTCTTGGGGCACCCACCTGCATGGAGGACTAGGAGGTTGAGGCCACTCACGTCTCTGCCTGCATGGAGGACTGAGGGGGGGGGTCCGGGTGATGTACGAGGACAGGGTGGGATGGGGTCATGCATGTCCTCACCTGCAGGGTGCGATGGAGCCACGCACATCCCAGCCTGTGAGGGAGCGGGGCCACGGGAGAGAGGGGGTTGGGACTATGCATGGGCACAGGACACCGTGGGGACACCGTGGGGATCCCTTATGTCCCACCCGGGGAGGGAGTCTGGCTGTGCACTGTGGTGGCACCGGGCCATCTGGCCCCAGGGGCGTCCCCAGGCAGGAAAGCTGGAGACACAGCTGGTCCCTGGGTGCATGCTGGCCATAGCGTGTGCACAGCTTTGGGATTTTCTGGATGATGTCTGAGGCTGGGGATGCAGCCTGTTCTGAAACCCCAGGGCTGGCTGGCTTGTGGGTGAAGGTGTCAGTCCACCAATCTGTCCCATCAGCACTGGGGAGAGCTAGAAATAAGCTGTGACTAACAAGAATCACAGGGACCAGGCTCCAGGCTTCTCGAATGCCTTGAAACTGCTCTCCTCTCCCTGTATGGTCACACTGAGTTCCGTTGCTCCCTGAGCATGCTGATGTGTCCCATAGTCCCAGATTACATGTGTCTCCAGGGAGAGCTCAAGAGACATTTGGAAGCTGAAACCCTAACTTTATGGGAGCCAAGACTGCTGAGATCAGGTGGAGCAGGAGATCCTTGCTCTGGGGGAAGCCGTGTGTTTGCACTCCCTTCAGCCCATTTTTTGGAGGGGTGTGAAACTCCAGGCCTTGAAAGGGCACAGGGATCCTCTCTGATGGGCGAAGATAAGGCTGGGGAAGCAGGTGCTTGATTTCACGAGGTGCAGAGGGAGGAAATGACTTTCCAAAGGCGGCACAGGGAATCTGCGGAAAAGCAGAGACTGGAGGGCCCATCAGGCCATACAAAATTCCTGGAAAGTTTGAAAAGCCTATGGAAACGATCCAAGCTCGCAAAGCTTTCCCTCAGCAAGCTGCCCCATAGGCTTCCAAGGTCAGTCTAGTTTCATTATGTCAAGGGACCCCCTGGTGGTTTGCGAGATTTGGGAGGCAGGTGTGAGAGCAGAGGGCTCTTTCTGGAGAAGCCTGGCAGCTGGTCCTCAACACACGGGAGAGGACATTGGGGAGTGTGAAGCTGGAGCCCTCAGCTGAAGTGTGGGAAAGGAGCTTGTGGGACATCTGAGTGTCGCTCAAGAGATGCCCATCTGCCTGGGCATCCCTAGCCCAGATCTGCGTGTTCCTCCTCTTGGCTGAATCCTGTAAGGACTGCTGTCACTCAGCTCTGCTTGTGAGGAGGTTCCCAGCAATAGGTGGAGAAGTTTTGATAAACAGGGGGAGACATGATATCAATGTCTGCTCACGCCTTTACAGACCAAGCTCTTCCAGGGAGAGCTGCTCCTGGGGAAGCGCAATGGTTCCTGAGGTCTGGTTGGGAGAGACAAACTGCTGATGTGCCCAGTAACTTGTAGGAAGACATAAAGGCAGCGTAGAGGCATGGAAGAGTTCCATGTTCGTGGGAAAGGCCCTGAGAAGTCTATGGTCCAAGCTACTGCTTGGAGCAAGACCACCATTGTCACTGTATCATGTTGGCCACAGTTGAGGCTGGAAAGCCACCAGAGACCCCCCCCCCAGTCTTGGGTTGCCTAGGCAATAAATGGGTTTTCAGTGCTGGGCCATGGAGAGATGAAAAGTGCATGAGAACTGGCATGCCATCTCACGACTGGGTCAAGAGCAATTCCCATATCTGAGGGAAAGGGAGGTTGCTCAGTGACAGAAGGAATGTAAAAAACCCATTTTCTGCTGGAGCCCTGCAAGAGGACTTAAGGTGAAAGGGGGCAGGTGCTACGCTGTGACTGCGGTGATGTGCTTTGAGCCTGGGCTTTGCCCCATGTTTCCTGAGCGACTCTGGTAAATCTGCAGCACCTTCAGACCTCAGCTCTAGGTGGGGGTTGCAGCTCTCTACATTTTGAGTCAGCGGGAGATAAATCCGGCTGTGTCTATGGGGATTCCCTTCCTACAGTGCAGGAGGTCACGTGGACCTCTGTGCACAAGCAAGCCACAGCTGCTACAGGTTGCTCAGGATGTCTCCAACCATGCAGACCCTCATGTTGGTTTCAGCAAGGAACAGGCAGCTCCAATGGAGAGAGCTTTCTGGCAAGAGGTCCCACGTGGTGATGGCAACTGGGCACTGCCGCTTCTGGCAGAGGTCCCAGGCATTTCCATGCTTCAACCATTGGCCCAACTTTTGTGTTCTTCCTATGGGATGGGGCTCACGGAGCCTCTGGTTCCCACCAGCTGCACAACCCAAATCTCACGTCCACAAGACCTTGCTCAGCAGAAGGCTATGGGATGGAAGGGCTCTGGGGTCCCCTTGCACATGGGCATGCTCCAGGAGGACAGGGGTGGCACTGGGTGTCCAGGGACACAGTCCAATGCTTCTGTCAGTAGCTCTGAGGGTTTCAGCAGCCCCAGGTCCCCTGCTCATGGAGATGAGGCCAGAACTGAAAATGCAATCAGTGCAGAGATATTTCAATGGTGATTTAACGTTAAATCCATGTTATGGGAAGCCAAAAAAGTGGTTTGCCTGTAATAAAGTTTTGTGAGGGGTAGAGTGCAGGGGAGCTGTTGAGACAAAGGAGCAATGTGGACGTGTCACTTCTCAATAATCGGCTTGTTTTCTGATGCAAAAGGCCAAAAGTACAGAAATTTCTGTTGGAAGGAAGCAAATGTGGGTTATACGCTGCGCTCAAAACCTGGCAATGAGGGCTCAGTTTTATGAATGCAATTAATGTGAGTGCAGTGACAATAATTAGATCTCAAATGACTTCATTTGCCAAGTGGATAGTGTGTTTAGTGACTCATATTTTACAGTCTTTGACACTGATAGTTATACGTGAAATATGCCCATTGCAATTACATGTAAACCAGAAATAAAACCTACAGAGCTGCTGGCAACGTGTAAGCCTTTCCAAAACCATCATTTCTTTAAGCTTTGATTAAAGCAATGAAAAAAGGAAACCAAATGCATCACTTCGGCTTGCAACAGGGTGACGTAGCGAAAGCTGAAACCTGTGCAACGCTGCATCTCTTGGCAACACAGCTCCTCTGAAATGATGCCAGTCTTTGGATATATACCCACAGTGCTGGAACAAGGGATAAAGAGCCATATTTAGCAGAAAATCCTATCTTGGAGTTAAATCCAAGCTTGGCATTCTTGTGCCTGGAAAGCCGGCAGCCGTGTTGTATCATTTATGACCAAAAAATGTAGCCTTTGCTGTTCGTGGCTGGAGATCCTTCTTTCCAGTCAGGTGTTGGCTGGGGTTTTAAATGTTCAGATCCCACTGAAGCCATCTGCTCTGGATCCGAGGTCTCTGTGGAAAGTGAGATGGCCAAAGTGTCGTGAGAAAGGCTGGTCATGAGAGAGTGACATCAGGTTAGCCCAGAGGTGACCGAGGTCCTGATCTGCAGTACTAGCACACTTTGGGATGCTTGACTGCATGCTGAGGCTATTCCCATCATGTTCACAATTGGATTTTGCCTGGATTGGACAATGTGTGTGCAGAGAAATTGCCAGCTGAAATATGTTTATCTCTGTAACGAAGACCGTGTTTCTATAACAGAGCTGGCACGGCTTAACACCTTCCTGCTGGGGATGATGAGTTGTGAACCTACAGCTGAGGTAGCCTGCGGCAAGGGTACCGGTCCTGCTCCAGCAGAAAGGGCTTCTCAGGCCAGTCGACACCTTGTGCCAGAGCTTTCCCAGAGTGAAGGGGTCTCAGGTGCCCCCTGCCACCTTCCCACAGCCCAAATCGGGAGATACTTTGATGGATGATGATGGCAGCGGGGTTTTGCCAGGCAGCAGAAACCACAAGAGGGAGCTGAGAAGACGAATCTGTGCGTGTTCCCAGGATCCGGGAGCAGCCCAGCGCCAGCTCCCTCCTCCTCCTCCTCTCTGTCTGCAGGTCACTGCTTCCCAAGAGCCGAGGGCCGATGCAACCTGTGGAAAAGATGTTGAGTTTCACCATGGTTCTACTGGTGACATGGACCTTGGTGGGTAAGTACGGTTTGGGGTGGGGGGACGCAAGGGGAGATCCTGGATAGTTTCTGCCCCTCAGAGGAATTTCATAGAATCATAGAAAGCGTTGGGTTGAAAGGGACCTCTAAAGGCCATTTAGTCCAACCCCCCTGCAGTGAGCAGGGACATCTTCAACTAGATCAGGTTGCTTAGAGCCTCATCCAGCCTGGCCTTGAATGTCTCCAGGGATGGGGCCTCCACCACATCTCTGGGGAGCCTGGGCCAGTGTCTCACCACCCTCATTGGAAAGAACTTCTTCCTAATGTCTCATCTAAACCTGCCCTGCTCCGGTTTATTTCCTCTAACTCATGGGGCATCACATCAGAGGTGGGGATGATTTCAGAAAAAAAATGGAGTGAAACACTGAATTTGCAGAGCCTGCAGCTTGGGGGACTCACCTGCTGTTGTTTGTACGTTTATATGCTTATATGATGTTTATCCAGCTTGTAACCAGAACTGGAGCTTCTTACTAACATTATAATAAAAGCAATAGAAATTAACACAATGGAAAAAAAAAGGTATATGTTTATTGAGAAAGGCTGATGCTGGTACACAATGCAGGGAGGAGAGCCTAACTCCAGTGCCAAGGTCTGTGCTTGCCTCACATGGACATTGTGGGGGGGTCAGAAGTAAGGAGACACTGCTGGTACCATGAGAGAGGAGAAAATGAAGATGCTTTGGGAGCAGACGTGGGGGGGGCAGAAACAGATTTGGGGAAATCAGGATTACAAGCATGAATTTCTAATTTTAGAGATTGCTCGTCCCTCAAAAGGAGCACAAAACTTGTCTGAAAAACTGTTCGTAAAGAAAGTTTTAGAAAAAAATATGGGAAAATATCACTAATATAAATATAATTCTGTAATGGCGTTGCTCCTTTCATGCATTTTGTTTTGCGGCTCACGGAGTGCGTCTGGTCTCTTCCAGGAGCCCAGGAGAACATCTCCTGGGAGGTCCAGCGCTACGACGGCTGGTACAACAACCTGCTGCACCACAGCCGCGGCACGGTGGGTGAGTGCCAGGCCTGGGGACGGGGATGGCGGGATGGGGCGAGCTGACACTTTGGCATATGGCTCGCTTTACCACTGAGAGAGAAACCCTTTCTGACTTGAGCCTGAACCAGGCAGGTGACCAGGCAATGCCACCTCCTGTGGCCCTGAGAGGGGCCTGTTTGCACCTGAGATAGGTCCCTGGGTGCCCCTAAGAGCCCCGTTAGAGCAGCCTGGAGGGGCCAAGCAGCCCAGCTTCGTTTGCCATATCCTCCCCTTGCCACTTTTACCTGCCGCGCAGGCACCGTCTGCAGGTCAGGCTGGTGCTGGGTCAGTCCCAGAGCAGAGCTGTGCCTCTGCGGGGGCCATTCAAAACATCCAAGCATTGCGCGCGTAGTGATTAACTTCACGTGTAAGAGACAAGTCGTGAGATATTTATTAATATAAACCAGTGACTTAACAAAGATAGTCGTGAACGCGACAGTGTTTTACGAGGTTGGATGGCGGGGCACGCTCAGTTATTTACTGCCCAGAGGCCGGGGTCAGACAGAGCTGTCAGGGAGACCCTCCCGTTGGATCCCGAGGCTCAGAAAGGACCCCCAGCTTTCTGAACTCCTTCTCCGAGAGGAGTCTGGGAGTGGCTGGATCCAGTCCTAGTCCCAGACTTGGCCGACGGTTTATGTCTAAAGGATTATATCTGTGCTATCAATCCTTCATATCACTTAGCTAAGATTGCAAAGTTTAGCGTGCTATAAACCGCTTACTGAGAAGCTGTGGCGGAAAGGGATCTCTCAGCCTGGAGGAGCAACCTTGAGCGGGCGTCCCAACTCAAGGAGACATCCTGGCGTGCAGCCCGCTGCCGCGCAGGAGAGCTCAAAGGGCTCTTGGGCTGTCCGCTATTTACAGAGTGATATTTATATCCAGGTCCCCACTCCAGGCAGTGTTTTGACTGCGTTGCCAGCCATCCCCCAAAGTCCAGGTGCAACTCATCACAGCTCCCACTGATGGTTATGGCTTGGGCAGGAGCCGGGGTGGGGGTGGGGGGCAGGTGGAAAGGGGGAGAGCGCACCGCCACACCAAGGCAGAGGATCCAAAAGGACCCAGATCTTCCCAGCAGGCATTTCAGTGATGGTCAGGGATCCCAGAGCTAGGAAAAGGCATCTTTAGACAAAATGAGCATGAAGCTCAAACAGCATTCAACAGAAGGCCAGAGACAGAAGAGTTCATGGTCCAGGCATACTGGACCTACTCCTTTTCCGCTCTGCAGAGGGCAGATACTGCGTTGTTGGGCTGCTGTGCCGCATCTACGGGTCTGTACAGGCACGTGGGATTTCCCTGTGCCAGTGGTGAGCTGCTTTCTCATGCCTACGAGCAGCCCATGGGCCCACCTCCAGGAGAAGTCCCCAAGCCAAGGACCAGGGCAGATCAGGCAGGACCTTATCTAAAATATTGAAGATTATGAATCCTCCTATTTCCTGCATCCAGATCAGTTGCTCACATGGTGACACAAGGCAGAGTTGCAATTCCACAGCTTCCTCTGAGTTTGAAGGTCTCTCCAGCATGATATGTGTGTCATCAGCCCCTTCATTACACCAAAGCCTGTCAGGGAAACCCAACGGGTCCCTGGCAGACAAGAGCTCCGTGTTCCAGAGCAGACAGATCAGATCTTCACATTTTGAAACAAACCTACGGAAACTAAGCCAGTAATTCAGGATTTCCGAGCTCTGTGGGGAGCTCCGGCAAATGGAGCCCACTACACTGGTGAAGAACCTTTCAAAATGAACTGCATATCACTAAGAAACGAACTCCCGCCTCCCGGCTTTTCAGTTATGGGACAGGCAGTGGGTGCGAAGCCAGGGTGTTTCTCTCTCTTCTTCTCCCTCATCTCTCTCCCTCTTTGTCTGCTTCCTCTCCTGTTTCCTACGGTGTTGGCAATCACCGTGTTTATGCAGGATTGCATAGCCAACCTGGGCATCTCAACGTCACTCGAGTTACCCACTGGAGCACACCACCCCAGACCTCCAGGAGGTAATGGGGATGCAGATGGACCAGAGAAGCACAACTGGAAGGGAACATGCCCATGGAGGATCCCTCCTAGTTTTAAGAGGACTGATCTCAGTGTTGCAAGAAGTTTTGAGTGTTGGTACCAAAAACTCGTGTGTTCTTGGCCACTAGAAGCATCTATGCCATCTTCTTGCTCTGTTCTGGGACCCTTGCACATGCTGGTGTACTCCACTATTGCTGCCTCTCCCATCTGTTGGGTGCCACCTGACCCCTGACGTGTTGCTTTGGTGCCGCAGGTGCCAGACTGCTGCGTCTTCTACCCGCCAACTATGCAGATGGCGTCTACCAGGCACTGCAAGAGCCCCACGTGCCCAATGCTCGCCAGCTCAGCAACACAGTGGCACGGGGACCTTCCGGGCTGCCCTCCCGCAGGAACACAACCGTGCTGGCTGTCTTCTTTGGTAAGAGCTGGGGACTTGCACCGGCTGGAAAAAATGTTGGTTCAGGTAGAAAAATGTTGGTTTCTCACACCCCAAGGCCATGCATTGGAGCGCTCCTCACCCACCGCATCGTAGTAGACGCACACCCGAAAGATAAAGCCTTGGGTATCGCCATACCAAAGTACGGTACAGCCAAGAGAGTTTGCGGAAATTTTTGTTGACCTTTGTCGGTTGCTACAAATACCGATATTTGTTGTTCGGGAACTTCCTCATTTGTTTTAGCAGTAGAGTTACCCCGTTGCAAAACTCCTAGCAGATGTGATAAGAGCCATGCTGTGAGTGATTGCTGGGCAGAATTGCTGCAAGTCGGAGCACAGCGGGGTCTTGGGTCTCCAGGCCTGGGGATGTCTGTCTGGGAAATAGACTCATCTCATTGAGAAAACATGCTGAACTTGTTAAAGAAGTGGAGACAATTAGCTCCCTGTGCAGCTTAAGGTTCATACACGTCCCTGGACACCCAAGAGGGGGTGCTGGGCCCCAGGAGAGACCACAGGAGGGGCAGACACCAGTGCATTACCATTTTGCTTCTCCCTGGAGGTAGTTTTTCCCATCACACTGGAGCTCAAATGGGTCAACAGCAACAGGAGCCACTAGGCTTAGCATCAGCAGCTACCTTTGGCCTTGAAGGCCAGAGGCAAGGAAGAGCTCAGGGAAATAGTGGCTAGATGCAGAGCCTTGCTCCTGGTGAAGAGGTGGCCAGCAGACGGTCTAGCTGCCGTTGGTCTCTAAACATCTGCTGGCTGAGTGTCTCCACCCTGGTCCCTCAATAACCCTACCCTACTCATGAGGTCTGGCCAGGAGCACCTGGGTCCCTGTTTTGCAAAGTTGTGGAGCAAACCAGCAGTGAAGGCAGGGAAGAAAACCACCCTTGCTGCACAGGGTGATCCCCTCAGCCCACATACAGCTCAGCTGTCCACCATCTGCTGGTGGCAGTCCTCCCAGCTGCTGACCACACTTGGGTCTCTGGCAGGTTTCCATGTGCTCTCGGACATCCTGGGGACGGAGAAACCCGGCTGCCCTGCTGAGTTCCTGAACATCCACATCCCACCCGGAGACCATGTGTTTGACCCTGCAGCCACCGGAGAGGTGGTCCTGCCCTTCCAACGCATCCAATGGGCGATGGAGACAGGGCAGAGCCCCAACAGCCCCCGGGAACAGGTAGGTAGTGTTTCCTTTGCTCTTTGCCTTTCAGCCAAATTCCTCTTCACCCAACTTTGGGGTCTGTAGCAGCCAGGATAGTGTTTGCAAAAAAAAAAAAAAAAAAGGAAAAGTACTGTTGTTTCCTCAAAAATATACATCTCTCAAGTGTTTGAACCAATTGCAAGTGAACCCAAAGCACAACCTCCAACATTTGTGGTCGCTCAAGGTCAGTGCTTTTCTTGGCCAAATAAAAGGTAATTACTTTAGATCAGCCGGTGTCATCTATTTCTATGCAAATTTGAGTATCTTGCACAGTTTACGGAGGGCAGAACAGGAAAGGGAGCAAATTACAGGAGCAATTTGCAGTCTTCCTTGCCTGCAAAAGTTTTTATTACCTCAGTTAAGATTAGCAAAGGTAAGACTGGCCGTATCCGCTGAAACAACTGATAATCGGAGCCTTTCTAGTGCAAGTGCAATGCGTTTCCGTAATCAATTTATAGACTTGTGCCACTCTAGAAGGTCAGAAATCATGACACCTTGGTTTAGGCACCAACTCTTACCTTTAATAACGTATCACAAAACTGCGCCGGCACTGTCGTGAAGTTGTAAAGCTTCTCTGCGTTTCGGTCATTTCAGAAAAATAATTCAGATTTTTTCCCCCAGTTCCTCTGTATTTTTGCTGTGCTGAGGCTGGATGTGTTCCCAAGCCCATGGGCTTTTTCTTTCATGCTGGAAAGCTTCCAAAAAAAAAAAAAAAAAACTTTGCCGAAGCAAAATATTCCCCCTGAACCTTTCGCATGACAAACCACGACGAGATCAGATTATCAAGTCGTGTTTTCAGCGGTATTTCAAACCTTAGAAAAATGAAAACTCCCGCAGGTTTTGAGACTAAAAAAGGACGTTTTTCATGAAAACGTTTGGCAGAGGAGCCACTCAATGCGCTGCCAGGGCAGTGGGACTCCCTGCTGCCAGGACAGGGCTCCCAGAGGGAATTGGCTCCCGTGTTTCCAGTTTCCCCAGAGATGGATTTAGTCCCCTTCCAGCTTGGTCTTGCCTACGTAGGGATTCACGGAGGTCTGCTTCTGGGCATGGCTGAAAACAATCGGGGAAAAAAAATGACCATACCTGGTCTTTTCTCGTACCTGGCACTAATTCCTGCAGTTTGCATAGAGATGGTCCGTGTATATATTTGCATCCTGACAGCTCTTGTTAAACCGGGGGATGGGGTGTCTGCTTTGCAAGACCAAAAGGGCCGGGTCGGGGCTTTTTGGACCTTTTTTTTTTTTTTTGCACCTTTCTGCTGAGCCCCTGGCACCTGCCAATGCCTGTTCCTGCCCTGCCCTAGACCAACGAGGTGACGGGCTGGCTGGACGGCAGCTCCATCTACGGCCCCTCACACTCCTGGAGCGATGCCCTGAGAAGTTTCTCGAGGGGACAGCTGGCATCGGGGCGCGACGGGCGTCTGCCAAGGGAGACGGACGGCAGGGTCCCCATGTGGAAGGCTCTGGATCCATCCACGGGACAGGGTGGTCCCCAGGGAATCTACGGTAATGGTGGCATCCTCAGTGGGTTTCCAGCTGCTTGGTTCCATCCCTGACGGTGAGCAGGGGGAGCAGGCGGCCCCTGGAGCTGAGCCCAGAGGGGATGTCGGGAAAGGGCAGGGCGTGCGGTGAGCTGGGACACGCTGGGCAGGAGTCCCATGGAAGAGCAGGCAACTTCCCAGCCTGAGGGGGGAGGAAGATGTGTGCCCCGGCGAAGGCACCCCAGCAATGACACGCTGTACGCTTAAGGTGCCGCATCCCCGGGAGGCAGCGGGTCATTTCCCAGCCAACACACAGAGACCAGCGGGTGCTGGAACTTCTGATCCGAGGTGATCTTCTCTGGGGGAAGGGGCTGCCGCTGACAAAAACCTGCTCAGCTTGCTTTGAATTCCTCACCTGCCTGACCTGTGGTCCGTGCTGGGGGGACCGGTGCTGCCTCTCACTCACTCGGCTGCTCATCTCCTTGGGGAGGAAGGCAGGGCAAGGAGACGAGGGGATGCTGGGCTGCAGCCAGAGGGCTGGGGGTGCCCCTCCAGCCACAGGCAAAGCTAGGCCCAGGGGTGGCATTCCCCCAGTGATGGTCCTGGTGGCTCTTGCAGACCTGGGCAGCGCTTGGGGGAATGAGAACCGCTTCCTGCAGGCTGAGAGCATCGCCTGGTTCCGGTACCACAACCACCGGGCCACAGCGCTGGCCCAGATGCACCCCACCTGGACCGATGAGGACCTCTTCCAGCACGCTCGCAAGTGGGTCATCGCCACTTTCCAGGTGAGGGATGGGACCCCCACCCCCCCGCCTCTGCGGGGACCCCCAGCGTCCTCCCCGGTGCTGGCCCTGACCCAGCTCCCCTCTGCCCTAGAGCATCGTGCTGTACGAGTGGCTGCCGACCCTGCTGGGAACAAGCGTGCCAGAGTACAAAGGTGAGGGCGCAGCAGGCGACGGTCTGATGGGGGGACCAGGGCAGCTGGGGGATGTGGCGGGAGAGGGAGCTTGGCCCCCTTTCCCTCCAGCCTGGCTGCTGGACCATGGCTGCCACCCCGCAGGTTACCAGCAGCACCTGGACCCCAGCCTCTCGCCGGAGTTCGTGGTGGCTGCGAGGCAATTCCTGGCCACCATGGTGCCGCCGGGCATTTACAAAAGGTAGGATGAGCCCAGCGGGGCCGTGGGGGAGCGGGTCCCCTGCCAGGGAAGGGGATGCCCGAGCCGAGGTGGTGGCTGGGCATGGTCCCTGTCCCCTCCCTGCATCCTGCCCCTTGCTGGGACAGCCAAGCCCTGTCAGCTTGGGGCAGCCCAGGACAGAGGCTGTGGGTCCAGCCCTTCTCCACTGTTCCAGAGACACCCAGTGCCAGTTCCAAGAAGCGTCCAGCCCCGGAGGCTCATTCCCAGCAGTGCGGCTCTGCAACAGCTACTGGAGCAGAAAGGTATGGGGAAGGGAATGTGGGGCTCCTGAGGACATGGCAGGCTGGCCTGGGGGGCTTCATTCCTTGCTTTACATTACGAATGACCTCCCAGGGGTCTGAAAGGGAAATTGGGTGCAGAGCACGGTGGCCAACCAAGGGCTGTGAGATCCTCCCCATCCAGACATCCCCAGATACCATCTTCAGCCGCAGAAGGCTCAGACCTCAGGGTTGAGCTGATGTGGAGAAAATAAACCTGGAAAAAAGTCCTTCATCCCCCTAGCCCAGGGTCTGCACCCCTGTGGTCACTAGTTCAGGGGTGTGGGGCTGCCCCACATTATCAGTCCCACGAGGAATCACCTGCTCTCCCCCTCTGCCCTCAGAGCACCGGGCTGCAGCAGGCAGAGCCTGTGGACGTGGACGACCTCCTGCTGGGGATGAGCTCACAGATCGCAGAGCGGGAGGACAACATTGTGGTGGAAGATCTCCAAGGTTTGCACCCCCTCGCACTGCAACTGGGAAACCGCTGGGGGACCCTCTCTCTCCTGGGTCTGGGCAGGGGTCAAGGTGGGGAGGTACGTCCCATCGCCACCGCCATCAGCACCCAAGCACACGCTCAGCCCAGCTTCAACCTCATTAAGGGAGATGCCGAGAAGCTGCAGGGCACGTCAAGCATGTTACTGGGACCATCCTGGCAAGGGCATGGAGATGATCTCCTCATTCAGCATGGCCCATGGCAGAGGGACAAGGCCAGCCCAGCAGCTGTGGCGGTTGGGGTTGCTCCTCCAGCTCTGCCTTGCCATCACCACTGCTTTGAATCCACCTGCAGATTACTGGTACGGGCCCCTGAAATACTCCCGCACCGATTACGTGGCCAGCTGGCTTCAGCGCGGACGAGACTTTGGCCTGCCTACCTATAACCAAGCCCGGGAGCGATTTGGGTTGAAGCCTCTCCAGAACTGGTCGGACCTTGCCCCGCACCTGGACCAACAGGTAACAAGGAACTGGTCTGGGCACAGAAAGTGTGTGGGTCAAAGGACGTTGGGACAGTCCAGGCAGTAACTGGCTTTTCCAGCAAGGTAGATAAGAGGAACATCAGTGCACATCCTGCCTGAGCTTATTTTCATGCCTGCGGGGCTGTTGCATTGGAGTAACTGTGTAGTTACATGGCACGAATAAATATATCCTGCCCCAGTGCTAAGCTCCGGTGCCGCTGTGAGCTCTGCACCTCCTGGGGCTGAGCTGCTCCGGCAGTGATGCTCACTTGCCCAAGTCCAAGCCATGAGTTCATGGCTGCCTGGGGCTGAGCATCCTCCCAGCCCGCAGACACGCGACGCCTGGGATGTGCGCATTCCTCACTCTTCCCGAGGCTTGCCAAGACTTTCCGAGGCCCTGGCAGGATTCCCTCAGCTCACGTGTGTGTGGTGGGGGGTGGTTTCTGGCCAGGTCCTGGAGAAGGTCGCTGCTCTGTACGCCAACACCACGGCCAGGCTGGAGCTGCTCCCTGGAGGCATGCTGGAGGCTGACGGCTCCCTCTTCAGTGCCATCATCCTGGACCAGTTTGTGCGCCTGCGTGATGGCGACAGATTTTGGTTCGAAAACACCAAGAACGGGTAAATGCAACTTCCCCGTCTGGCACACAGAGCAGGCTGCCCACTGCTTTGCCAGCCGCAGTAAGACATAACAACTGGGGCCGGAGGAAAAACCATCCTCCAAAAAAAACCCAAAAACTGTATGGGGAGCAAATCCCTCCTCTCATCAGACGGTGACACCGCGGGCCACTGCTTGGCCCCACATCTTTTTCCCCAGGCTGTTCACAGCGGAGGAAATCGGGGAGATCCGTAATACCACCTTCCGCGACGTCCTGGCTGCCGTCACCTATGCAAACTCCACGGACCTCCAGCCCCGGGTGTTCGTCTGGAGCCAGGGTGAGTGCGAACGGCAGAGCACAGGGAGCGAACAGCACCGGTGAGTTGGGGAGGAGGGCAGAGCGCTGTGTGTCACACAGCTGATGTCTCAGCAACACAGGCAGAGCATCGGGCTGGCAGCTTCTCAAACCCGACACCTGCAATGCCCCAAGCCAGAAAAACACGTGCAAAATGCAAGGGTCTGCTTGTAAGGCAGGTGGGCAGCGCTGATGGGGAAAGTGGGACGAAGTACAGGTATGTGCATGGCATGTGCTCTGGAAGGATCTCTGGGTACAAACATGCAATGGATGCCCTGGGAGGTCGTGCTGGGGTTAAAACCCGGCCTCTGCCTACCCCACGCTGTGTCACGCTCCTCACTGATGCGTCCTCCAGCTCCTTCCACATACCAGCACGCACAGCTCTGCCGGTTAAACTGATGAGTGACCCAGAACACGATGAAGTTTGCGGATGAGTTAAGCTTTGGTGCCGTAACTGCATAACGCTGCCTACTTATGCTTTTAGTTGCACCAACCCCTGAATGTGCCCCAGGTGCCATACTGCAACGCCTGCTCCTGCCCGGCTACTTGGTTAACCGGGGCTGTTGGTTAACCGGGGCTGTTGGTTAACCGGGGCTGCTGCAAGGGCTTTCTGCAGATGCGGTTGCAACAGCAGCACGAGCTGCACTGGGTGGCTTTCAGCCTGAAGCTCAGGGCTTGCGTCCCAGCAGGCGAGGAGCAGCCTAGTCCCATGCCAATGCGCGCCCCTCACCTTGGTGCCCCTCTGTGCCATCCTTGAAATGAGTTTCCCTCTCCCCACTGAGATCCATAAGAGTGCTGGTGTCATGCCTAGGGTGATGTGTGGCCAAACACAGCGGGATGCCTTTTCCTCTTGGGATCTTGCCACATCCTTCCCATTTACCGAAAGCTGTTTATTAGGCACGCGTTCCAGCCCTTGCAAGGTGTTTGGTTCCCTTGGCGTACACTCCATGCGATTGTACCGGAGGACTCCCTGGATTTACAGCATCCAGATGAGCAGAGGCTCTGAGCCACGATTTGCCATGGCCCAGGGTGCTTCCTGCTGAGCCCATCCCATGGGGAGAGGTGATGGTGCTGGACTCCCAGAGCACTTGAGCCCAGTTCTGCACTTGTTTTGCTATAGCAAGCAAAGGTCCCACCTGAGAACAAGGGCTGACCTTTGAAACCTGGAGTTTAACTGGAACATCCCAGTTTTGCAGTGCTCCCTGGGTCACTCGGCAATGAACCCTGCTGGCATCTTAATGCAGAGGTCCCTGGGGAAGGTGGAGGTGAGATGCGTAAAAGGTCCGTGACACTCACAGCCTGTCTACCCCCATGCAGGTGACCCATGCCCCCAGCCCCAGCAGCTGACCGCTCAACAACTGGCCAACTGCACACCCATGACCGTGCTGGACTACTTTGAAGGCAGTGGCGCAGGCTTTGGGATCATCATCGTTGTCCTCTGCTGTCTGCCTTTAGGTTTGCTGCTCTGTTTCTTTACCCGTCCCCTCTCCCACCGGAGAAAGGGGCTTAGTGCCCATGGACCAGTAACGTCCAAGCAGGAACTGCTGAGTCCTGGCCACTCCTGAGTCCTTGAGGTGGCAGGGTCCTTGGGCATCAGATGGGAGTAGGGCTTTCATGGTGCAGCCCTGCATTAAACAAAACCACTTAGCGTTGAACTGGGGGTGAAGGGGAAGAAACAAACCCCTGTCTGCCCCAGTCATAATGGTGATGCTTCCAAAGAGGGAAGGAGCTTTGTGGCATCTCATGCTTTCTTCTCCCATGTGTCCTCAGTGACTCTTTTTGTTGCCTGGATCGTTGCTGTTTTCCGCAAGAAAGATTTCCAGAAGCTGCAGAAGAAGCAGGGCTGCAGCGTGCGGAGGGAGGTGACCGGCGAGGCAGTACAGGGTGAGGCAGCACTCTTGGTCCTGTGGTGGTGCCTGGTGATGCTGCTGAAGCCAGGGCACTTACCAAGGCAGGGCTGGGCTCGGAGCTTATTTCCAGACTGGCTTTATTTCCCCAGGAGGGTAGTCAAGCAGTGGAGCAGGTAGCCCAGAGAGGTTGCGGAGTCTCCATCCTATCCAAGACCCACCTTGATAAAACCTTGAGCAGACTGGCCTGACCCCCTTAGCTGATCCTACTTTGGGCAGGAGGCTGGGCGGGAGTCCCTTCCAACCAGAGTCCCTTCCAACCGGAGTTATCCTATGACCCTCTAATTACTACCCTCTCCAGATCACACCTTACATAAAGTAAACCCATGTAGAGCGCTTGCATCAGTAGCTCCAGGACAGGGACTGTATCTCCTTGCTCTGGACACTGGAAAAGTCCCGCCTCCCTGCTCCATGGCCTGTACTCCTCCTGTGTCCGTATGCTTGAGCTTTGCAGTTGGGAGATCATCGTTTTTCCCTTAGCATGTGTCTGGTCATGCAATCACTCCCAAGCTGCCTCTTGGTGAAGGAGGAAGTGCTGGGATGCACAGGAGCACAGGCAAACCATTCCAGCTGAGTCCTCTGCTCTCTCCCACCAGCCATGGAGTGGCACGGTCCCAAGACAGACAGCTCTCTCGTCTACATTCAGCTCCAAGCTGACAAAGTGCTCAAAGTGCTGGATGGGAGAGGGTCTGTGCTTCGGAGCATCAACCTGAAAGCCCATCAAAGGGTGGAGGTGATCCTCTCTAGCAACAAAGGGAACAAAGCTCTGCTCCTGAAGAGCCCCAAGGAGTACGACCTGGTGAGTACCGTGATGCCTGGGGTATGATTCCTTCCCCTGGACCCTCCGCCATCCTCTGCCACTCGTCGCCACCACCACTGCACCACTCAGTGCTGGGTACTGGCAGGAGTGTAGGTCCCTGAAGGGTGATTGCGGCCTCCTGAGAACATCCGGGTGCAGCTCACACCATGGAGTGACCACTGTGGTGAAGAAGAGCAGCAGCGCCCACATCCCGACTGCGCCTCTGCTGCTCACAGCCGTGCGGGGGCGGGGGGGCGTCTTTTGCAGGTGCTGCTTTTCAGTGAGGAGGCAGAGAGGAGCATCTTCATCGGGAAGCTACGGAGCTACTTGAAGGAGAGTGGCCTTGATCTGCATCTGTCTGAGATGACGGAGCAGAGCCTGATGAAACGGGCAGTCACTCAGGAGCAGAGAAAACAAATTTTGGAGACCTTCTTCAGGCACCTGTTTGCTCAGGTATGTAGAGGTGTGGCAGGCTCCGATGCATGGAGGAAGGTATTTCTGTATTGATTAAGCAATGAACGTTGCTACTGTGGCTCTCTGTAAGATCTGGTAAGCCATGCGCAAGGAAGTTGCCAATACTTTCAGGACCAAGGGACATCTTCCCTTGCAGAAGACGAAGGGAGTTCTGCTGTGGTGATATAAGGGTTTAAAGTTGCAAAGAGGCTTTTGGATGATGTAACTGAGGTCTCCCTAACATTCAGTGGTGTTCAGTGCGAAAGTCAGGTGGTGTAGGAGAAACACGGGACTTCCCCATGGTATCTACCATGAGTTTTGTGGCAGGGCAGCCACCGGTTTTGTGCAATGGGTCAGGCAAGTGAATGCCAGCCCCCTGCTCCGCCAGCACTCATGGGATTTCTTTTGTGGGACACAACCTGCAGGTGCTGGAAATCGACAAGTCCGATGCCGGCGAGCTCAACTTCGAATCTTCACAGAAGGCAAAGGAGTCTCTGACGTGTGAACTGAGCAGGGCTGAGTTTGCCGAAGCCCTGGGGCTCAAAGCCCACTCCATGTTTGTGGACTCCATGTTCTCCCTGGCTGACAAGGATGGCAACGGCTACATCTCCTTCCGGGAGTTCCTGGATATCTTGGTGGTCTTCATGAAAGGTGGGAGCTGGAGCTGGTTAGGGTCTTCATCTGGTGCCCTCACTCCTGTTTGCAGGCTCTGGCAAGGCCACCAACAGAGCAAAGGACGAGATCCGTCCAGCAGGTTGATCTGTAGACACTCCTATAGGTTAAAATTCCCTTCGCTTAGGACAGCTTCAACTCAAGTTACGGGGCAGTGACAGTCTGATTATGTTTTCTGTAAGACTGTCCATGGGGGGAGCTCTCTCCTGAAGAGCCCACACATCCTGTCCCTGACAGATGATAATGGCCGTATCAGATATCGTCTCTGACTCCCCCTAAATGACCACTGGAAAGGTAGATTCATAGATGGAGGTTGGGAATGGCAGATTCAATCAAAGCAGCTCCCAGAAAAATCCTTGCCGTGCAAAGAGCACATTTTGAGTTTGCAAAATAATGCACAGGAAAGGATGTGTATCTACCTGATTTTTCACCTTGCACTTGAGAAAGTCAAGCGGAAGGGTGGCACGCTGTTCCCATTCGGTCACCACTCAAGCTGCCGTCAGCGGCGTGCTTTCAGTCTTTTCGGAGCTGGATGAGACTTCACCACTGTAGCTCCAGACTCTCAAAGACAATGCTTAAAAGCACTTTTGCCAATGAAAATAGGATCTTGTTCTTACTTTGCATCTCTCCCTCCCCACTAGGGTCCCCAGAGGAGAAGTCCAAGGTGATGTTCAGGATGTATGACATTGATGAGAATGGGTTCCTCTCCAAGGAGGAGTTTCTGAGGATGCTCAGGTACTTCTTACCTCTCTAGATATTTTCACAATGTCTGTACACATGGATGTCTTCAAAAGCAGCTCCCAGTTTCTGTGTTTCACTCCCCAAGAGCGCTATGTGAGAGCCCACGGGCTCAACACTTGCAATGAAGAGACCATTTCTCCTGGGAAACTGGTCTGAAGCTCTGCCCTGTGCTGATTTAAAGAGCTCAGGCTGTGGTCCTCTAAACTCCCCATCTCCCCTTCTTGCTCCAGGTCCTTCATCGAGATCTCCAACAACTGCCTGACAAGAGACCAGGCAGAGCAGGTGACCGAGTCCATGTTTCGGGCCTCAGGGTTTCAGGACAGGGATGAGCTGACCTGGGAAGATTTCCACTACATGCTGCGGGACCATGACAGCGAGCTTCGTCTCACCCAGCTCTGCGTCAAAGGTCAGTGGGCAGGAGCACTGGGTCACCCCAGGCCCTGCAGAGCCAGGGGCAATGGGCAGCACCCAATGCATAGCTCCCAAACCTTGTCCCATCAATCTCTCCAACTCAGCTGCAGTAACGGGGCTGTCGCTCCGTGTGTGACACGTTCGGGTCCGCTCAGCACCTCTGAGCCCCAGCCCTGGCCAGGGGACCTGCCTAAACCTTCTCCACCACCTCTCACACTCTCTAAACAGCTCTTTGTCCTTTTGGTTCCTGAAAGGCGTCCCTGAGGTCCTCAAGCAAAACCTGCACAACCGCGTCTCCTTCCTAAAAAAGAAAGAACCAAAAGGGTAAGCTCTCCTCCTTAGTCTGGCTGCTGCTGCTCTTTCTTCTTCTCTTTCCGTCTGATGCACATCCGTCCTTGGCCTCAGCCTCTCCGATGAATGCTCCCACTGGGTTTTCGCAGGCCCAGCGCTGGGGAAGGGGGACGACCGCACTGGGACACGACCATGAGCAAGCCGGACACTGTGGTGGGGCTGCTGCCCACCCCTGGCACCCAGCGGGGCAGAGGGGAGGGACTGCCTCCCACAGAGCCCCCCTCACATCCACAGTGTGGGGATGGGAGTCCTACCCGGCTTTTCAGAGGAGCTGGTTATCCAGGAGTGAATCCAGCCTGTGTACCCTGCAATTAAAGTTAATGCAAGCGGGGATGCAGGAAAGAGCTGGACACCTTCTCAGATGAGCCTGAGCTGGAAAGCAGAGGAATGGGGAAAATTTTGGCGAGCCCTTCCTGCAAGTACGACTTTGGGCTTAGACATAGCTCTCTTCCCAACAGAACCATCGCAGATGAGGAGAAAGACCCAAACCTGAACAGCACGGGCCACTATGTGGAGCGAGAAGGGCAAGAGCTGAGGAAGAGACCGTTCAGAAAGTGAGTACACCATCTCCTCAAAGGGCACGCTGCTCGCACCCGGGTTCAGCCCACTTGCTGTTTCTTTGTGTCAGACCAGCTCGTCCTCCACTCAAATGGCACAGCTGCAGGGAGCCAGCACCCCCAGGGTGGTGGAGCAACGTAGGGAGGGGATGTGAGGCCATCCCTGCAGGAGATGCCCCAGCCCCTCAGGCACACCACGCTGGCCGAGGAGCTGGGGGAACAGCCCCATCCCGGTGGGGACGGTGCCATAGCCAGGTCTGGTCGATGTGATCAAACGGCTGACTCCAGAGGTGGGGAGAGCGGTTTTTAGGGCGTACGCCTTGCCCGCAGAGAGAGGCTTTGCCTGGCAGGTCCTGCCTGCACTCCTCTGCCCCTTGGGACGCTGCTGGGTGACCCGTGGGCTGCCTGCGAGAGCTGCAGGAGAGACTCCAGTCCTCGCTGCTGTGGTGGCCCCAAATATTTCTACGAGGAAGACGTTAAGCAGTTGTCACTTACGGCCAGAATATCCTGACTTGCCTTAATAGTTCCAAGGACTTTCCCCTACTCTAAAAAATCATCTTTTACACTTCTTATCTATGATTTATGAGTCACTATCTGCATGCTTGTTATCAGCTTTTCAAAAGCGTATAGACTACGGGCCAACCCGAGGTGAACTGCTGTCGCTGTGCTCTGCAAGTCCCTGCCGTTACTGGCATGCAGAGGGGGTCACAGCGCTGTACTGGGAGGAAGACCCACATCTGGGCAGCATTGCCCTGAGCCATTCCTTGCTGGCTAAGCCTCAAAAGGACGCCCGCCCTCCTGTATTTGCCAGGGTGAACCAGTGCCAGCTGCATTTATACACTGAAGCCCAACGGAAGAAGTACGAGCGAAACAAAGTTCAGCAGAAGATCCAGGAGTTCAAGCGCTTCGTTGAGAATTACCGGCGCCACATTGTCTGCGTGGTCCTCTTCTCTGCCATCACTGCTGGCCTGTTCGTGGAGAGAGCTTACTGTGAGTGCCCACCCAGCCCCGCTGCCCCAGACGCGGAGGTGAACATGGCCTCTGCTCCTTGAAGTTGCTGGTTGCATGGGGCATACTGGGGTGTGAAAGGTCCTGGCACAACTTTGGGCAACAGTGTTTGTCCTCCCCTGGAATAACCAAAGGATTAGTGAGGTAGGACGGGACCTCTGGAAGGGTCTGGTCCAACGTTCTGCTCAGAGCAAGGCCAATTTCAAAGCTGAACCAGGCTGCCGAAGGCCTTGTCTAGAGAAGGTTTGAAGAGCCCCAAGGTTGGAGATCCTGCCACCTTGTTGGGCCTGTGCTAGTTTTTGGCCATCCTCCCTGTGAAGAGTTTTTATTTTATGTCAAACCTGAATTTCCTTCAATGAAGCTCATGCTGTTGCCTCTCATCCTTTCACTGCGCATCCGTGAGAAAGAGTTTGGCTCTCTCCCCTCTGTAGCACCCATTAAGTGTCTGCCGACAACCACAAGGTCTTCCCTCACCCATCTCCTCCAGCCTGAACGAGCCCATTTCCCTCAGCCTTTTCCCTACGTGACATCCTCCACCTCCCACTCATCTTGGTGACCTCCACTGGACTCATTCCAGTTTGTTGACGCCTCTCATATTGGGATGCCCAACTGAGGACACAGAGCCCAGCAGAGAACAATGCCTTGCTTTGACCTCCAAGGAGACCCTGCCGCCCAGCAGCTCTGGGGGGGTCTGACGCAGAGAATCGTGCCCCTGCCCCCACACAGCCCCATCCCTGCTGGCCTTTCCTTGGTGGAGCCACGCAGGTGGGTTGCAGGAAGGGTCATGGCCCTCAGTGCCAGGCGTGTTGACGCCCCCTCTGCTCTCTCTCCCCAGACTATGCTTTTGCATCCCCCAGCACCGGAATCGCACAGACCACCTTTGTGGGGATCATCATCTCCCGGGGGTCGGCTGCCTGCATCTCCTTCATGTACTCCTACATCCTGCTTACCATGTGCCGCAACCTCATCACCGTCCTGCGGGAGACCTTCCTCAATCACTACATCCCCTTCGACGCCGCCGTGGACTTCCACCGCTGGGTTGCCATGGCAGCCCTGATTTTCTCAGGTAGGTGGGCTGCTGGGGGATGTGCCACCCACAAAACACAGCTAAAGCAGGAGGATCAGCCCATCATGGCACAGCAGGACCAGGCAGAAGCTTGAAAACCCACATGGAGCCTGGAGAGACGTAGATGCTTTGCACCAGAGGAGAGGAGGAATTGCCAGGTCCCTGGGCACGTCAGCAGGGTCTGCCGCGTCTCCATCCGCAGCAACAGTGATGCTTTTCTCTCCCACTTTCTGTCTCTTACAGTGCTCCACACTGCAGGTCACATAGTCAATGTCTACATCTTCTCAGTCATGCCTCTCAGCGTGCTGTCCTGCCTCTTCTCCAGTGTCTTTATGGATGATGGGTAGGTGAAATTCAAAGCACAGTCCAGACGCGGTGTCCTGGGCATGGCACAGGAACGAAAGTGGAAACCGGGCATTTGCTCTGGCCACCCCACGGTGCAATCTCTTGTCCCTCTCCAGGTCACAGCTCCCACAGAAGTATTACTGGTGGGTCTTCCAGACTATTCCAGGTGAGACCACCAGGCAGGCAAACCGCCTGCGTGCCTGTGCCCGGGATGGGCAGCCCTCTGTGGATGGAGCCACTGTGGGGCTGCCCTGACGACCCCCACCCCTCTCCCCCGGCACCTCCCAACCCCTCTTCCCACAGGCATGACGGGAGTGCTGCTGCTCGTCATCCTGGCCGTGATGTACGTGTTCGCCACCCACCACTTCCGACGCGTCAGCTTCCAGGGCTTCTGGATCACCCACCATCTCTACGTGCTCCTCTACGTCCTGGTAAAGCTTTTGGGCTGGGAGGGTGGGGTGTTGCCGATGCATCGCAAGCCCGTGGGTCAGCCTGGCCCCCACGGTGAAGTAGCTGGGGAGGTCCCAAGGGAGCTGGTGGCCATAATCTTGGCTTCCCTCTGCTGCTGAGCCCCAAATTAGACATGGGGCAATGGCTTGTTGTGCCGAGTGCCATGCTGATGGGGGGGTGCTCCCTGCCCAGGTCATCATCCACGGCAGCTACGCGCTGATCCAGCAGCCCCGCTTCCACATCTACTTCATCATCCCAGCTCTCATCTACAGCGCGGACAAGCTGCTCAGCCTCAGCAGGAAGAAGGTGGAGATCAGCGTGGTGAAAGCCGAGCTCCTGCCCTCAGGTACCGCATCCTCCCCGGCCAAACACGTGGGGCTATGGCGGTGGAAGAAGCGCAGCTTCCAGCCCTGCCAGCTCTGAGATGGCGGCAGCTCCCAGCCCAGGTGGCACACGGGTGACTCTGGCCCCAGGAATGGTCCCGCTGGCTGTCACATGCTGGTGGCTCAGGCTGGCACCTCCAAGAGTTAGCTGAATCCCATTACACATGGTGTTGCCCCGATGCCTTTGCAACATCCCTGTATGGCAAGGGTCTCCTGTGCCACCCCCTCACACAGGTAGGGAAACTGAGGCACGGAGCTCAGGCCATCACACCCTGGGATCAGTTATTTACCCAAGAAGAACCGCTTGGCCCCTGGGCTTTGCCCCGGCACGGCCTCTCCATCATCCTGAGCCCTGTGCCTGGCCCCATGGCTTGTCCCCAAGCCCTTTCCCACCCACCAATGCTCAATGTCTCCACCTTAATGAAGCCCCCTTCCCCCCCTCCAGGTGTCACCCACCTCCGGTTCCAGCGGCCTCAGGACTTTGACTACAAGTCCGGGCAGTGGGTGCGCATCGCCTGTGTGGCCCTGGGCACCACCGAGTACCACCCTTTCACCCTGACCTCGGCGCCACACGAGGACACGCTGAGCCTGCACATCCGGGCCGTGGGGCCCTGGACCACCCGCCTGCGGGAGCTCTACTCCCCCGAGAGCCTGGCCCTCATTGGCAAGCTGCCCAAGGTGAGCTCCGCGCTGCTTCTCTGGGGACATCCAAGCCCAAGAGCATCTCGGCAATGGGTTGTGTCCAGCCCAAGGCACTTCTCCAAGCCTTGACGGTGGCCAAGAGCCGGGAAAGTGGAGGAGGGAGATGCTCTGCTGACGGCTGGCTCCCTTTCAGCTCTATCTGGACGGGCCCTTTGGGGAGGGCCATCAGGAGTGGAACAAGTTTGAGGTGTCGGTGCTGGTGGGGGGAGGCATCGGGGTGACGCCCTTCGCATCCATCCTCAAGGACCTGGTCTTCAAGTCATCCATCAGCTCCAAGCTGCTGTGTAAGAAGGTAAGTGGAAGCATCTGGAGGACAAAAGCCCTCCTGAGATGCCTCCTGCTGCTGGTGGCTTCTTCAAGGGCAAAATCCCCTACGATCGAGCTAGGAAGGAGCCCCATGGATGTGCATGGGGTGCTGGGCCCATGCTGAGCCTTGTCCTTGTGTGCCACAGATCTACTTCATCTGGGTGACGCGCACACAGCGGCAGTTTGAGTGGCTGGCAGACATCATTCGCGAGGTGGAGGAGGCGGACAGGAACGACCTGGTGTCCGTGCACATCTACATCACGCAGCTGGCCGAGAAGTTTGACCTGCGCACCACCATGCTGGTGAGCCTGGCCGCCCTCCGGGGAGGATGCCATGCCGTGCCGGGCCAGCTGACGCGCGCTGATCTCTCTTCCAGTACATCTGCGAGCGGCACTTCCAGAAGGTGCTGAACAAGAGCCTGTTCACGGGGCTGCGCTCCATCACCCATTTCGGGCGCCCTCCCTTCGTACCCTTCTTCGACTCCCTGCAGGAGGTGCACCCCGAGGTCAGTGCCTGGCGGGGGACAGGAGTGGGGGGCACCCACCGGCCGGTGTGGAGGACCGGTCCCAGCCTGGCCCCAAGGTCTTGAAGACCTTGGTGGCATCCGCACCAAGGGGAGGGCAGAAGGGACATGAGCCCCACTTTCCCTCTGGAGCCCAGATGAGGGTCACCAATGCCCCACACCAGCCAAATGCTCCCCACCACCACCACCATGGTGAGACCCCAGCTGCAGCCACTGCCAAGAGCTGGCAGAGACCTCGGGGGATCCCACCCTTCCTCCATGGCCCCAGTGGGTCCAAAGGGAGGTGACAACCTCCCCAAAAGCCTCCTCAGGCTGGGGCAGACTGCTCGGCTGGTGTCTGTGCCCAAAACTGCCTGAGGACAAGGGGTGGGGGGGGGCTGGGCTGAGGGGAGAGGTGGTGCTGCTGGGTTCCACCCCTTTGGCTCCCTCCTTCCCCAGGTGCAGAAGATCGGGGTGTTCAGCTGTGGCCCACCCGGGATGACGAAGAACGTGGAAAAGGCTTGTCGGCAGCTGAACAAGAAGGACCAGGCGTACTTTGCACATCACTACGAGAATTTCTGACCCTACCCCATGCCGTTTCGCCCCCAGGCTCCAATCTTCTTTGGTAATGCGTGTTCAGCCCCAGCTTCCATGCAGTGATGCTTCGGGTGGTCATGGCCCTGGGCTCCCACCCGCCACCATCCCCAGGAGAAAGCCATCCGCAGCCAAGAGCATGGATGCTGAGACCCCGCAGAGCTGAGACCAGCACGTGGTGTGCTGGTAAAGCGTTGCCGTCCCAGCATCGCCCCGCACTGCCCCAGCGTGAGCCCCTGAGCCCAGGGCATCCTGCTACCACCCGCACACTCCCGCAGCCCCGCGCCAGGCTCAGGCCGGAATGTCCCAATCCCAAAACCCAGTGTGCAGGTCAAGCCTGGCTCTGCCACCTTAATCCCACGAGACAGAGCCCATCCGCTGCCAAGTCACACAGGGAATAGCTCCAAACATCTTTGGGGAACAGCTTGGCGCCTCTGCACAGCCTGAATTCACAGCACTTTGCCCCAAGACGTGGGCAGCAGGCACACGGGGTGACAGCCAGAGCTCTCCACCATCCCTCTCCTTCAACCCGGCTCGGTTCTCCTCGTTAGCGCTCGTTAGCACTCTGAGCCTTCCCTGGGTTTGCATAGGGCCTTAGTTGTGTTCACGTTGGCTTCTTTCAGCAGTGTCACCGTCTTTTGATCGGGAATCATTTGTACTTGTTTAACTAATGCCTGGCTTTGCATCGCTGGGCTGCCGTTCTCGCAGGCTGTGATTGAACTTAAATAAAGCTGACTGACGTTTTAAGTCATTTTCTTGCCTCCTGTAGTTGGGTCTTGGTCACCTGAACATCTCCAACACTTATGGCATTGTGCTGGCCTTGCTCCTCTTACAGAGGATTTGCAACAGCCCACTGGGAAATAGACTCATAGAACGGTCTGGGGGGAAGGAACCTTAAAGCCCATCCAGTGCCACCCCCTGCCCTGGGCAGGGACACCTCCCACCACAACACGTTGCTCCAAGCCCCATCCAACCTGGCCTTGAACACCTCCAGGGATGGGGCACCCACAGCTTCTCTGGCCAACCTGGCTCAGGGGCTCACCATTCTCACAGCAAACAATTTCTTCACAACATCTCATCTAATCTCATCAAATGGCCCCTCTTTCAGTTTACAACCGTTCCCCTTGGTCCCATGGCTCCCCTCCCTGATCCAGAGTCCCTCCCCAGCTTCCCTGGAGCCCCTTTCAGGACCGGAAGGTCTCCCCGGTGCCTTCTCTTCTCCAGGCTGAACCCCCCCAGCTCTCTCAGCCTGTCCTCACAGCAGAGGGGCTCCAGCCCTCCCAGCATCTCCAGGGCCTCCTCTGGACCTGCTCGAACGGGTCCATGTCCTTCTTATGTTGGGGGCTCCCAAGCTGGACGCAGTTCTCCAGGTGGGGTCTCACGAGGGCAGAGGGGCAGAATCCCACCCCCCCCTCGCCCTGCTTCTTTTGATGCAGCCCAGGTAACACAGGAGTGAGTTTCCCCTGTCCTGGGGATGCGCATGGTGCGAGGTGGGGGAGGATACAGATTAGAGCCCAGGCACAGCCCCTTCGGCTGTGTACTGCCAGAGTCAGTGCCCCCAGCAATGTCCCCCCCCGGCTGGCGCTGCCCCCCAGTAGGACCTGCCGTGGGAGCAAATTACAGCCCAGGAGCCCAGCGAGGCTGAGCCTCGGGAACGGCTTCAGCCCTTGGGGCATTAAATGGCCCCATGAGACCACAGGGTGCAGCTCGACATTTCACAGCAATAAGGGGCTCTGCGATGGCCAGCGGTCCCCCGGCCATGGCACAGGGGGCTGCACAGCCCTGGCACCCCCAGCACGGGAGTCGGGGGCCAGGAGAGCCCCAGGGCCCAGCAGGAAGCCCCGGTTCATGCCACTGCCGAAAGCGGGGCAGCCTTCCCCTGCCCAGCTGTCACACACCCTTCGCCAAGGTGCATTTTAGCAATTCTTGGGCAGGCTCTGCTAACACCACATGTGATTACAGGGCCAGGCTCCTGGGTAGGTTTTACCAGCTCAGCCTGACGCATTTTTACGTTTTACAACCCTGCTTACACTGAGCAGTCCTCTGACTGCCTCTCCTTCTGGCTACGGGACGTTCCCCAGGGTTATGTCTTAGCCCTGTTAAAACACAGCATCGACTTCCAGGTTTCTACCTCTGCCAAGATTAACTGATCCACCTCTGCAATAAAAACAGGCTTTGATTGGCAAGCGGTTGGGTCAGTGAAGGTTTCTTGGTCCTGCCTGCACCGAGCTCACCTGCAGCTTGCCAGCACCCCAGCGACCGGTCCCCAAAGTCACAGACCCCCCCAACGCTCCAATGGACACAGACGCATCAGGTAGGCAGCATTTATTGATGGAAGTTCAGTACCGGCCCAAGAAAGTGACTGATCTCTCAGTACTAAAATTAACACGAGTGTAATCAAAGATTAAGATTTTACTATCTGCAACCCGCTACCTCATTAGTACCTCATTCATGGCTCACAAACTCAGCAGGAAGGCCTGAAATCCCCGAAAAGGTACAATTTGTTCACAGTGGTAAAACCTTTGAGTGATGCTGTCCCCTTACTTCTCACCTGCGCTCCCCTCCATGCCAAAAGCAAGCTGTGCCCCGCAACAGCGGCTCCTCCTCGGGAGTCATGTAAGGACAGGGCTGTCTGCGGTCCCAGCCAGGGACGGGGCAGTTTCCCTGCAAATGCCTGCTCGGCACTGGTCCTTCTGCCCCCTGGGGACACACCAGACATGGTCCCAGCTGGCCTCCAGACCAGCTTCTTCAAAAAAGCCCTAGGCTCTGAGCTTCGAGCCCGCAGTTTGCTATTTGCAAAGGGCATGGAGAGAATGACCCGATGGTGCAGCCGCTTCCCATAGAGGGGGCTGGCCAGGCTTTGTTCCACGGGCTGTCAGTCCCTGAGCGCACCCAAGGCAAGGTGCGAGTGGAAGGTGGATTATTCATGCAGGGCGATCCCGCACCCAGGGATTGCCATGCGGGAAGAGCTGCAGCAAGCACAGCCCTGGGGCAGTGGCGGGGCGGGCAGGTGGAGGCGCCAGCATCTCCATCCTTGCTTCAACCCATGCGACTGGTGACACCCTCCCCCAGCGCCTCCGCGCGGACAAACCCCACCGCCACACAGGCGGCTCTGCCCCATGGATGCAGGGACACTGAGGCTCTTCTGCGTGTGGGGTCTGGCGGGGAAGACCCAACTGCATGAACCATTGCCTCTAACCAAACAGCAGCGTAAACTGTGTCTGACCAAACGGTGACCAGTTTTGATTCAAACTATTCCCTATTGCTCTCCATTGGTAGTGACCTGTTAATGCTCTAGTGGCGTATCCCTCGGTGCCATTCACCCTCATTATCATTTGATTTTCCAGCTCTATTACAAAGCAGCGCCTGCATAAGGTGCAACAGCCGTACATCAGCCTCCTGCGGCCTCATGCTTCGCGTCTCAGGCAGGCGGCATAACGGGGGAGAGGGCCGGGCACTGCAGCATCTCAGGGGTTGTGGTCGGTGGGGTCACACTTCAGCATCACTTTGACCCCCTCGCCCCTCTTGGTGGTCTCGAACGCCTCCAGAGCCTTTTCCAGGGGGAAGCGGTGGGTAACCAAGGGCTTGATGTTGATCCGCTTGGATGCGAGCAGAGCAATTGCCACAGGCCACCTGCAAGGCAAACGGAGAGCAGGAGGTGAGAGCGGCCACCAGTCTGGAGCCCCACAGAAAGAGCACGGAGTCGCCTGGTTTCATGACAGTAACTCCCTTAGCCCAGGCAACCAAGGGGAGTTTTGCCCACAACAATCTTCCAGAGGGGGAACCTCAAGCATCAGGCATGGGAGATGGGACACGCCAGCTGCTGTGGGCTGTCGAGCACCGAGATGGCCGGCACTGCTGTACAGACAGTGGCTGTGCTTCACCCGCAAGAGGCTGAGCAAGTGAAAAATCACAGTAAACAACTGCGCTTCTGAAGCACCGGATGAAAAACACAACTCCTGTGTGTCACTCTCCTCTCGTCCAGCCTCCTTGCTTGCAGACCGATCGCTGGAGTTCAAACTCATAGAGTCGTTGCAGGGAGAAGAAGGGAAAAGCCTCAGTCAGCTTCCAACCTCTTCTTTGGCAGAGACTCACCCAATTTGACTGTCCTGCCACTCCATTTGCATGGGCCAAATTAGAGGGATTGGGACAGGAAGGGATGCAGCAGCTAATCTAATTCCCAAACTGCCTACTTAAAGACATCTCTCATTTTTCTTAAAAAAAAGAAAGGCTCCTTCTTAGGAGCCTGACTACATCTCCTAAATCCTTCCTGGAAACCACCTCTGCAGACTAAGCAAAGATTCGTGTTCCACTAGCAAGAGACTACAGCTCTGAACAGAGCAGAAACCAGGCTGCAAACGTGCGATGCTGGGTCTCGAGCCCTGCCCCAGGAGTAGAGGATCAACGAGAGGACAGCTGAGCTTCTCCCGCTCCCAGGGCAAGGCCAGCTTTCAGTACACTCAGAGTCCTGCCTGTCCATGAGCCATGCAGCTCAGTTCTCTGTAGAGAGCACATAACGCCTTCAGACTGGCTCCAGATGCACCTTCAGCTCCAGCAAAATGATGAAAACTAAACAAGGCTCTTGCTCATCCCAGCATTCACTGGTCTCTAGCAAGACTGATGATGTGACTTCCATGACGAGCAAGGAGAGCAGAGCTGGGCACCAGCAGCAAGGCTGGGTATGCTTGGCTTGGCATAGGATGCTGAGCTTGGGATTTTGACTTTTTGCCTAGAATTAATATTCCCCATATCCTTTGCCTCAAAAATGGAGAATAAAAGTTAGTCAGGTGGATGCCGGCAGGCAGGCAGCTTTTCACAAAGCAGCGTGTAGGGTCAGGGCCAGGCCAAGCTGCTGCTCAGAGATCTCCCAGCACAAAGGGTTGAAGCAGCTAAAAGCTGTGCGTTCCTCCCTGCCATGCCAGGAGCCAGCGCACTCGTGGACAAGCCAGTCTCTTCTGAAACACCCTCAGCACCTGGCCTTCCCTTTCTACAGGGCATAAGAGTTGAAGACACAAATGTTATGGGGTTTTTTTATTTTTCATTTTGGCCTGCTTACTTGCAGCAGAGTAAGGGTTTATTGGGCCTCTTCCTTTCTCTGCCCCAAATGCCGCAGAAAATGGGAGAGTGGGACAACCCAGCTGGGCTGGGGCTGCTTTGTTGTGGTCAAGTTTGCAGTCCAGGAACCAAGGCATAAAATGCAGGACACGTCAATCAGACTGTCTGCACTGTAGCGCTGGCATTTCAGAGTGAGGTTTAACTAACTGTAAGGAAAACCAGCCTTTTCCACATTCTCTCTCCTTATGGAAAGCAGGAATTTCTTAAGGACAGACTTGAAGACAAATCAGCCCATGCTGCACGAGACTCACGTGTTGCAGTAGCGGAATATCCCCCGGATATCCACCTCCCGCACGGCGGCGTTCACGATGGGCACAGTGACCATCTCGGGCCCCAGCCCCACCAGCACCAAGGTCCCACCGGAACGAGTGGCCTGGAGAACAAACACACAAATACGTTATGTTTTGCAAAATAGAGTCACCAGAGCCTGTGCAGCACTTTGTAAAAAAATAAAGCCACACTTTGTGGCTGTAATGGACTCTGCAGAGCAGAGATGCCAGGGGTGAGACAGGATGCTGTCTGGAGCCCATAAGCCTGAAACACACAATAAACAAGGCTTAAAAAGCGATCTCTGAAAAATCTCTGAAGGATTTTGGTATCTAAATCTCATTCTGAAAAATGATGGCACTTAGGAGGATGAAAAGTACTTGTGGATTTCAATGGGAGAGATTTAAAACTGAGAGCCTGATGCCCCGCTGGAATTTCTCTTTTTGCAGCTTGTCCCATGTGCCTCCTGCCCTTTCACTGTGAAGCTCCGCACTACCTTCTTCGCATCCTCCCGCTGGGCAGTCCACGACAACAAAACATCCCCTCCTTAACTGCTTTCTTCACCTGCTGGAATTAATTTTCTTAATTATCCTCCTTAGTTGGAGCTGTCCTACTTGTAGCAGCTCCCTGCCTGCGTAGCCACGCTCGGGGCTTCGGGGTCTTAGTGCAGTCTCTTTGGTAAGTGGTAAAGCACCCGAGCATCATCGAGCATCGAATCAGATAATTATCCCCCTGCTGCCTACAAAGAAGTTAACTCTTTAATTGTCTCTCTTACTTCGCTGTCTAATGAGCACCTTCTCTCCCCCACACCAAGCCCACTGAAACGAAGCACTATGGGAGCGAAATAACTGTCATTCACCATGGCGTCCCACAAAAAGAAAAGCCAGCACCATCATCGCTCTACCCCGGGGACAAGCGGTACTCACGTAAATGCCAGCCTGGATGCAGGCCTGCACTCCTGTACACTCCACTGTTATCTCAGGCATGCAGCCAAGCAGACTTTCCACTTTGGAGGCCACCTCCTGCGGGGTCTCATTCTTCACCTGAATGGTGAAATCTGCCCCCACCTCCTTGGCCTTTTGCAGACGAGAGGCAGACAGATCTGGGGAAAGACAAAACAAACCAAGAACTGCAGCACTCCGTGAAGCAGAAGGGGAGAGAGAACCTGAGCCTGCAAGTCTGCTCCCTAGCCCCATCTGATGTCTCAGCAGAGCCCCCTTGTTTGGTGACCAGCCATCAGTTCTCTCAGGAGAGAAGACAGACTTTGTTGTGTGGTAGGACGAGGTGGGAAGCTGCAGCCCACCCAAACCAAAGGGTTTCCCACCCTTGATGCAAGCAATCCCCCATCAAGGAGCCCTGATGGAAGCACACACGTCTGGGGTCTGAAGATGTGTTCGCAGGGCAGCAGGCAACCGAGAGAGAAAAGGGTCTGTGCTCCCTCCGGCTAATTCAGGTAGCCTTCAATGAGGAGACCTGCAGGGTGGAGACCCGCTCACTTTTCTGGGCAGGCAGAGAAGGCTGAGCGATGAGGACAACTTAAAGACACAGGAGATGCCAAAGACTTTCCAGCTGCAGAAGAGGGTGTGTTTCAAAGAGGCTGAAGCATAAACTCGCAGATGAAATCCACACTACGCAAAGCGATGTCTGAGTGAAAGAACACCTGCCACCTCTAGACCCAAGGGGTGATCAGTTCGTCAATCTCCCGATTTCTCTTTGGTACGGCAGGAACACCGAGAAGGTGCCAAGACAAACTAGAAGGCCAAGCTTAGCTCCCAAGGGCACGCACATCCATGCCGCAAGCGGAAACCACAGCAGGAACAGCCGTGGCCAAGCACCGGCAGAACCCCAGTGCACGCAAAGGCAAAAGGAGGCAGGAGGGCAGGACAGCCAGGGCAGTGCTGAGCTACACTCGCCCTGGCTGAACAGTGCGGTTGTGTCTAACCGAAGCTGCCACTGTCTAAGGCTGCACTGCCCAGCGTCTCTCTGGCAATGACTCTTTCATGAAGCAGCTTCACTAATTCCTCCACTGGTGAAAACGGACTGTAAAAACCCACGCTATACACACACTGCGCAAGCTAACCAAAGGAGAAGCCTACAATGAGGCAAAAAAAATGCCCCTCGCTTTCGCATTTTCCTTCCCTGGCTCTCGAGATTATCTGCTATTGCTCACACCCCAAGGATACCTCTCACAGGGCACCAGGCAGAGGCAAGGTTGCTCTGACCTTGCTCCCTGATGACCCAGAAATGACCTGGCTATGGACAGCACAGCACCGAGAAGCCTTTCCGACAGGAGACACCAGGCTCAGCGGATCATTAACGTGGCCATTTCACCTCTAAGGGTACCAGATGAGAGCAGATCACGAGCTCTCCAAGGGCTTCCTCAGTGAACCAACAGCAGATGCTTTCAGCTGAGCGAAGCGCAGAATGCATCGGTTGTCGTCTCTGAGTGCGTCCCTGCTGTTACAGACCTCTCCCATCCTTTTACCCTCCTTGTAACAGCACTGGAGGCTGCTGAGCTCTCTCACGCTGATTCTGTCACAGACAAATGAGCAGGCAAGCCCATTAAAAAAAAAAAAAGGGAGTGGATCTGGTAATATGGTGGACCTCAGATACCCCATTAACACAGAGCAACAAAGCTGGTGATGATAAATGTCTGCAAAGGCATGGCTGTACACTGGTACTCTGTCGAGAGGATTTTGACAGCACTGTAAATATCTTTTCATAGAATGGTTTGTATTGGAAAGGACCTTAAAGACCATTTAGTTCCACCCCCTGCCCTGGGCAGGGACATCTCCCATTAGACCAGGTTGCTCAAAACCCCGTCCAACCTGGCCTTTTGAAGATCCACAAAATGATTTGTACCACGGAGCGTGCTGCCCTGGCGGGTAGCCACACTGTTTGTCTCTTCTCTTCCACACCCCATGGAAGGAAGCCGCCCATCCCTCTCCAGGCGCCACTGGTGACCAGAACATCTCTGGAGATAAGGAAGTGGACAGCAGACAAGAAGAGTAGCATCTCCCAGGCAGAAACCACCTCTTCGCCTTGCACTGAAGCAGTGGTCAAGTACAGAGGCTTGTGTGTTGGCACTGGAAAAGATATCCAGATCAAAGGTGGAAACTGAGCTTAACAGCCAGAGATGTCCTACACCCAAAATAGAGGGGTAAGCAACGCCCTAGGCTTGAAGACTTGGAAAATGATGCCTTTGCCAAGACACACAGCACACCCACACACCACAAACTGGAAAATACCCATCTCACCAGGGCACAGTCTTCAGAGAAGTCAGAGATGGGGATGGGGGGGAAAACATCAAGGAAAAAGAGACGGAGGACGAGGCCACTGCTCTGACATGGGCCACTGACTCAGCCCCAGTGCTGGGAGGAAGCCAGGCCAGAGGACCTACGCTGCCTACCATGGCAAGTGTGACATTATTTACGGCCAGGGCAGGCGATGGACATGCCCACACCGGCAGCGGGAGCGCTCGGGATGCCGGGTGTGGGCACACCCACCGAGATGAGCACCCAGGAGACCTGTGGAGGGAGTTTCAAGAAGGGGTAACAAAAGGTAATAAAATGCAGACAAAGAAGGAAAAGCAAAGGCTGTAAAGTAGGGGCAGCATCACCCTGGAAGCCTTAACATGGGCTCTCATTCCTGGGGCTGCAGGAGGCATTTTTCACATCCGTTCCTCCCATGCTGTGAGCGTTGGGCCTCAGGCCACGTGTACAGTCATGACCCTCTGCTAGCTGAGCTGCAAGCAGAGACCTCCCACCAGCAAAAGCACAGGCATGGGCGTTTTTGAGGCACTTGAAACGCTCAGAAATACTTCTGCCTGGCATGGCAGGTGCCTCCCAAATCTCGGTGTACAGCAAGGAGACCACAGGGGCTCAACAGTGCTCCCAGCAGCGGACAAAACTCCCCATGAAGACTGGCCTCAAAACACCCGCTTGTAGCGGACACAGCTGGATTCAGCCATTTAGAGAATCTGCCCAGTCACTAATGTAGTTTATACTGTCTCTTTGGCAGAAATACATCCAGAGGCAGTGTCCTGGAGCAACAGGCCCTGCCAGCCAGTGCCTTTCAAAGTGGTCACAAAAGTCATTCTCTGGCAGCAAAAAAAAACCCCACACTTTTCCTGTAGTTGTCCTCTGGTTTGCTGACCTGGTTGGAAAGGAAGTCCTTGTGTCAGAGGGGCATACGGGACACACTGTCAGACCCGGTCCGGGCTGCGATAACATCTTGGTACACCTGGCCTAAGTGAATCACCGCTAAGCACTTACTGAAGCGGACAGGTCTGCAGGTTATCAGATGAGAAGGTTACCGTATTGTTTAGAGCTCCAGACACTTGTGAGTCTTGGGAAGGACCAAGTAGTCCAGATTTTAAACCTTACTGTGGCTGAACCCCACACAACTCTTGGGAAACTGGTCAATTATACAATTAAAGGGTTGCACCTTGCCTCTAGTCAGGAATTTGTTTTCACTTCCTGGCGGCTGGAGCTAATTAAAGTTTTGGCTGCCAGACTAAGAGTAGCCCGTTCTTCTATTTCTGCTCCCACGGAAGTTATCAAATTACACTTAAGCTTCTCATGATGGTTTACGAGCCAACTTAACATGCAAATATTCTTGAAGTTTTCACACTTTCCATGTTGATCTTCTTTCACAAAGGAGTTGAACTCTGTCCAGTTATTCGTCTTCCCTGACCTTGACTTCCAAGGTGTCTGGAGGCACTGGCAGCCAGGACTTCAGATTCAGGTAGCACGAGGGGAGTGGTTTCCCTTAAGTAGGAATTATTAAGTGTACCTTCAGTGGCAGTCAGAGTAAGGCAAGATAGCCCAACACCGCCATGCGAATACCCAAAGTGTCACTTCACTTGCTGGGGAATAAGGCTGCTCTTTTACACGCCTCTAAGGAGAAATGCAGGTTTCCAGAGCAACAGCAAGGCAGAAGGCCAGAAGGTTGTCCATAAATATCAATCGCAATCAAACTCAGCAGCAGAGCGGAGAAAGCCATAGACCTCAGGGAGGAGCAGATGAGGACCCATGAAACAAACCAATCTCCTGCACCCAACTGCAGTCCACTAAATACACCACACCTCACCCCTCAAAAGGGAGAACACTAGTCTGCCAGGAATAAAGCACTGCAGGGAGAAGAGCAAAGGTTATCAGAAACACGAATACCTTTTATCAGGCAAACTGCTTTATCTGGGGGGGAAAGGCAAGCTTTGGCACACACGAGCCTTTGGAAGGGTAGGGCTGAGCATTGGTCTCTAGCTACGGAGCCAGCTGCTCTCCAGGAGTCCCAGAGAAGGGACACAACCCCTTGGCAGAGACGTAACTTCCCAAAATTCATTGACTCCAGGTGTGCCAAAGGCACTCACCGCAGAAGCTGTGGGAGATGAGGTTTCCCCAGGTCAGGAAAAAGCTCTTCAAGGTATTTCTATATTTGTGTGCGGCTTGTTAAAACAAATACAAACATTTAAAGCCTTAAGTGCTGTGCAGACAAAGCTCTTCACAGACAAACACATTGTAAAAATTCCGTGCAACGAATTCAAAGAATCTGGTAGCAAAGTACAAGAGGGCCTTTGTGGGCAGACAGTCACCTCGCAGGTGTTGGCTCCTAAAGCTGACACAAAAAGCAGTTCCTTGAGAAGGGCACCAAAATCCCCAGCGGCAACAAGCCAAACTAAACCCATTCCTCAGCTTGTGTCACGTACAAATATTTGACTAGGGACAGCACCTCCATGGGTGTCTCTGAGCATCTCAGCCAAACACCTCTCAGTGGGAGATGTCAACAAGTCAGGATCATTACCCAGGCCAAGGCGAAGGGGTTAATTCCATGTAGCCGAGCTTGATGACCCTACAAACCAGGTACCGAGAACTTCCTATGGCCACCTGGAGCCCTGTGGCACATGCTATACAGACCTGCTTGCCGAAGTTCCCCAGGAGGAGTCCACAGGCAGAGGCAAAGCAGCTGCCAGTGTCACAGGGAAGAACACACTCAGGCAGGACCAGGGATGGGGCCTCAGGCTGAACCAGCTGCTCAGCCCCACCAACCCCTGCCAGCTCACCAAGCCCTTCCCCACCCAAGGACTGGGTCACCCACCAGCTCCTGCACCAGCTCAGCTCGGCAGCAAGGTTCCTCATACATGATTCATGAGGGAGAGTTGCTTTTCCTGCTATAGCAACCATCATACTCAAACGACAACGCTTTGCAAAATCTGAGGCCTGGACTGATCACATCCACCAAGGACGCGCCTGCAGGGTGGGGCCAGCAGAGCAAAAAATGCCCCAGACTCAGCAGCAAGAGGATTTAGAGAGGAGAAGGCAATAATCTGTCATGAGCTTCTACAGAAGGATGCTTCCGCAAAGGCAAAAGGGTGGGACCTGAATTTTGTCTCTCAACCCAAAGACAGAAACACAGTAATCGACAGGTCAAAAATACACCTGGCCCAAAGTGTGGGAGGTGGAGTAACAGCCTTCTGAAAGGTCCATGTTGGGGCTTTGGCCCGAAAACGCCGCAGCAACCTGTGCTCGTTGTCTAGTCTTACCTGTAACCACTCCTCTCAGCCACCACTGCTCAGAAGGATCAGAGATTAGTGGAAACACCACTTCCATGCTCTGTCCAAACTCCAGGTGGAAATTTCAACCAGGGAACCCCCTGAGGTTACTCCAGCTCTCAATTCTTCTGGGCAAGCTACACAGAAAAGAGCGTGAACTTTGAGGCGAGGTGAAGGGAGCTGGGCTGGGTTAGCAGGGCAAAGAGAAGGGGGCATCAAACGTCTCTCTGCAACAATCAGAATGGCAGCTGCAAAGACGATGGAGACTCATTTCAGTTGCAGACAATACAAGGGAAAATACCCACAAATGACAGTTTGTGAGTCGACCCCAGAAAAAGCTTCTTCATTAGGAGGTGGTGCAATCCTGGAGCAGGTACCTAGAAAGGGGTGATGTCCATCCTCAGTGGTATCCCAGGTGCACCTTGACAAAAACACGGCTGCAAGCAGCAGTGGACTAGAAACCTCCAGAACACAGTTATGCAAGGAAGGCCCATTTCTGAAATGCAGGGACCCTAAAAAGGCCACTTCGGTCATTGCGGATAATCAGTGGAAAATAAACCCCCCAGCAGGACAGCAGAAAGAAGGGCAGCAAAGGAGAACTAGAGGAACAATGTGGTTGCACACAGAAAGGACTGTGAAAAGATGTGTCCAGGCCATCACCTAGCACTACAAGAGGAAGGAAAAAACCGACTCGGAGCAAACCTCCAAGAATAGCTCTAAACATGGTATAAAATACGCTGTGTGCCTAGGTAAAGACTAGAAGCAGATATAATCAAGGTCTATATGCACTACAAGGAAGACAAAACCTGATCCTCAAGGCTTGACCTATAAGCCAAAGGCAAAACACAAAGCTGAGGTCAGAAGAGCTCAAAACGGAAACAAAAAAAAGTCCATCAGTGATCTGAGGCACCAGGAGCAAGTGCAGCTTCTGTAACTTGGAGCTCTGTCATACACACGCACTGCCTCTTCCCAAAACACCCGCTCAAAGTCTGAAAAAGGTCTCTAGGCTTGACCCAAGGACTACTCATTAGCCTCTGGTTTACCCTCCCTGAAGCACTGTAGCTACGCCACCTGCACAACATGTCTGTGCTAGGAAGCAGAAGTTATTACCCTGGTCCGCTAACCTAGCAGAGAAGCACCAGTTGCAACCTGCACCTTCTTACAGACCCCAGTTAGTGCAAAGATCAAAGTCTTGTCCTGGGGAATGAAGTGGTTATTAGGATTCCCTCCAGACAGCCACGCTACTGCCCTGTTCATGACCAGACTTTCCACTGGGCTTGAGCTGCCTTCCCCAGCAGTTACCTTGAAGGAATAGCGTGGAACTAGTCAGTGTTGTGCTGTATTGTGGGAAACAGGCACACTCTTAAGGGTTAAAAGAACTTACCTGTAATTACCACAGTCGCTGCACCCATCATCTTAGCAACAAGCACATTAACAAGGCCGATTGGTCCTGGGTACAAAGGGGAGAAAGAGAACATATACAACTGTCAGACGGCACCAGCTGCAGGCTCTGAACATGACCAGAGCTCAGCACATTCCCAGGCTAAAGGAGGCTCCAACTGTGTTTCCAGGTGGGCAGCTCTGGGATCACAGCAACACCACGGTCCCAGGGCAGTAAGACCAGCTGCTGAGATAGCAGCTATTGCTACAGGAGTGACTCCGCAAGGAAAACACCACCCGCTCCTCCGCTCCCGTGAGCTGGCAGGCTCAGCACGCCCAGACACTGCGCTTTGCATTTGGGCTGCTCAAAACGCAGCACTGTAGTGCAGCACGGGCAAGGACAGCCTCAAGGTCCCCCTTGGCATCCCTGTAACTCTGCCATGAGCCACACTTACAGCAGAGCCTGGAAGCACAGCTTGCGCCCTGTCCATCCCCCTCCATGCCCCAGCAGGCAGAGAACCCAGGAACTGAATATGTTCACCGTACCAGAGCCAGACACGAAGACTTTGCTTCCCAGAGTGACTCCCGCCCTTTTGCAGGCATGGATTCCCACCGAAAGGGGCTCGATAAGGGCTCCTTCTTCAAAGGTGACATTATCTGGAAGCCTGCAAGAACCAGACACACACAACAGTCACCAAAGAGGTTTATGACAGTGATGAGGAAAGCCATGACACTCAAAGACCAAACATGGGTCTAAATCACAGTGCAAAATACACTCTCGCCCTTGGTCTGCAAAATGCAGGACTGGAAGGCGTTTCAAGAGGTTATAATGCCTCCTTCCTTCCTCCAAAGCAGCATCAAGTACACCTAAACCATTTACCACTGAGGTTTGCCTAAGCACCAAACACAGGGATCCACAAACTTCCCCACACCATCTCTCCAGTACTTGGTGAGTCAACCCTAAAACTCCGTTGCTGCTCGATCCCTTTGGAATAAACCCCACAGTCGCGTATGCACCACCTCAAAGGCTGCCCTATGGCTGGGACACACCAGTGAGCTCCCAGACCCCTCATCTGGGTTGAATCATTCAGGTCCATGCTTTTAGAAAACATCTTGCTGCCAATGGTGACGCCACATAAAGCAAAGGCAGCCTGATCCAGGTCTCCCCATCACGCCCTGGATGTCCTCCCCTGATGCACCAAGTGTTTCAACCAGTGGACTGGTCCCAGCACACACCCTCCCAGCAGTCAGGGAAAACGTGTACAGTGGGTATCAAACACCTTTTAGACAGAAACAGTCTGATGGAAAAAAGCAGAGGAGGGTGAAACCCTTCTGAACTGCTGACAGAAATAAATCCCAGCCCCACAACGCAGCCCTCCAGACAGCCACCAGTGTGGGCTCTCACACAGCAGGTGCCGGGAGCTCTGCCTGCGAGGAAGGCTCTTCTGACAGCCCTGGGAAGCCTGAGGTCAGATCTCATCCAAGCCAACACGAAGCCAAAGTAACGGAAATGGCAGTTGTGGGAAGGCAGCTGTAAGATATCCATATGTCCCTTGTCTCCAGGAGGCACTGAAGGGCTGACTCCAAAAGTTCTGTTGCCTGAGAGTCGGGCATCGCACCTGCTCCTACTGGGTCTGGGTACTGCCCTGTCAATGGGGAGGGCAGCTTTGTGGCACCATCCCACCCCCATCAAATTACTCAGAGTACCCAACACAGAATCTGAGCACCTGCAGAAGGACAGACAACAGCTGCCCAAGTATACGAGAGCCCACTGAGCTCAACCATCATCTTATCTTAGCAAATCTGTGCTGGCAGAGCAACTTCATGCTCTGCCTCAGACAGCCACGGCATTGCTGATCTGAAACAGGGGAGTACCAGATCCAGGCTCTGCATTTCCCAGCTTTAAAAAAAAAAAAAAAAATAGCCAAAGTATTATTTACTGAAATTGGAGAAAAAAAAGCAACACCCTGGAAGAAGATAGCTACAAACCAGCCACTTCCTCCCAAGCAAAAACTTGTGATGTTGTCAGAAAATGTTATTTTAACACACAGGAAATCAGTGACAGTGGGTCTGGACAGTGAGAAGTTAGACCCTTCCAGACCAGCATCTCCTCCTGACAGCAACTGCTTGGGATCCACTTTGAAAGGAGCTTCCTGCCCGAGGATTCCCATGAGAAGAGCATTCATGTGCCTCCTTCCAACCGATTTGATCCCATAGGCTTCCTCTGCAGGCACCAAAGATCAATCCCAAGGACATTCCTGCTCATGGAAGTACCAGCTCCACACAGACTGAGAAAGAACAAGCTCGAGAGGCAGACCAGTCTCAGGAAACCACTACCTTAGACTATTTTTAACTCCTTGTGTAAATGCACTTATGTGGGTATAACGTCGCAGAGGTTTATTTGGGTTTCTTGCATATTTGCCAGAGTACTTAAGCACAGAGTTGCTTTTAAGCAAAAGTGTCAGTCCTGCCACACACTCAAGTTTGCTGAACTGGATATGAAAACAGCTGTGTAACACTGGCAGCTTAGCGGGGCCACTCAGAGCCACACAAAAAAGCAGCTTAGCAGGGACTCTGCTTTCTGTTCCTGTTCTGCTCTAAGTAGAATGACTCTGTTTCAAATGACAGAGCGAGGCATCAGCAGTCAAAGCGGTGCTTCCTGAAAAGCAGCGGTAAAGCTAGCTCAGCTCAAAGAACCAGATAAAGACCTTCAGGCATCGTCCTAAGTAAGCAAGGATATAAAAAGACAGCAGAAAAGAAATGAAGAGCAGGGAGCAAACGGGAAAAGGAAAATAATTAAAGGGTAAAACAGTGGTGACATCCCAGGAAACATGTAAGAAATGTTTGTTTCTGTCTGGCACCAGAGGGGATAAACTACACCTGCCTGAAAAACCCTCTGCAAAATGGCTGTCATCCAAGCCTTATACATGTTACTTATGGATCAGAAAGCAATAAAACCTGTCGTGTTCAAGAAAAGAGTGCTCACTGCGATACTCAGAAGGGCCAAGAGGCAATTGCTTCAGCTAACCCCCCCAGGGAGTATATATTTCTCTGCAGAGGGAGCACCGACTAACTTGTAGCAGTAGCTGGCACTGTGCTTGTAGTAGCGGCACAAGTTCCCATCATCAGGAGGCGTGGCGCAGAAGAAGATGGTTGGAGACAAGTTATATCGGCCAGTTTTGCAGAACTCATCCATTTCCCTTGGGACACCGGGCTCAATGGCCACTCGATCACCTGCCAGGGCGAAAGCAGACTGTTACTCGGGAAGAAGGTGAGCACACAGGTACGAGCAGCACTGAACATCCATGGAAGACAGCATGAAACCCTGGCATGAGTGACGTCTGCTAACTGAGACAGATCACACCGCACGTACCAGGCAAGTTCCTAACACTTCCTTCATGGCAGCTTCATCACCAAGATCTTCACGGGAAAGAGCCGGCGTTTCAGAGGCACAGACACAGAGCAGATGGAAGCTCAGCCACATACAAACCTCTCTCCAGCTGCCTTGCACTCAGCTTTAGCAGATGAAAAGGCAGCCCTCACCCCAGGCAACTGCACAGTGATCAGATTTTTTTCAGAATCTGTAGTAACTGGAAGAGGAAATAATTAGGACAGAGCAGGTAAGCTCTGCTGGCCACCAGCTGGAAAGGACTGTCCCTTGGGAAGGGAGCTCATGGTGCAGAAGCACAGGCAGGAGAGAGACAGGACCTCTCAGGGAACAGAGACATCTTGATGCTACGATGGAGTAGCCCAGGCTGCTGGAAGGACACATGCTGCAGGACAAAGAGTAATTATTTAACTGCAATCACAAGGCAGGACAGACTAAAGAAAACAACTGTGTGACCACAGTACAACTTGCAAGTACACATGGACACAAGACAGCCCTTTTTATTTGGCAGAGGACGCCAATTAAAGCCAAATCTCTCAGCGAAGCTCTCCACCAACAGACTTTCAGCCGGACACAGTGACATGTGGGAAGATGGACTGAAGTAAAGAGCCGTCTACACCACCTGTGATATGGCCAACAGGGGATGTCTTGGGGTGAGAGGAGCAGGACACGCACGTACTGAATGTTATCACAGCCTCCCATTATCTTCAGCTATGGGGCCTCCCAAGTTGTGTGTGGTTTCTTTGTATTTAGTAATCCTCAACAATTTCTCCTCCACTTTCCACCTTCATCCATGTCATCCTTCGCCAAGGAGCCCTGCAATCCCAAGCACAAATCCAGGCCAGGTGGGGAATGGCTGGAGAGCAGCCCTCAGGAGAAGGACTTGGGGGTGTTGGCTGATGAGAAGCACAACATGAGCCGGCAATATGCACTTGTAGCCCAGAAAGCCAACCACATCCTGGGCTACATCAAAAGAAGCATGGCCAGCAGGGCGAGGGAGGGAATTCTGTCCCTCCGCCCTTGTGAGACCCCACCTGGAGAACTGCATCCAACTCTGGAGCCCTCAGCATCAGAAGGTCATGGACCTGTTGGAGCAGGTCCAGAGGAGGCCCTAGAGATGCTGGGAGGGCTGGAGCCCCTCTGCTGTGAGGACAGGCTGAGAGAGTTGATGGGGTTCAAACTGGAGAAGAGAAGGCTCCGGGGAGACCTTGGAGCCCCTTCCAGTCCTGAAAGGGGCTCCAGGAAAGCTGGGGAGGGACTCTGGATCAGGGATAGGAGCCATAGGATGAGGGGCGATCATTTTAAACTGAAAGAGGGGAGATTTGATGAGATTAGATGAGATGTGAGGAAGAAATTCTTGGCTGTGGGGCAGCGAGCCCTGGCCCAGGTTGGCCAGAGAAGTTGTGGCTGCCCCATCCCTGGAGGTGTTCAAGGCCAGGTTGGACGGGGCTTGGAGCAACCTGGTGTGGTGGGAGGTGTCCCTGCCCAGGGCAGGGGGGTTGGAACTACATGGTATTTAAGGTCCCTTCCAACCCAAACCATTCTATGATCTTAGGTGAATGCTGTACCTGGTTTCCACTGTCCCTTGCTCTTGTATTGGAGGAACCAGACAACCAGGCAACCTTTACGCACCCTCTCCCTACCCTTCATGAGTCTTCAGACCTGTGTCACACATCATTGAGTTGTCTCTCCAGTGCCTAGCTCAAGTTCCTAACTCAGTCATTTGTCATAGAAATGATGCTCCACATGTCACCTCCTTCTCCGCCTCTGAAAATTTTTCACTTCTTTTATATCCCTTTGGAAAGGAGGAGACCAGAAGTGCATGCAGACCTCCAGATGTCCTCTGACTGAGTCTGTCCCTTTCCTAACACTGATTTGCATTTTTCACCATTACTGAGACAAAGTTCCCACACACTGTGTCTGAGCCAAAGGTCTCACTGTTCAGCAGTGATGGTCAGCCCATCATTTCAGATATGAAGCTGGTTTTGTTTTTTTCTGCCACAGAAACCACTTTATGTTTATCTGCATTGAATTTCAGCTGCATCTTATTGCCCAGGCACCCTTAAGGTCTCTCTGTAACTCTTGCTAGCTCTCCTGCGTCCTTTATACCCTGCCTAAATTGCTATCACCAGCAAACTTTGCAAAATTCACTGCTCAGACATTTTCTAGGACGTTCACGAGCATAGCGAACTGCAGAGGTCACACCATAGGGCCTGGTACAGTTGCTCCAGTGACCCCTCTCCACTGCAGGAGGCCATCTGCTCCTTCAAAAACACACACAGAGAAGAAACATTAACAGCAGGTTGTTGGCAAGAGCAACATACGTGCTTTCTGAAGCTTTATCTAGCTTCTTCAAAAGGCACCGTGTACCAGCATACGCTCTGCTCTGCGTTAAAATAAAGTCAGTCCAGTTCAAGATATCCCAGGATAAAGCATACCAAAGAAATACCATAAACAACAGGGGCCAAGCTGGGTGATTAATGGCAGCACAGTGACACCCACTGAAGGAGGTCACACTGTGCAATTCATAGCTCAGAACATCAGATAAATTTACCTCACAAAAACACACAGCCTGTTACCAACACATTCTCGGGAATTGATCAATAGGAAAACAAATAAAAAGATAGTTTTGATTCCAGTCACCTGGTTTCAGATGAGCCACTCCTGGTCCCACTTTGACAACAGTCCCGGAAGCTTCGTGCCCCAACACCATGGGGTCCTTCACCACAAAATCCCCGATTCGACCGTGCTGCCAGTAGTGAACGTCAGACCCGCAGATCCCAACAGAATGCATCCGCAGGAGGACCTCTGCCAGAAATGGAAGAACGGTTCCTTGTAGAAAAACTTACCTTGTCAGGCACTGGGAAAGCGATGCGCGTGCTGTCCCTGTGCCCCACAACAAAGGCCAAGCCAGCATCCAAACACTGGAATTTACTAGTATCAAATAAATGTACCAGAACTGCACATGCACACATTAGGATGGATAGCATATTCACGAGACACCTGCTGAACTACAAAACTATACAAGGATTTACAAATCAGGAAAGCTTAAAATGCGGTAAGACGCCTGTCAACAAAAGCTAATACAATCTAAGAGGAGTGTGACTGTCACCGGAGCAAGAATAAAGAGCAAGCCCATTTAATTTTTCCTTCTCCCCAGGCTACAGTTTCAGCCCTGGAGAGTTAGTGAATCAAATTTCTATCAGCCCATATGCCCAGCATATTAATATTTAGTCCTGCAATAAGATCATCTGATGTGTCCCAAGGGCTGTTGAATGTGAAACACATGAACTGATGAAACAGGAAGCAGAAAAAGCCAGAAAAAGGGGTGTATCAGTCACTGCTCCAGCTCTTCTTTTCAAGTGGAAACGCAGCATTATCTGTTTCAGCCACACATTCTTTTTTGGATTATTTTATACTTTCTCAGAAATATTTCATCTCGTCATAATATCAAGGAGCGACAAAAGAGAATGAGAAAAGAAAGAGGTTAGCAAAGAAAGCAGACAGCAGCAGTCATCTCTAGACCTACCATTGGGACCCGGTTCTGGGATCGGACGGTTTTCCTATGGACAAAAAGGGAAAAAAAAAAAAGCATTCAGTTGCTTGTGCATAGCCATGGGAATACCTCGTGGAAAGCCAGTCCAGGGTAGCTCAGGTAAATCCGTGAGGTGATCAGGTTTTTGGTTCTGTCTGCTCAATCAGGCGTTGCTGTGCAACGAGGAGGGACAGAAGTGTGCTGCCCACACTCCCTCCCGAAGCTCACCTCCTCTTGCTTGCACAGTGGAGTAACGTGGGCATCCATCTCGAGTGAGCACACAGCCAGCTTGTAAATCCACTCTCCAAATTATTTTGCAGTAAACTCCCCTCCCCTGCCCCGACAACAGCCACATGCTAAACCTTCCTGCCCTGGAACAGCCTCAAGTTTCAGCTGAATCCTTCATCCCACTGGCTGACCAAAAAAGTCACCTTCTGTAACCAGGAAGATTCTGAGCCACCTGTTTCTATAAAGCAGTGTTTGCGTTATTATTATAAAGAATAGAAAATATTTTTACTACATAATAATAATTCAATGTATACATCAATTATAAACATTACTGTAAATCACATTTAAAGTCACATCCTCTTGTAACTGGCAGGACACCTCTTTACGGCTTGAATAATAAAGCAGAAGAATAATCAGTGTTGTAAGTGGGCAGGATGGCCCAAAATCGCGTCAACTGGAGTGCAAATCAAAGTACAAATCAAAGTACAACTCAAACTTTCAATGAACTGAAAACAACTGAAATTTTCAATGTTCAGAACTATACCTGCATTTTTTCTACTTGGGGTGTTTGTTTTGTCCCACTAAGGACACAGCCCAGAGCCGTTCAGTTTTGGGCCCCTCGCTACAAGAGGGACATTGAGGTGTTGGAGCGTGTCCAGCGAAGGGCTACAAAGCTGGTGAGGGGTCTGGAGGACAAACCTTATGAAGAACGACTGAGGGAGCTGGGGTTGTTTAGCCTGGAGAAGAGGAGGCTGAGGGGAGACCTTATCACCCTCTACAACTACCTGAAAGGAGGTTGTAGAGAGATGGGGGCTGACCTCTTCTCCCTGGTGACAAGTGATAGGACGAGGGGAAACGGGTTCAAGTTACGTCAGGGGAGGTTTAGATTAGATATTAGGAAACATTTCTTCACTGAAAGGGTTATTAAACATTGGAATAGGCTGCCCAGGGAGGTGGTGGATTCACCATCCCTGGAGGTGTTTAAAAAAAGGGTAGATGGGGCACTTAGGGACATGGTTTAGAAGTGGCTCTTGTCAGGGTAGGCTAAAGGTTGGACTCGATGATCTTAAAGGTCCCTTCCAACCTCAACAATTCTATGATTCTATGATTCTATGATTATTTTTAAAAGAAGTTGATCTAGATGTAACTAACTTCTTATACAGAAAATATCCAGTAAGTGTGCAATCTGGTCACCCATCAGAGGTACAGACTGACTAAGCTATCTCAACGGGACCAACAGAACAGTCCGTGGCGAGAGATAACGCAAGCCGACTTCTAGCCAAAAATGTGTATGTGGCATTCCTCAGCCCAGAAAAAACACTTTTTCTTTTTTTTTTTCCAGTAACAGCTGTGCTGAAAAACAGACATCTTGGTGGAAAGTGAATCCTCCAGCCTGATTTGTAGAAAACAGGGAGTGACCAAACTAGAAGATCCCGAAGTGTTTCAGGACACGTGTTCTGCTTGCTGTTCATTGTTCACTGAGAGGTTCAGAGAAAGCAACTGGTGTAATTGAGGAGATGAAGGAAATACAGCAGTTGTTTTCTGGGAAAGGAAACATATAAAGAGAGGATATGGTACGTGCATAAAAAGCAATAAACCCCCAACTGGCAGCAAATGTGAGTCTATGGCAACTGCCTAAGATCAAGAGGAGAGTCAACAAAAATGAAGCCAACCCATTTTTGCATAATGCAGGTCAGCTATTGAAGTCACAGTGACACTCCCCATGGCCAACATGTTCACAAGAATCAAGAAGGGTGTGGGAAGTACGGGGAAAATTATCTCACCTAACTTTAAGTATCAATAACACAGATAACAAATTCAGAGTTCACTGCCTTCCGTGAGCTTTACGTGATCAGTGGGGCAATGCAACGACTGCCATTCAACTTCAGAGAAGCCTGGGAGGATCACACGTCGAGGGGCTGCCAGTAAGGCCGGGGGAGCACTGACGACCACCTCCAATGTCTCCAGCAGCACCAATATCCCATGGAAAACTCATGCATCTGGGCATAAGCCAGTTCAGAGACCAGCAACACAGACAGGATGGAGCCAGCACCCACCCTCACAAATCTCATACACCCTCCTAAATCGCAGGATTTTGGAAATGCGTTCTTGAACTAGAGGGACCACCTCAGTTCTCACTCACTGTGGCGATGCCTTTTATTTCTAGTAGAAGTAAGGTTGCACGTGCTTGTAGTGAAACTGCAGGTACATCAAAGGTGGTTGGGAGCCACACAGGAATTACCCACACGAACACCACGTAGCCTTTGGCACGCGTCACTTGAGCCGTGCAGGAATGGTAAAAAATCAACTGTTTCCCTGATAATCATCCCCAAATGAGCTGCTGCAGGTATCCAAAGTCTGCATGTTCCTAAAAGCCCTCCTGCCAGTACTGTTTGTACAGAAAACTGCCTGCAATGTTTGCCCATGTAAATCTTCCTTTCCCAACCTGGCACTTGCCAAACTGGCAAACAGAAATTTCCAGCAGCGCCCACAGCGGTTCAGCAGCCAGGACATCCATGCGTTCGCAGTCACAGAAGCGGAATCGGTGTGAAGCCCTGATGGAAAACCAAGGTCCCCCTCTCCACGAGGCACAAGCGTGACCCAGGCAGCGGCTCCCTTTGAACCCTCCTTCCCCCTTGGGCTCCCATGGCCCGACGAAGCACCGGGTCACCCTCCATTTCTGCTTTCTGAGGACGGCTCTTTCACGGGGCTGTCTACCGAACAGTACCCGCCACCGGTCCCTCCGCTCCCCGTCCCCTCCGTCGCCCCGCGACACCCAAAGAGGGGCTCGGGCGGCCCTTCGCCATGGGGCGGCCCCCTGCTTCGGGCTCCCCACGCCCCGCTTGCCCCACAGGTCGGGTCCCCGAGCGTGGGGGCAGCCGCTGCCCTTCCCCGCTCCCAGCGTGGGGTCAGTTCAGCTCACTGACCCGGCACCAGCCGGGAGGAACGGGTGGAATGGACGCCCCCCGCCCCCATACACCGGGACTCGGTCCCGGCGGGCCCCCGGGGAGCTGCTCGCCCGCCGGTGCTGCGGGGCGGCCCGGCCCAGCCCGGCTCCCCCCCGCCCCGCCCGGGCCGTGCTGCGGGGCCGCCCTCGCCACCCCCAGGCCCGGCCGCCCAGCGCGGCCCCCTCCCGGCTCCCTCCGCACGGGTCCCGCCGAGCCGAGCCGCGGCGGCCTCCAGGCGGCCCGCTCCCCCCGGCCCGTACCAGGCGCAGCTCCCCGGCTCGGTGCACCACCACGGCCAGATTCTGCCCCGGCGCCGCCATGGCTCGGCTCGGCTCGGCTCGGCTCAGCGCGCGGGTCCAAGGGCCGGCGGCGGGGCCTCCCGCGGTGGGGCCGCCCCTCTGCCCCCCACCGCCCACCGCGCCAGCCCCGGCACCGCCCCCCGGCGCGGGGCGGGCAGGCCCCGGCCCCAGACCCAGGCCCCTGCCCCGGCTTCAGGTGACAGCGCCGACCGCAAGCCCCGGCTCCAGTCCCCTGCTGTAGGCCCAGGCCCAGGCCTCAGGCCCCAGCTTCCAGGCTCAGACCCAGGCCCCGGCCCCGGCCCCGGCCCCGGCCCCGGACCACCTGGGTCTCCTCCACAGGGTGCCCGGAAGGCCGCAATGTCAGGCCCCCTCATCCCCATGGACTACCCCAGCTGCTGTGAGTGCGGGGGAAGTGGCTGCAGCTGGAGGCCCGCTGGCTGCCCTCCCTGCACCCCCACCCCGGCCGGCCACGGCTTGGGGATGGACGCAGCAGTCCCAGTGTCTCAGAGCATAACTGGGTGCCACCGAGTCCTGTCCCCTCTCACGTCATGTCTGCCTGGGCACCTTCTACTTCTGTGCTAAATGGTGTGGCCTGGTTCATCCCACTGCTGGTGTGAGGCCGGTCACAACACGGCACTGTGCACTTTGTCTGAAATTCAACAAAAACGTGGGCCCATGGGCTTGCCTAGACCCAACCAGACACAGCATTGTTGGGATGTGGATATCCCAGCTGGGAGAAGGGCTTGTTGGAAAAAACTTGAGATTATGGGGATTCTGGGTTTCAGGGTTAAGAGGTTTTCTGCCCAAGATCCTTGGCTAATGGTGTTGGCAAAGATGTCAAGAAGGTTATCCTCTCCTAAGAGCAGGCTGAAGCTGAAAGGTTTCCGAGCTTGACTTCCTTGGAAAAATAGAGAATGTACAGGATATGTCATGCAAAGTTGCCAGAACCAGCTAAAAATAGCCTGCACTTCTAATATTGCTGCTTCCTTCTGCTTGCATGAATGGGAGTACCTAAGAATTTAATTTCCTTCTTGCAAAAATGTTTCACCTTCAAGGCAGACCAATTTCTGCTCTCCCTATCAGGGTCATTCCTCAGTCATGCTTATCTGAGTTGTAGTCAGCATCAAATTAGTGGCTGTGAGCCGCCCCCATGGTTACTCTGAGGGCAGGGGAAGGAACGTGTGCGAGGGAGGCTGCGACGAAACGCCTTACCCAGTGTTTACACAGCAGTGCAATTCCTGCTGCATCCACTGCCGCGGTGGATAAAGCAGGAATATTTGTATTTCTGCAAATTACGGAAAGACAGGGAACGGCCATCTCTTCCCGGGCACGCTTGTTTTCTCAAGGCGCCCATTTGTACCTCTCCTTTTTGGGATATATTTGGGATAAATTGTCTGTGTTGTCCTGTCTGCCTCCCAGCTTGGAAGTCGCTGTGGAATACCACAGCTCTACCAGCAACATGCAGCCTGGCCCTTCAGCCCTGTAAATCTGAAGAATCACTGGAGGCATGTGCTTGGGGCACAGCTGAGAACTTGGGGCTCGTGCTACAGTACAAGTCTCTGTGTCACAGCAGTTGTCTTCAGCTCCCACAACACTAAATCTCTCTCTCCTGATGGACTCTGTTCCCCAATATTGCTGATTTTTGGATAAAACCCTGAATAAGCAGAGTTGCCCAGAATTAAGCATGTCTGGGGATGCTTGGGAAGCTGGTGATTCCCGTGCAGCGTTATCCCTCCATTTATGGAGAGAATTTTCTCACAGGCTCGGTGTTTGCCCCAGGTAATTTCCCTCCATTTGAAACTACCTCCACTTCCTGGGGCACAGTTACAGACTGCGGTTGCAAAAGCAGTGCTGCAGCACACGCTGAGATTTCCTCCGTGTGTGCCAAACAGGCCAGGCCAACGGCAGGGGTGTTGGGCAAGCCAAAAGATGTGTGTTTCCATTGCCACAGGCTTTGTCTTGCTGCAGAAGTGGCTTCTGTGCTGCTTTGATCTGCTTTTGTGCGCCAGGGGATGCTCTGAAGAACCCAGCCTCTGGCTGCTGCTGTGTCCAGGGTGTCACTGCCTTGACAGGGCAGAGTGGCAGATTTAAAGTGCTTTGGTTCTGTTGCCTTCTCTCCCAGGAGGAACCGATGGTGCTGGCTCTTCTCAGGCCACAGCGATGCCCTCAGCCAACACAGCCCTGTGGCCAGACAGCCTCTGCTCCTGCCCTGCAGCAAGATGGGGAGGAAGGTGGTTCCTTGCCAGCGTTTGGACAGACAAGTGGGTTTTTGTTGGGGCAAGAGAACTGGTTCCTTCAGCTCTTCTGCTCCTCCCTGCCATGACCGTCAGCACTGTGTCTTCAGTTTCCTCCCCTTCTCTTTCTCGCTTTCCTGCTGGATCAGATCCAGTTCATATTTTCCATCTGTGTTTTCTCTGCCGGTGTTTGCTGCCTGACAGCTAGCACCGGTGGCGTGCAGACGGGGTCTGCTCTTTCTGCAAGATCACAAGGACTTCGCCAGCCACTACAAATCCTCTGAGATCCTCATTTAAAAGAAGTCTTGAAGGTTTTGCCATGGTCTGTTTCTCTTTGTTTGCCTTCAGCGCTACCTGGCAAGCTCTTTTGACTGCCAACCAAAGAAAGCCCTAAACAAAACATACTTAGGACTTAGTTGCACATTCATTTCTTTTTCACTTGTGCTTATGGGCATCCAGCTTTTACCGACCACAGAGGTCATTTGCATTCCTGTAAGCACACAATAGCGGTGCGAGAAAGATCATATTATGACATAAGTTGACCTAGCAAAACAATTCCTATTGCCAGAACAGTTTTGCGTTGCCCCAGCTCAACAAAAATACATGTTTGCCTTTTTAGTCAATGATCAGAATCATTGTTGCCTTGCTAGGTAAGAAGATAGATGCTTTGTTAACGTGACTGTAACTCACTTCACTTATAGCAGTCAAACTCAGCATGTATTTTCCTCGTTTGCAAGTTATGAAACACCCCCCTGGACCATCGCGGGTGAGGAGAGGGGTGCCACGACTCAGGAGGACTCATTTCTGCATCCCGGAGGAGGGCAGCGTCCCAGGTCACACACCCACCAGTTCCCCATGGAGGGTGAGGACGGTGTTTTGGACCCCAGGCTCCCTGCAGTGATGCCCCACGTGGTGGGGCAGCTTCGGGTGTAGTGTTGGCTTGGGCACCCTGCTTGGAGCCACCAAAAACCTGCTGTTAAGCATCAGATGTCAGTGCAAGCCTCTGCCTGGCCCAAAACGTAACCAAAGGGCTGAATTCCCTGTAGCCTGAGCCCAGTCTCTCCACCTTCATGAATTCTCCATCTCCCTGCACAGTTTCAAGCAGGACTTACATTGGAGACAGCAACTTCTATTCCCCTCCCCTTATTTACCCTATAAAGGATTTCCCTGTTTGCCTGGCAGGTGTTGTCACCCTCAACAGGGACCCTCTGAAACTTCTTGCACATTCCAGCGTAGCAATCCTGTTGCTGACCAGCTAGATCAAATGTCTTCTCCCAAACTTACGCAGAAAATTTGAAGACGCCTGTCCAGATCTACCAGCACTTTTGACAACTGTTAGAAAAAGAAATCTATTAAAAAAATACAGTACTAACAACTTCTTTCTCCAAAAAAAAGGAGATGCCAAAGCAACACCTCAACTGTAGAGCCACCATCCTGCGACAGCCTTCTCTCACCTCCGAATCAAGGTGAGCATGAGCGTTAGGGCTGCATAAGGCAGGTCATGGCCACGGGACCTAGATTCAGCTCAAGTCTGCAGATGAAGTTCAATGATCCTATGCAATAGCTCCAAGTGTGGGCAATTATATTCTGAAATAATAACAACGGGTTGTATTTTAAAATATTAACTCCCTGCAGAGACAAGCCCTCAGATAATTTTAACTTGAGAGGATTTGTTCCAGGAAGAAGAGCCTCTCTTGCTCAACGTGCCAACAGGGATGCAGCTCAAAATACCTAGCAACAATCCTTATTTTTAAATATTTACTCATACCCACCAAAGCCCTTTGCTGTTTCGGGGGCTTTGAGTGCACCACCACAGAGCTTGCCCCTGCTCCTTGTTCTCTCAGCACTTCACAATGTGCTCTATTGGGAAGATAAATAGAGGAATATATTGGGATCCAGCATTTCCAACTGCTCGGACAGCTGGCTGAGGGCAGGAGAAGATCCTGGGAGCCTTTGTTTCTGCTGGTTATAAATTTTTGCAGCATTGTTCTGTTCTGAGTCAAGACCTTCAGCCATCCCTGCACGTACTCACTCCACCTTTTTATGGATGCCATGATTCGATCCGTCAGATATTTCCTTAAAAATTGGTTATTTGCATAGCTCAGATTTATAATTTCCAGAGGCCATTGTCAGCCGCTGACTTCCTCGTCCACACCTGCTTGCATCTGTGCAAGCTGATAAGACACTACACTTCATATCATCCCTGGGACTTCGTATCATAGCTGGGATGGGTGTTGTGTGGCTTGTGCTGGGGCATATTTGGTCCACCTATTTTTGGTTGCATGTCCTTCCTTGGAATATCCCAAGCCCGCATATGCGGCAGTGTGAGTCACCCAAGAGGCTTGCAGGCTGCACAAGGGCAAGGTGCAAACTGCCAGGTAGTCACCCAAGACAGTTTGGTGGAGTTTAGGGTTTCAATGCCAGGGCCACAACCCAGAGAAACTCTGCTCTATGACTGACTCCCACTTTGCATGCCCAGAAACTCCCCTCTTCGGCCAGATTTGCTAAGCCATCACAGAATCATGGAATCACAGAATGGTGGTGTTGGAAGGGACCTCTGGAGATCATCCAGTCCAACCCCCTGCCGGAGCAGGGTCACCCAGAGCAGGTGGCACAGGAACGCGTCCAGGCGGGTTTGGAATGTCTCCAGAGACGGAGACCCCACCACCTCTCTGGGCAGCCTGTGCCAGGGCTCTGCCACCCTCAGAGGAAAGAAGTTCCTCCTCATGTTTAGGTGGAACTTCCTATGCTCAAGTTTGTGCCCGTTACCTCTTGTCCTGTCCCCGGGCACCACTGAAAAGATCCTGGCCCCATCCATCTTCCTGACACCCACCCTTTACGTATTTATAAGTGTTGATAAGATCCCCCCTCGGTCATCCTTTTCCAGACTGAAGAGACCCAAATCCTTCAGCCTTTCTTCATAAGACACGTGTTCCAATCCCCTGATCATCTTCATAGCCCTTTGCTGTCCCCTCTCCAGCAGTTCCCTGTCCTTCTTGAACCAGGGAGCCCAGAACTGGACACAGTGCTCCAGAGGCAAGGCAGAGCTCTGTAGCTTTACATAAGTGCCCTGTGGTTAAAGCGCTGGCTCGAGTACAAGTATGGAGGGGACTGAACCCCAGGCTGATGGGAGCAGAGAGCCCTGGGCTCTGGTCCTGCCTGAGACTTCGTAAGGACAAACCGTTCTCCCAGACATCTGCGGTTATAAAACAGCTTTACAAGCAGCAAGATCTTCTTGCTAATGTATTTTGAAGTCTCCCATACCGATTCCTTCCTTGCTCTGACATTGCCACCCCAAAAGCACGTAAATCCCACCCTACCATATCCCTGCAACAGCATCGTTCTGCTAACAGTGTCACTGCGCCCCCATCTGCCTGCTCTGATCCCCTCTGAAGTACAATTTTACTGACTTTACAGACACTTTTCACTCAAGAGACTGCCTGAAAGGCGGTAGAGAGGTGGGGGTTGGTCCCTTCTCCCAAATAACAAGCAATAGAACAAGAGCAAGTGGTCTCAAGGTGTGCCAGGGGAGGTTTAGGATGGATATTAGGAAAAATTTCTTCACCGAAAGGGTTATCAAGCATTGGAACGGGCTGCCTGGGGAAGTGGTGGAATCACCGTCCCTGGAGGTATTTAAAAGCTGGGCAAATGTGGTGCTGAGGGACACGGGTTAGTGGTGGTTCAGGCAGTGTTGGGTCGATGGTTGGACTCGATGATCTTAAAGGTCCCTTCCCACCTCAACAATTCTACGGTTCTAAGTCTCCTCTGGCAACTACCTCCCCAGCCTTGCTACTGCTCATGGGAGCCAAGCACTAGTATCAGTTCCCTAGGCTAGCAGTCTGCCTGCAGGTGCTCGTGCTGCACCTTAGTGGACTATAACCACATCTTCTGGTCCAAACCAGCACAGCATGCCACTTGGGCAGCGGGTGTTTTAATACAGGAGGCTTGCCTGGATTAATCATTAATGTTTAATTCATGACCCCCGTATGCCACAGCCATGCAATGCCCTACTGAAGTTCCTGCCTGAATTCAAATCTGGTATTAACCCTGCACAGGTGAGCAACAGGCAGCAGCAGTGATGTTTTAAATGCCCCTAAGAGACCAATGTCCTTTGCCCGTACCTTCTCTCTAGCTGTGGCTAGTCTGCAGTGCATCACAGCAGCAAAATAAAATCCAACTGGCTGACCCTTTGTGGCCCCACAGGACCCTTACTCATGGAATCAACACAGGATAAGAGAGACAAAGAAACGCAGTCATCGGAAGCTATCACCGTATAATCACAGAGAGCTTTATCCTACAAGGACCTACTGGGGGGTCTCGCATCCATTTCCTGGCTAAAGCAGGGTTAACTTCAAAGCCGCATGAGGTGGCTCAGCACCTTGTCCACTCTAGTAGCGATGTTCTCATGGTTGGCGATCCCTTTCCAAATCCTTGGGCCTGTCCCACAGCTGCACCATGCTTATGGTGAGCAATTTCTTCCTTTCCTGGAGTGTCCCCACTGCAATTTGAGCTGTTGCCTTTTGTCCTTTCTCAAGGCATCTCTGAGAAAAGTATATCCTCCCTCTAGGTAACTGAAGGCAACAGTTATATTCCCTAGAAACCTCCTTTTCCCCCGTGAGACAAGTCCAGCTCCTTCAGCATCTCCTCATATGCCGAGTACTCCAGTCTCAACCATCTTAGTGACCCTCTGCTGGAGTTTGCAGTCGACCAGCCTTTCCAACACCACTCTGGAAGGATATACTCAAAGTCCTGCTTCCACGAACACAGGTGAAATCAAGAGGTCAGTGATGTTACTTCCCCTCCATTGCAGAGTCCCTTTCTCCCTGTACCACCCTGCAGCCATCTGTCTGCGTAAGCAGACTGTCTTGTCAGACTATCTTGTTCGTGTCTTTGGCTTTTTCTGTTTGTTTTTGGTTTTGTTTTCTGCTACTTGTCGCACACCTTTGACTCCAGAATGGTTTAAGACCCAGCCACGTGGAACTCACGTTCAACCCTAAGGAAATGTCTTGGTCCAGAATCACCAGTGCAGTCAGCAGCCTATGTTTTGGGCTTCTGGTATTTCTATTTTTCCGTAAGAAAGGACCATGACTTTTGATGAAGGAAGGACAGAGAAGATGCCTGGGTGCTTTTCAGAGCTTTTCCCAAGTTCATGATATAGCCCTCTCTGTGGGGGTGATATAGCCCTCTCTGAAATCATCATTATAGTTCATGATATAGCCCTCTCTGAAATCATCATTAAGTTCTCATGGGCAGATGGGCCCTGATAGAACCATGCAGGAGAGATGGGGCCAGCTTTGGGGGACCCGTTTCAAACCTGACGGACTAGCTGAAAGAGCAGCAAGCTCCCTGAGGGTGAAGCAGAGAAATGGGACAACAGAGCATAAAACAAGAGGGGCTTGGTGAGAGATGCGGATCAGTAACTGGAGAAAGATTAGCTACAAGAAGGCTTGAAGGCAGAGGGGACCCTGGACTATGCTGTACTGGAGACAGGGAGAGCAGTGAGGAGCAGCAATGGAGCTTGGACAGTGCATAAGGAAGCTGCTGCATTCTCCACACAGGAATCAGGCTACGTGGAAGGTCCGGCTACTTCTCAGCAGGCATCGATACCCTGGATTGATAGGCTCCTGGTGATACGTGATTTTTGCACTTTGTCTCTCCCACATGCTGGGTGTGTTTCCTGCCCTTTTTTAGCACTAGCAGCACAGTGCAGGAGGTGGTTGTTTGCTTTGCTTTGTAGCTATATCGAATCAATGCCTCCACCATCCATCGCTAGGTTCAACACCAGCAGTATGAAGGAATACTGTAAAAAAACCCACACGTCTTTAAACACATCTCAAATAACTAAGTGCTGTGGAATGAATCATAAACCACACTCCCTCGACAGATGAGGAAACACAGAGAAACAAAAACATCAAATGCAGCAAGGAAACTAGGTACTAGCTTGTTGCCCTACCCTTCAAGGTTTGTTTGGGAAGTTAATAAAAATGTGTTGACGCTCTTTCTTGTTAAACAAGGTGAGGTATTTACAATAAATTCAAACACACAGGGCTAGAAATGAATGTTTGATCTCACGGGGGACTGAGTAACTTCCCCTTCTCAGGGTATGAAGCTCTTGTTTCTAATGTGGCATGGACCCCATTTCTGAGACAGGTGTGAGCAGGAGGGCAAGTATTGGCTCCAGTGGAATTTCCCCTTTCTTGGCCCTTGGATAGCATTAATAGCCCCTATGGGCAAAAGAGGTTGAGATTTAGGGTATCTGGGTACATGTGCAGGGGGAAGATGCTGAGAGAAGAAGCAAGCTCTGCACCATGAGCAGATGAGGTGGATGCAAGCGGTCCATGCTGTGAACAGCCCCATGCCCAGCAGCAGGGACTTGGATACAGCAGGAGCAGGGACGGGCTCCCGAATGCCTCCTGGGTTTAGCAGGGTAGGATGCCACTGACACAAAAATCTACGCAGACAGCAGGAGCCCCGCTTGGAGAGTAAAACCCACAGACAGACAGAAAACATATTGTAAGTCCAGTCATAACCTGGGGAGCTGCAGCGTCCAGGTTTCTCCTTCTTTGGCATCACCAGATGCCCGGAGAGCTTACCCAATGTCACCAAAAAAGGCCTTGGAGAGGACAGCAGTTCCCCATTCCCAGAAACATGGAGAGACTACCAGTGAAGTCTCCCAGGAGGGTTTTCCTCCTTGTTTAATCTTATCCTGAGTACATAGAGGTGTGACATTCTTGTCCTTCTCTGCTCTCCTCCCAAGGAGGAAAAAGATCAAACATCATTTATGGTAACCGCTGGGGTGGATTGTGGCAATGCTAGTCTGTGCTCCAAGCCAGATGAATGTCAAGAGCAAAGAGCACCTTCTGACATACATTTCTGCAGAAAGTAACCAGAGATTGCTCTAAAATTAGACAAACATGGTGCCACCTTATGTCTGGCTCATCACTGCACAAAACCCCAGTTCCTGAAGCATCAGAAGGACTCAGAGAAACCTCTCTTGCTCATGCAAATAGCAGGACTTGGGGTGAAATAAACTCCTCCTTTCCAAAGGCTGCAGATAGTCTAACAACAGAAGTTTATGTGGTTCTTGCTTGCTGGCCAAACTGCCAAGGACTTGAGGAGCACCTCTGCCAAGGGAAGGGAGCAGCCTGGGGAGATCACAAAATCTCTGCCCACCGTGAAATCTTGAAGGTGGAGGAAAGAGGAAACACAGTTCCTGTTCAGTCCCTCTCATCTACTGCTATAAATGGCCTTTCCCATTTATGAGCCTGGGATGATATCCTACGGACAGGAATGGCTTGTCCTACATAGCTTTCATGAAAGTAATGCATAGTCTCTGCCACCTCCTAATGCAAACACCTTAGAAAAAAGGTTGGCATTGGAATGAACAAACGTATAACAAAGCCAATATGTGAGAGTTCAGCAGCTTCTCGCCTCCAGAGGTGTCCAGTGGAGAACATGGAAACACTAGGAACATCCCACCCTTCCAGATCTCATCCTTGGACAAGTAGTTCCTCTTTCCAGTCAACCCCAAATGTCCTTGGCAACCCCCTCTTCTCCTGCAAGGCCTCCTCCTCTCCTTCCTCTTAGACCTTTTGCCCCTTTGGGGTCATGTACAAAGTCACAGGCAGCCCTGTTCCTTGCCCTCAAGACACCCACACAGTAAACTTCTGTCCCAGCAATCACCCCCTCCCTCATTCCCCACTCCTGCCAGACCTCTCCCTGGGCTTACCCTTTTGGTTCCTCCTGGTCTTGTCACCTACAGGCATTGGGCAGGCTTCCTGGCTCTTTTGCAAGAGGTGGGGAGTCCCCATACCTCAGTGTCTGTATTATGCTGCTCAACATGGCTGAGGGCTACAAAAAACCTCTGCTCTCTCAGTCTTGAGTGGTTCTTTGCCAGTCTGTAGGGATCACTGAATAAGTTTTCCCCATCCAAGTGTTGTTCAACAGTGTCATTTCAGACAGTCTTGGGGTATCTCTAGTTTCTGGAAACCACCATGATGAGATGCTCTGACATTCCTAGTGCTTCCACGTTCTCCTCTGGAGGTGAGAAGCTGCTGAACTCTCATATTTTGGCTTTGTTATGCATTTGTTCCTTCTAGTGCTGACTTATCTCTAAGGTATTAGGAGGTGGAGGAAGCCACACATTACTTTTATGAAAGACGTAGGATTTGCATACTCACCCTCACGCTGTGAGCACCAGGAATGATCTGGAGCATCCTTTTGCGGCCAAATAACTAACAGCTGGGTGTGGCTGGAAAGGTGTGCTGGGCTTGTCATGACCAGCCCACTGTCCATGTACGAATAGCATTCCTTCAGAAACGCAATGGAAAAGCGGCCACTGAGGGAGGAGGCTGAGCATGGAAAGCTGGCTTGAGTTGAGCTGGGGATAAAGCCTAGCATGCCAGGATGCTAGTGCAAGAGTTCCCCAAGGTTGGAAGTGGGCTGGAGCCGTCAAGCCACAAACCAGAGATGTTGGGCTGCCAGCTGGAATACAAGGCAGCTCTTCTGCACCCGCCTGAAGACCAGTGGGCCTGCAACTGATGAATGCTCAGCCTTTTTCAGTGTGTATGCTACAGACTTTCTCCCAGTGGTGGAAGATATTCTCTGCTGCCGCATGGCTGAACTGATCTGCATGTGCACAGTGATACATCCTACTCCAAAACTTGCTTTGGAGACCAGTCTAACAGCTCATCTGCAAGACTCCCCCCCAAAAAAAGCTCTCAGCCCTGTGCGATTTGCTTGTTCTGATTTTGCACATCATGTTGCTTTTGGAAAGCAGTGACTGGTTGGCTCCTTCCCCAGGGAGCAGCTGAGCCCATCTGGGGAGAAAGCCCAGGACCGATAGCCACAACAAGGAGATGGGAAGCTGCATCTCCAGAAGGAGCTGCAAGAAGGAGCAGGGAGCAGACATTGGAGTGATGACGAAGGACCAGTGGCTTCACACAGAGTTGAACTCAAAGCCATGGAGCTGTCTAAACCCAAGTCTGGAAGCAAGGACACCTGCAAGGACACAACGCAGGAGGAAAATTTTTATAAACGTCTTGTTTTTCTATTCCGGCCTTGCTATTTTGAGTTCCTTTTAGTTTAAAAGTGATCTGTTCTAGTTTATACCTGGCTTTGTTATGCTAGCAGTCTTTGTGGGATGTTGGGAAGTCTGAGATCCATGCCAAGGGTTTGGCTGACTCAGGGTCGCAACACGCCCTGGCAAAAAGTAGAAGCCCAGGGCTGAGAAAGAAACAGGATGATGCCTTGAGAAGCCCCATAAAAGCTACATCAGACTTGTTTGGTGCATTGGTGACACAGGACGGTGACTGCTCTTTTAACCCTTGGCAGATGGCCATCCTTTACTTCCCTGGGCTAAGATGGGAAGAGGCCAGGAAGATGTCAAGTCTGGCCCTAACTTGCAGGCTAGAAATAATTCATTGGTCTTTAGGATGCTGACTATGGCCTGTTCGTTCCCTTCTTCTTTCCAACATACCACCTGGCTTACACATGAGATTTCAGAGTTGACTCAGTCCTGCATTTTCTTACCTTTCGACACAGTGATTAGGATGGAAGTTGCTGGTCCTACTAGAGAAGCTGCTTTGTAATTGAATGCTAAGCCCATCTCTTGCAAGGTTGTGCACTCCCGCGGCTGAGTCCATCGCTTCTGCTTATCACCATCACATCTGCATGTCCCAGCAAAGCAACTGCCAGCCATTACCTATTTCTCACGTGCGTATTTGTGGACATGACTGTTAAAAAGCTAATCATTGCTAACACTCTGGCAGCCGCCTGCCAAGCCTGAGCCACTGGGTGTCTTTGTTTACCTGCTTCCACTTACTCCACAAAACAAACATGACGGAGCACTTCAGCTCTTGCCTATAGTTTGCATTGCAAACCCATTTTGGCAGGGCCACGCCACTCCTTCCTAAGACCTGTTCTATTTCTGCACACAGGTATTCTCGCAATCTTGGCCTTGACCCCCTTTGCCAACATTTCAAGGGGAAAGAATTTATTTTCCCGACATTTTTGTCATTATGGTTGTCAGGCGTTTCAAAAGACTGGTTAAAGGTGCACTTTTGGTTCCTTTGAACCGGATGTTTCCAAGTGGCTTTGTGCAGCTAGCACTGTGCTAAGTAGCCTCAGAGGCAGGGAAAACCATTACATTAAAAACTTTGTAATGCTATTAGCTCCTCTCAAATGGAGCTGCAATCACGACATCACTAATTTTCTTATTTTCAGGTGCAAGCCTGTTTCTCTCAATTATGCATTTCTCTGTGAGGTGTTTTAGAACTGCACAAAACCCGTAATATATTGCTGATAGAGAAAAAGTAGCTTTAGGCTTGAGTACAGCAGGGTTCAAATCTCAGTCAAACCAAACACATGTCCACATTCAGCTGTCCTCCAAAGCCTCCATCGTGTTGGCAACGGCTCCTTCCATGCAGTGCTTTCGGCCATTAGCTTTAAAACCGCACAGTGAGCCTCTGAAGGTATCGTAGCTCAAGTTTTCCTAAGTTTGTTCCCCCAGCCCTGCCAGGAACCCATCTGGTAAGGATGCTTGTATACCCGTCACCAGCTGAGGGGTGGGAGAAGGCTTCAACAGGACAATCAAGATGATTTCACAGGTGTTTGTTACCACAGGAGCTGGCATTCAACAGGACAATCCCTTTGTTCTCTGTCCAGGACTTTGGCAGAGCTTTTTATACCCAGATGCTTCTTGCCTGAGCCTCAGGGCAATTCTCCAGTTAACAAACTGAGTTTGCCATAACAACTTCTCCAGCAAGAAATCCTGCAGGATTAGTGCACTTAGCACACACGGAGACTCTGTGTCCCAGGCACAGCCTGGAGCGCTGTTGACACCCATGATAGCTCCTAGGTGAAATCCACATTGACATGGACATAACCAGGATTGTGTTTCTTAGCTGGGAAACAGCAGATGGGAAGGGGAACCATGGGGTTTTGGAGGAGCAAGGCTGGGGAGAACCTCAGGATGCAAAAGAGTTGCTGGGCTGGAAGAAAATGGTTTCTCAGAGCTGTGAGTCAGGCCCTCCCCCACTGCTGGAATACTCCAAAAGACCTCAGCCAAGGAAGATGAGAGGATCTCGGTCTTACTGCGGGCAAGGATGACTCAAAGGGAAAGGCATGGTGTGGCTCCATGGGTGGAGGAGGGTGCTCCCCTCCAAGAAGGCAGCAGAGGTATTTTTTTTGTTGCTGCTGTCATCTGGGCTGAGTTGCCTGTTGTTTTTGTTGGACTGAAGTAGAAAGGTTGCTTTGAGACAGTGAACGAGCAAGGTGGCAGATGGGAGGTAGCACCAACCCAACAAACATCTGCCATTCCCCATCACGTCCAGGTGCTCGGCCTCCGTTGGGTCCCACCTCCTCTAGTCCCTACAGATCCTCTAAAACCTCCTGCAGGTTGCCACCGCGGGCACTAGGATGAACATCTTGAAAGCAGAGCTTTCTGGTGCTTGAGCCTCACCCAGGGCAAGCAAGGCACAATGAGAGCAAGGCAGGGGACAGCGTGAGTCACAGAGACATACCAAATTGCCTGCAGCAGTCTGAGAGTGCTCATCTGTGGCAAACGAGACCCAGTCCTTTAGTTTTGTATTTTTTTCACACTGGAAAATATCTAGAGTGGCCACTTCTGCCTAAGTCAAGCATGACCGAGGTCCTGTGCAATGTGCCTGACTCACCAGCTCAGCTTCTGCACTCTGCTGGAGATCTTTGAGCAGTCATTAAGAGAAATTTGATTTAAACACATAATGGCAGAGAGGGATATTTGTGCTAAAATGAGGAAAAGACCTTCTGTGTATTTGCTTTTACTTTTCAATATTCACCTTCTTATAAGATTGTTTTCAATGACCTTATTGAGAACGAAATTGCCCCATTGTACCAAAACAAGTGTTTTCCTACACAACGCTTTGTCATTTGTTAGCCCCAGCTTTGCTCCTGATGGTCCCAGTCACGCGAGCATCAATGCTGGTAGCAAATACATGCTACCCTAGAAGCTCTTCCTAGAAGACCTTCCCTAGAAGCACATTTTCAAAATTATTTAAAACACCTGACAATTTTTCCCCACAAAGAGTTAATACGCATTTTAATGGTGACCAGAAATATCCACAGTAGCTGGAGATACTGTGGATACATAGAGCGGTTTGAGGTGCTGGAGGTGAAAATGTGCATTTCTCTAGCCCCGTAATCACAGAGCAGGTTGGGTTTGCCCATGTTTACTCTAAGGCTCTGCTTTAGGCAGCAGTTGGATTTCTGTGGGCAAGCCGGGACACCTCAAGGTACATCTCTGTAAGTAGAAGCAAAGACTGTCAAGTGCTTTCTGGACACCAGTTGCATTTCTGAGGAGCGTCTGCCCTTGAGATCTGTTACCAGGTAAGAGTGGGGGCACACGCAGCTTGCTGGGTTGACACGGAGCTGGTTTCCCCCACTCGGTTCCTCTGTTCTTTCTGGGACGGATTTTGTGGACCGTCTTGTTCAAGGAAGAGCATGCATCCCTGCTCCGTTATCTCAGGAAGGCAGATGTCTTCTCTCCTAGCATCTCTCCTTCGCCACAGGCTCTGGAGATGATGTTCCTCATAAGTTCTTGGCAGCGCTCCATCACTTGGGTTTTCTCCCACGATAGGCCCAAAATGCTGCCTCGCATCCTGCCTTGTCCATGCAAGAGGGTTATACTGGGAGGAAGGAACATGAATTCAAGTGGAAGTAGCTATAATAATATTATTCTCCTCGGTCCACTGCAAGAAGCATTAGATGTGGTGGCTTGGGGATGTTTTTACCCTGAACAGCTCAGCCCAACTCTCATCTTGACCCTTTCTCATCTTGACTTTGACTTTGGCCAGTTCCTTGCTGTCCTTTGGAGCTGCAAAAGCTTCAGATGTAACACTCAGGCCCAAGACTCTGCCCAGAAACGAAAAGTCCAGAGCTCTGACATCCCTGCTCATAAAAACATGAGAAAACCCATCCTGTTTTTCCCAGAGCTCACCCAACACCATCCTCTGTGAGTGTCACCAGGGTTTGCTTCCACTCTGTAGTTCAGGAGCCTCCCGTGCGCCACAGCTTTGCTCTGATCCGATACACAAACACACATCTCTGGGAGATTGCCTTTCTCTTAACCGCAGCATATTTTCTTTAGACACCCGAGATTTTCTTACTGCCTTTGGATGTTTGTGTGTGTTTGTCATAATCTTTTTAAAGAATATAAACAGTTCAAAAAGCTGTTAGCTTCCAGTTTTCTTTTATGTAGTGCTTTTTTTTTTTTAAGGCCAGGTGTGATGAGGAGCAAACACCAAGAATTGCTTGAGCACTAAGAAATGCTTAAACCCTCTGGAAAGCGTTGTCTGCATTCAGTATGTATAAAAAATTTAATCCCTAAAACAATAGGGTTTTTTTTCTTTGTTCTGAGCTAGAAAATTGCCTTTTTTTAAGCAAAAATCTGTTCATCCACACGTACGAAGTGATAAATGACGTCCTGCTGAAGGTGGCCAGAGAGACCTGCTTAGTTTATCCCTCTTCCTGTGCAACGTCCCCACAAATTGCAAGAATGAGAGAAAGTTTGAGGGTTGAGGGATCTCTGAAGGTCTCCAAGGACGGAGATCCCCCTCCGCATCTTTGTCCCCCACCCAGCAGCTCCACCGCCCTCAGTGTGAATTTTTTCCCTCATATCCGACTGGAATTCCACCCCCCTTTCCCAAGGGGTTGGTTGGTTGCTCCCCAGCCACAGGACCTCTCCGTCCAAAATAAAAAGTGACAATTTTAAACTGTTAAATGTTAAGAAGGGATTTTTCGCCTTAGTTAAATACTAAAGTAGTTTTTAAGGTTCCACTACCAACATTTTTGCATGTGTTGGATATAAGTTTTCCTACAGCTGTTTAATAAAGCCAAATCCATCACAGGAGCTCAGTGCATCTTCCCAAAAGGCGCCCTTGTAACCTTTCAATCTGTAACAAGGGCAAATTTTTCAGAACCAGCATTTTTTTTTTTGAGAAGAGGAACCAAAACAAAGGGCCCTGGGATTTCCAGGTAAGCCTTTTTTTGTAAATACTAAGAAAAGAGGTCTGTGTCAAAGTGCTCAGTTCAAGCCAAGAAACGGTCGTTTTACGACGCATCCGTTGAAATCCAGTTATTGCATTTCAGAAAGATACTGGCGCAGCCAGGCTGACCCATGAAAGAGAAATATTTCGCTCCAATTCCCCCAAAAGAGGCAACGTACCTACAGGTGGCAACTTCCACGGAAAAGCAGTATTTCCTTACTGATCCCCAGCTGATGTCTAAGTGCCTACGCCAGAGGGATAACCCAATAATGAGGGTATTTAATTAAACTTTAATCAAATCTTACCCTGTTTGGTCCTCGAGAGCATTCTCCTGTGCTCAGGACGGAAATCCAAGGGCTGGTTCAGGAACAGGGTAGTCACAACTTGCGGTCAGTGATGTGTTTGGGAGTGGTTTTCTTGCAGAAACGAGCCCCTGGGATTGTTAAGGTACTCCATTAATACCCCTTAATTAATTAGTACCCCTTAATTAATACCCCTGGGTGCAGGGTGGGGGTGGTGAGGCTAATAAAGGCATTCATTTCTAGAGGAAGGACTTGCTGTGTTTTCAAAGACAGAAGTTCGTGGGTGAGGCCAGTTGGCATAGCTGGAAAGAAATAAACGATTATAGCTGCAAGAGCACTGTCGAATATTCTAACTGTGGCATCCAGACCCTTTCTGAGCCCGAGCTGCGTTTCCAAAAGCGTGGCAGCTGGGAAACCAGCCGGGCAGTGATTCCCATTCCCAAGGGTCTCAGCTGCTTTGCCTGTGAAGCCCTCATCGTGACCGGTCTTCGTGCATCCACCAGTGAGGCTGAGACCCAAAAGGTTTTGTTGGGTGGTCTGGCCTCACAGACAAAGCGGTGGAGTTCTTCCGTAGGGGTGAGCGGTCCCCAGCAGGTGGTCAGCGAGCCGGAGTGGGTTTCTCCAGGTGGAGGTGACACCTGCTTCCCAATGAACAGGATGGCCCAAGGGACACATTCTCACACTCCTGTGTTGCAACCTCAGAAAGGAAGATCTATCCCAGGGAGCCATTTCCACCCAGGTCCCACTGCCTGCTCTTCACCCCTGCGTTTTCAGGAGGTGGTCCTCCAGCACAGAAGCCGTATTTCCTCATTACAGTCAGATGTGTGTTTGGAAAGCGACAGCACTGGCAGCAGGTGACTCCCAGGAAGATGGGTGAAAGCACAAAGTCTCCTGCAACGCAGGGGTGTCTTACCAGGCTGTCAGCCCATGGGGGCCCCCGTGGAGCCAAGCACGCGGAAGCAGCACTGAATGCTGTTGATTTTGGCCAACGGTGGCACCCATGGCTCAGACTGTCTGCATCAGCAGAACCTGTTCCCAAGGTAAGGTGCTGGGATGATGCGGTTGGCATCCACCTGCACCACAAGGCACCTTGTAAAATGCCACATGTGTCTACCCACCAGCGCAGAGACCCCCTGGGAGCATTGGCAGAGATCAACCAGCCCCTGGCAGGGTAGAGGTGGCAGCTACTTGGTCTTCCCGGAGCTGGGCAGCAATGATGCTTCTTGCTGGGGGGAGCAGGGCATGATCCAGCCCGGTTTGAAACCAGGGCTGCTGTGGACAGGGCAGAGCTGACATCTTCTCCCAGCCGTTTCCAAGGTTCAGGCTCTTCTGCCAAAACCCCTCGAAGCTCACTCGTTCCCTGCCGCTTTCTCTCCCAGAAGGCCATATGCAAGTCATGGCCACTGCTGCTGGTGCTGAGAACTCATGGTAACCTGAACATCAACAACAACCCTAAGGTGCGTGTGCTTTCTCCATGCAGGGCAACTCAGTCCACCCCCGGAGAAGCAGCACTAAGTACCGTAGTCCAGCCCTGTGTGCACAGCTTTTCCCCTGCTGCCTTGGGAAAACATCCAGAAAAGCCAGTTGCAGGAGGACTTCCAGCACTTGTTATCAGTATCCATGATCTCCAAGTGGGAAAAACCCATCAGACGGTAGCATGGACTGAGGCCTTGCTCATGACCTGCCCCCCCCACCCCGCAACAGTCCCTAAAGCTGGCAGGTCCCATGAGAGCCTCTCAGATCAGACCCTGCCTCCCGTCTGGTGGGGCTGGCAGATCTCCTGAGAAACTCCAGCAGGGTGAGCTCAGTTGGAGGTGGACAGGGGGCTGTCTGTGCTGTCTTTGCCAGCAGAGAAGGGAAAGCCCCTGCAGAGGACAGCAGGTACCCAACTCACCAGGAGAGCATGAGGGGGGACCGCGCTGTCATACACAGACCCTTGAGCAACCAACCCAGTCCTCAGCAGCATGCCAAGGACAGCAAGAGGACGAAGGACAGATGAAAATACATTGGCTGTGGTACCAGCATGCCCTGAAAGTCAGTAATTGCTGCACCAGCCATTTGGCTTTGATGGTTTGACTCGATGATCCCAAGGGTCTTTTCCAACCTAAATGATTCTATGATTCTACGTCGGCACAATCTAGCGTCATCCCTTTGCCTGTTGAAACTCCTGGCAGAGTAGCCTGGAGATTTGGGCCCCAGGAGAGGTTCAGGAGTTGCCACTCACTCCTGTGACACAGAGGAGGATGGAAGGAATGTGTCAATCACAATGAAGCCCGGTGGCCGAAGCCCAGCAGATGAAGCACGCTCAGTCTGCCGGGCCTAGAGAGTGTGGGAAATGGAGGGAAGGGGAGATCTGTGGATTCCTGCAGCAGGACAAAAGCCCTGGAGCTTCCAATCCGTCACAGAGGAAAAGCTGGGATTTCTCCTGTTTTGAGTGCCCCAGACCAAGGGAGCAGGACATTTTGGATGTAGTTGGAAACACTTCTAGGTTTTTATAGGGGGACGATGTTTCCCTGATTTTCCTCTCCTGGGAGCCTGGGTTGCTGCAGCTGTTTCTTTCCTCTTGGTCTCCCGTCCAGCAGCTCTACAGTCTGTGCCGGGCTGAGATCTGCAAGTCCAGCGGTGGCCTCTGCTCCCTCCAGGCATCCCGACTTGCTCCGCTCCTTCCTGAGCTAATCTCCTAGTGCCACCTGCCGTCTCACCCCGCACCGCCGTAGGGTGGGGGTGATGCTCCTGGCCACCTCCATCCCCAGCCTCCCTTGCAAAAAGAGCTGGACCAGGTAGCCCACTGCCACGCTTGGGTGGCCCCAACCGCCCCGTGCCTATTAAAGAGCTGACCGTGTCATCGCTGTGATGTCATCAGTTAAGACTGTTATATTTTCTTCTTTTTTTTAGTTAACTGAGTAATGCCAGAAACTAGGCATTGGCAGAGGAACCCAGAAGAGGGAGTTCTCCAGCCTCAGGGGTTTCCCAGGCTCAGCTGGGCCAAGCCATGCTGCCCTCAGTCGGTGCTGGTGACCATCCCACCACAGCCAGGCTGGGCTACGGACACCCTCCCCCAGACAAGCCCACTGAGATCCAGTGTATTTTTGGTAAGAATGCTATAGCTGACCAGAAAAGTAAAAATATTTTCCTCTATTAACTTAATACAGAGATTCTTTGTCTAAAGTACGTACACTGTCCCCATCCCAAGGGGGAGAGGAAGGTGTGGGACAAAACTATGCATGTTTTCTCCACGAAAAGCTCCAATTAAGTTCCTGCTCGGTATCGTGTGCTCAGGTCTTGGATGCCACCTCCTGGCTTCCCCACTGTACTGTGCAGCTCGGTGACGCGCTGCCACTCCACGCAGACCAGGAAGACCTTTCCCATCACATCATCAGAAGTACCAATGCCACGTGAAGCCCCACTGGTTCAGAGCAGCTTTTATTCTTTGGGGGTCGGACACGGTCAAACGTATTTTTTTTAATTAGGATGGAGGTAACTCCTCCAACTAATGACCCTGCAGCCGCCCCCTCACCGTTACGATGTTACAGGCTTTTGTGCAGGGTCCCAGCGCAGCAGCACCTGGACTCCCAAAGCCCCTCTGGGTTCTGGTCCATCGCTTTTGGGGGTGGCCTCTGGTGCCTCTCGCCTTTCGCCAGCAGATATTGTGCAGGGTGTAGTTTGTCGCTACAAACTTACAGGACCCCTGTGCAGGCTCTTCTATGCGTCGCCTGTGTCTTCCCGTGCCCGCTGTTTGGGGGGTTTGGGATGCTGTTTCCAAATCTCCACGGACTCCTTGCTGCATTGGGGAAAAATTTAAAGTGGGTGGTTGGCGGGGGGTGGGGGGGGGATAGCGGAGGTATTTTTGGAGCTGTGTGGTGATATCCGAGCCTGGCAGGCAAGCAAAGCTCGTGAGAGGGGGCACTGTGCGGTAAGGAAACACGCGATAAGGAGCAGCCTGCTGTCTCCTCCCTGCTCGTTCTCCACCATGCCCCAGCTCTTTCTGCTCTCCTGGTGACGTTTCTGGCCTGGGTAAGCCTACCTGTGCGCCTGCTGGCCAAGCCTGCCGCTGCCAGAGGTGGGTTACCAAGGTCAGCCCGCATCAGGCAGCTTGGCCATTCATTTTATTTGGCCGTGTGTCACAGAGCCGGTACGTGGGATGCTCCCTGGCCGCAGCAGACCTGCTCTTCATCCCCGTGGGGCTGCTCCGCACACATTTGCCAGGGAAATCCCAGCAACGTTACGTCAGCTGCAGCTTCTTGGAGGTCAGCTGGGAGCAGTAGCTGCTAAAGCCAGAAATTTTGGCGGTTCCTGGTGCAGCACGGTTCTGGGGCCATCTGAGACAGCTCCTCACGGTTGCGGCTGTTGAGGTCTGCAAAACGTACAAACGACTGGGAGGACACCAGTGGTCCCATGGAGTTTGCCTTTCTGACCAGCTGGGTAGAGTTTAATTGCAAGAAGGAGGCCACCAGCAGGACTGGAAATAAAGAAGGAGAAAGAGCACTGAAGGCAGAGTTCAGGTGTGGAGACACACCTGCCTCTCTCCTTGGAGACTCACAAGAGCTGTCCTCCAGCCTGAGGTCAAAATGGTCTCCAACCACGAAAGGCTTCAGCCCAAGCAAGGAGGGATGCTGTGGGGAAAGGAGGTGGTGACAGAGGCTCTTCTCCCTGCGCTGCCGGTGCAGACCAGCAGATGGGAGTTGCTAGGGTTTGCAGGAGCCATTTTGATCCTTCGCAGAAGCCATTGGAACCGCTCTTCATCAGCATTTGCCACAAAAATGGGCTGAAGGCACCAGATCATGCAGCCTGCACAACTGAGCTGTGTCGGGGTGCCCTTAGCATCAGCAAAGGTATGGTGGACCACAAGGAGAGCATCAGCCCTGCGAGGCGCTCCCGACCTCAGAGAGAGGAGCTCTGTGACCAGCAGGTCCCTGGATGAATGCCGGTGTTAAGTGACCTTTCTCCTTTCCTACGTCTCTGGTTTCAAGCACAGATTGGGTTTTACATCCAAAGTTGCTCCTTGCTGCAGTGCCTGGACCACACGCCATGGCGGAGCACAGCACTTGTGGAAGAAAATGGTCTAGAAGCTCCCAGATTTATTTATTTTTTGTCCAAGGTGGGACAAAGTGTGCCAAAACCAGCCTTTTTTCCCTATTCCTTCTTCTTCCAGCCCCAATGCCATCTCTTCTCATCTCCGGTTGCTTTCTCTTGCAGCCACTGCCCAACAGCTCCAGGCAGCACCAAAGACCAAAGGACCTCTTGACAGGACAGAGGTAACGGGCACAAACTTGAGCATAGGAAGTTCCACCTAAACATGAGGAGGAACTTCTTTCCTGTGAGGGTGGCAGAGCCCTGGCACAGGCTGCCCAGAGAGGTGGTGGAGTCTCTGTCTCTGGAGACATTCCAAACCCGCCTGGACGCGTTCCTGTGCCACCTGCTCTGGGTGACCCTGCTCCGGCAGGCGGTTGGACTGGATGGTCTCCAGAGGTCCCTTCCCACCCCACCGTTCTGTGATTCTGTGACCTGGGTGCTCTGTGCCCTTTTTCCTGGCGATGCCACCAGGCTGCATCCCATCCGGAGCTGCTCTCCACCCTGGAGCTTCATCCCACCCACAGACCAGGGACATTCCCTGTCCCAAGTGTATCCCTCGGCACAGGACAGAAGCGGGAGCAGCCCGGGAGGGGCAGGGGCGCTGCACACACGTGTGTGCCCACACGCCTGCTCCGTGCTGGCACCGGCCAGGGAGGGGGACGCTGGGGGACCCCTGGAGCAGACGTGACCTACTTTAGCTCCGAGGCGAGTCGTGCTGCACCGGTCCCAGTGTAAAAGCTTAATAGAGCCGGGCGTTAAATTATTCATTGCCTGTCCATGTTAATGCATGTGCTAAAGGCTTTTTCTAAAAAAAAAAACTACGAAAAAAAAGAAAAATCTCCTCTATAATTTAAAGCCTTGCACGCTCCCATCGCCAGGCCCCGATTGCTCTCCAGGGTGTTTCCGCTCAGGTGAGCAGAGCTGAGAGATGTGGATGGACCTAGCAGGAGCTGGGATGCAGGCAGGAGCTGGGATGGGGGCAGGAGCTTGGATGCAGGCAGGAGGCAGGATTCAGGTAGGAGGCAGGATTCAGGCAAGAGCTGGGGTGCAGGCAGGAGCTGGGATGGGGGCTGGAGCTGGGATAGGGGCAGGAGGTTGGATGCAGGCAGGAGGCAAGATTCAGGCAAGAGCTGGGGTGCAGGCAGGAGCTGGGATGCAAGCAGGAGCCGGGATGGGGGCAGGAGCTGGGATGGGGGCTGGAGCTGGGATAGGGGCAGGAGGTTGGATGCAGGCAGGAGGCAGGATTCAGGCAGGAGCCGGGATGGGGGCAGGAGCCAGGATGGAGGCAGGAGCTGGGATGCAGGCAGGAGCCCAGCTTTGCCTGGCCTGTGGGCGGGGGGATCCTGTGGGGAAGGGGCTGGCAGCGTTGCTCTGGCTCGGGCAACCCAAGTCACTTCCCGGAGCGGCAGAGCTCAGCTGAGGCCGTTCCCAGGCATGGTGGCCAGCGGGGCTATTTTTAGACATGCCTTTTGCTTTTTCTTCCTTTTTTTTTTTCCTCTTTTCTTTTCCCCCAGCTCCTCGCCTTTGCTCGGTGCTGCCCTCGAAGCCCTGGGGAGAGAGAGAGAAAACACTGGCCCCCAGGGCGGGAAGCTGCGCCGAAGGGCTTTAGGAGCACCCTACCGCAGGGACTCGCCAAGTCCAGCCATGGGGAGCCCTTTGGCACAGCAGGGAGACCCCCCACCCCTGGCCACCCCGCTGGGATTTGAGCAAGCTGCCTCTCCACAGCATCCCGCTGCGGCATCCAACCCTGCTCCTATCCCGCTGGGACCCCCAGCCCCAGGGCTGCAGTTCCCACGGCTGTTTTTGCAGGTACAGATAAGGCCACAAAAAGGCAGGAGCAGCCCCGGACGGCAGCGGAGGAGGAGCTGGGCAGGCGTGAGGCGATGCTGCAGCTGCAGAGGACGTTTGCCTTCTATGGCCATCTCTCCTCGCCGCACCGCTGGCGGGGAGAACAGCGCTGGCACAGAGGAGAGGCCCTCAGCCTCCACAGGCACAGGGAGGGGGGGAACAAAAACACCCAAAAAAAGCTCATGGTTGCCCTCTCAGAGGCCTCCAGAAGAGCTCGGCTTCAACCGATGAGGGCAAGGACCTCAAACCCTTCAATGAGGGCAAGGACCTGCCCTTCTCCTCTGGCGGGAGGGATAGTCGGGGGGAAGATGCCCCAAGGCCAGCTGTGGTCCTCAGCAGCATCCTGGAGCAGGCTGCATCCCTACGGGGAGGGCCGGGGACTGCGGGTGGGTCACAGCGAGCCTGAAGCATTCCACCCCAGCCCCAGCAGAAAAAACACACCACACCACAGCAAGAGAGTCACAGCAGCCTCTGGGTATATTTTTTTTTTTTTTGGTTGCATTTCATATATTATCCAGTTTCACATTCTCATAGGATCAGCAATTATATAGCAACTTATTCTCAAATCTTTTAATACAAGCGAGACAGCCATGGTCGTATAATACTTAAAGCACTTCAATACCAAGCAATAAGATGCTAAAACAAAAATTGCACAATTTCTTGTTTACTATGCCTGACTGAATCATTGTTACAGAAGACAACCCTTCTCTTTCAAGCTTTTAACTAAACATTAACTTATCTTACAGGATTACAATTTCTCTTTAATAATAATAATAATTAATTGCACACAAACACACAAGAAATTCTTTATGATGCATAAATATTTCCTTATTACACATGGTACAAAAATACTCGTACTTTTTTTTTTTTGTTCGGTATTCCCATAAGGATGGCTGATTATTTGGCAGGACTGGATGCTCTCCAATCAGAAGGATGTGGAAAGGAAAAAAAAAAAAAAAAAGAGGTTAGATATTTTACAGCCATTCTATATATAGAAGTCTGAGGAAAAAAAAAATAATATAATAACCCTGACTTTAAAACCGGAGAAGAAGAATGGATGAGAACAGAAACCCAGTGCATCGTACTTGGAGGGGGAAGAAAAAAAAAAAAGAAAAAAAAAAGAAGAGGCAAAAAAAAAAAAGAAACATTTTTCAAATTTTTCTGGTCATCCTGGGAAGGGGAGGGCGGAGGTGGGAGAAGGGGTGAGACAAGGACAGTTAGTATTTCTCAAAGCCAAGTCTTCACCAAAGCAAGATGAAAACCTTGATGGATCAATCCGTTGGGCCAAGACCTGTTGCTAACGGTTACACAAACGCTAGAACAAACAAACTTACACTCACACATACACAAGTTAAGTGTTTTAATTCATGCCAGAAAACATGCAAAACCCATTGCCTTTCGTTTCCTTCAGCCGAGCTGCCGGGGCAGGGCGAGCCCAGGGAAGCCCAGGACCGAGCCCCCCTACCCCCCGGCTGGGCTTCGGCACAGAGGGATGGCGAAGCTCAGTCGGGGAGGATGTCCTGGGATGGAGGGAGGGATGGATGGGTGGATGGAGGCGGCGCACGGCCCGCGGCGGGGGGTCGCGGCGGCTTCACAGTCCAGGGAGGGGGGATGCTGGCAGTCCCGGGGAAGGGGGAGCGCGGCGGGGCCAGGCGCCTTGTCCACTGGCCGCAAACCGAACCAAGAGGGGTCTGAGCAATCGTCCCTGGCACATCCCTCCGCGTAGAGGCAGGGAGGAGGAACACAAGCCGAGGAGAGACGCTGCGGGAGAGGAGCGGCAGTGAGTGGGGCTGGCCGGATCCGCTCCCCGAGCATCGCCCACAGCCCTTTCCCCACCCCGGAGCTTGGGGGGGTCTCCCTGCTCCCGCCGGGGTGGATTTGGTCCCATCACCCCTCAGCCGCATCCCTGGGTGGATGCAGGGGGGCCAAGCCCGAGTTGCCATCCCTCCACCCCACAAGAGCCCAAGGAACCCAGGGACGAGCAGGACAAGGACCCGGCTCCAAGAGCAATTACTTACTTACTAACAAATTAACAAAACTGACGAGACTTCCATCCTTGCTGGGTAGCTTCGGAGGGAGGATACCAGCGCATCTGGAAAAGAAAGCCACGCCAGAGGTCCGTGATCCAGGATTATCTCAACCAGAGCCCAAACCTTCAGCTCCCTCAGGCCACGTATGAAGTACACCAACTAGAGATGCCTCCAGCATGGGAAAGGAGGCTCCAGGATGAGCCCCAAATACTACTCAAGTAGCATCCCAACCTGGGGCTGCACCACGCCAGCACTACCCAGCATGGTGGCTCTGGCCACCTCCGGTGGCTCATGCAAGGACCAAGCTCACCAGGCACCGGGATCCAGCCAGGTCCTCCCTTAAGGAGCACGGCAGGACCCCACACGTCTAAGAAGGAAAGCGGCACCCCATCTCAGGGCTTGCCTCAACATCACAAGTACGTCTGCCCATTGGCATAACCAGAAGACAGCCCCCAAATTCACACCTACGCCTGGCCCAAGCTCACTACAACATGCAGTACACCACCCCTCAAGCCAGGTTCAAGCTTGGAAAGCTCCTCACCACCAAGCTATCTGTGAAGTTTACCACTGTAGAAGTGTGCACAAGGAGGGGCTGTTCCCCCTCCCCAGCATGTTCCCACTCCCACACACATCTCAAGTTTACATCTTTCCCCCCATTCAGGCTCAGGCAGGGCAGGGGAGGCTCACTTTGGGCACGCAGCACCCCAGGGTGGTGGCCACTCCACCCTCAGCCAGCAAAAGGAGGCATCTCAAGACCACATATTTAAACCAGACAACCTCTACATGACACGAACAGGGTAAGGACTGTCCCATCCACCACAGAAGAGACCCATGAAGTTTCCTAAGCCACAACCCAGCCGTCGGAAGAGGCTCCAGGCAGATCACATCACGGTAAGAGCTTGGTAGAGCTGCAAACCAGTAAGACTTGGAGGCTTCCCTGGCAGGTCATTGCCACCACATCTACTGCTCAGGCCTGCTCCTTGCTGAGGAAAGACTGCTGGATGGGGAACCCAACGAGCAGACGTGGGAACAGGAGCTGAACAGACACTTCCCAGCCTGCCAGCAGATGCAGCAAGCTGGCAATGTCTGGGAGAATGGGATCAGACATCCAGGTGCTCCCATTTGGTCTGCAAGACCAGTATGTCAGGCTGGGCTGAGTTAGCAGCTTCACACCCAAGAGCAGCAGGAGGAAATGGGTCTGTGCCACTCGAGCGAGCACAGATCCAGCAGCAGGAGCAGCTTGTGGAGCTTGGTCCTGCTGCTGTTTGCAGAGGGAGCTGAAACAGGGCGGCCGTCCCCCCCGTCCTCCCTCCCCAGAGCACGGCCTCAGCACCGATGGGCATCAAGAGCCACAAGCACCTTCAGGGCTCCGGGTACCAACAGAACAATGGACTTTGCTCTAAGATGGGTAAAAAAGGGGCAGAAAACCCCCTAGAGCCCAGTGTGAGCTGCTCCCCTTGCCAGACCACCCTGGCAGGGTTGTCCCCTTGCCTGAACAAGCCTGGAGGAGGCTGGGTGCTCCCCTCCCAAGCACATGCACCTCTCTACAGCCAGAGGGAAAACAGTATTCCCAGACCAGCTCCAGCCCCCGTGCCTGGCCCTCTCCCACCAAGAGGGACCCTCAGGTGAGGACGGGCAGACTTCCTTGAAGCACAGTCCCAGGTCAGGTCCCAGGGCAAAGGAGGAGTTGCAGCCCCAGCCAAAGTGTCTAGTTTGGCAGAGGCTTTAGAGCTCATGAACCCCTATACAGCCATGCCCAACAAGGGCGATTCTGCTGGCCTCTTCCTAACAGGGCTCTTGCCAGAGCCAGGTCTCCCATGCAGGCTGCAAGGATGTGAGACATCAAGAAAGCCACTCCGGGTTGAGGTGAGAGCTGGCCAATGAGGGGGGAAGAGGAGCTGGCTATGTGCTAGCTACCTAGCGGGCAGCACACTGCCCCACGGATGCACCAGATGACATGTGCAATGTGGGTCTGGCTGCAAAGTTATCTCAGAGTGGAGATGCAGACCCGTGTCCCCAACCCCAGCTGCATGAGACCTCCAGAAGCTGCATACCGGTCTTCAGAAGAGACAGAGCTGAAGACTGGGACGCCCAGAGACTGGGTGACAGCCCTTGGATTACTCTGCAGGCTAGGCGCATCCTCAGTGGGTCCTTCAAACCCTACTCCCTTTACCCCCGTGAGAAGCAGAGGTCTGACGCCCCATGGAGGTATCCTCCTTCATCATCAAATAGAATCATAGAATGTGTTGGGTTGGAAGGGACCTTTAAAGGTCATCTAGTCCAACCCCCGATCTCTTCATGCGGAGACATGCGGCAGACTGCCAGGACCTTGACACTGCAGCCTCCTTCCAGGAGCTGGAGGGGACAATAAGCACATGCCTCCCAGAAAGCACAGCTGCCTGCAATGGCCTAGTCCTCCACCCACCAGCACAAAGGCAGTGATGCCAGCAACCGAACAGCCCCAAGCATGAGCTCAGGGACCTCAAGCCCGTCTTCTTGCGATGGCTCCTACAGGGAGGAGGCCGGCAGGTTTGCAGAGGCTCTGTCCAAGCAGGAGCCTCTCACCAGGTTAGATCTGCTGGATCCCGGGCTCCTGTTCAGGCACTAGCACCGCACTTGAGATAGCTGTCTGTAGCCAGGCACACTGGGCTGGTTGGTCTCCTTGCCAGAGACCTTCATGAGGCAAGTAGGTGCCACCAAGCCAGCTCTCAGCTGGCCCCATAGCTTGCTCCATGACACAGCAGCCAGGTACCTCCTAGTCAGTCCAGCCTTGGGTGGGGGGGATTGAGGGCATGGGCATTCATAGAATGGTTCGAGTTGGAAGGGACCTTAAAGGTCATTTAGTTCCAACCCTCCTGCCCAGGGCAGGGACACCTCCCACCAGACCAGGCTGCTCCAAGCCCCATCCAACCTGGCCTTGAACACCTCCAGGGATGGGGCACCCACAGCTTTCCTGGGCAACCCGGGCCAGGGGCTCACCACCCTCACAGCAAACAACTTCTTCCTCACATCTCATCTAAATCTCCCCTCTTTCAGTTTAAAACCATAACCTCTCATCCTATCGCTCCACTCCCTGATCCAGAGTCCTTCCCCATCTCTCCTACAGACCCCCTTCAGGTACTGGAAGGCCCCTCTAAGGTCCCCCCAGAGTTTTCTCTTCTCCAGGCTGAACACCCCCAGCTCTCAGCCTGTCAAGACCTTCCTCCCTAGTGAGTGGTCCCATCTAGCACCACGACCAAAGTGCCATCTTGGTGCTGCACACACCATGCCTTCACTTATCCATGAGCCTGTTAGAGGGATCCAGCTCGGCTGCACCCTTTTTCCCCAGCCTGGGGCCACCAGGCTGCTCTGGGGCATGGCCATCTCCTTGCCCTGACGCAGGCCAGGAAGGCTTGCAGCCTGGCACAGGCACCAGCATCGCTGACACCTTACGGGGCCACCACAGCAGCTGCCAGTGCCAGGACCGGGGTCGCTTGCTCCCCCACCAGCCCTGTCATGGGGAGGTCCTTGCTCAGCAGAGCCACCTCTCCTCTGCAGCTAGCGGTGCGACTCCCTGCCCAGCGACTCCCTGCCCAGCGACTCCCTGCCCCTCCACAGCTGGAAGTAGTTTCCTCCTGCCCAGCAGCAACAGGAAACTCCCCCTGCATTCACAAGGCTGCGAGCACTTAACCCCAGGAGCCACCTCCGTCCCACACCAGGCTCGGCATGTGCAAGACAGCCACCCCCCACCCCACTCCCCAAGCCTGGTGGCTCCTCATCCCCTCCTCGGGGGGTGATCGGAGCCCGCTTCTGCCCCATGTGCGCACCCCACCCCAAGCCTGGCCAGAGCCTCCAGCACCTCCGGCTTCAACAGAAATCCTGCTTTCCTTTTAACACACGCACTGTCCATAGCTCTGGCACTAATAAACCTCCACTTCTGATGGACCACCGCTCCTCGCCTTCCTCCTGTAGGTCTCTGATGCTCCTACGCACAAACCCAACCAGCCTGACCGGCCCTGGCCCCACCTGCCAGGAGCTCAGCCCTGCAACCAGAGGGGCTCAGCCTGGAGGCTGGCAGGAGCTCCTGCGGGGGCCACCACCCTGGGGGCAAGCCAAGGCTCTGACACGCTGAGGGAATGACACGCCAGGTCTTTCAGCCCACAGAAAGATTAAGGGCTTGATGGGATGCAGCAGAACCACCCCCTCACTAGGAGGGATGTTTCTGAAACCAGCAGGAAGCACCAGAAGAAGCAGACTGGAGGCAGCAGCTAGCCAAGAGGACATGCTCTTTAAGACAGCGGCACCTGCAAGGACGGTTTTCTCTTCACATTCCTCAGTGTCCCAGGCACCTTGCTTTTGACAGGGAGTAGAGAGGTTCTGCAAACAAGGGGCTCCCAGGGCCATCTGGAAGAGGAGACCAGCACCCCAAGAGACTGCACGGGGTCGTCCCAGGAGGACTGCAACCCGGCAGGCCAAGCCAGAGCACTTCCCTGCAGGGAGCAAGTTTCTCTGAGGGCTTTCGGAAGATCCGTTCTCTCTCAAAATACCGCATCTGTCAAGGAGGGAGCTGCGAGAGCAAATGGAGACGTCTGACACTGGGCGAGGAAAGCAGAGCAAGGGAGGCTTTTACTGGAAGAGACGCAGTTGTTTCTAGAGCTGCATTAGCTCACAGTTGGAAGGGAATCTGGCCACACGGCTGCAAACATCCCCTGCTCGCCCGCCTGGAGGGACGAGGCAGACACCGCCAGCCCACTGCATCAGTCAACATCTGTCCCAGAACACAGCTGGAGAAGAGAAATTCATGCCTCTGCCAGCCATCTTCCAGAGGCCAGGTGGAACACCCAGGAGTGAAGAGCCTCTCCCTTGCTGCAGGGCAAGACCAAGGCTACCTAAACATCACAAATAAGCGATAAACAGGGCAGATAAACACTGCTTCAGTGCTTCACTCTCCTTGTCAGGTCCTCCATTGTCTCTCCTAATTACCCTCAGAATTTGAGTTTCCTATCTCGCCCACCATCCTTATGGAGAGCAATTCCTTCAGCAGGAAAAACAGAGGGGGAGGAAGGGAGGACTGACTACACAGATCCATCCTCAGGCCACCTTGAGCTCGGATGGCCTGCCTTTCCTCCTTAGTTACGTCTAGGTCTGCCTATCCTTGCTCCGCAGCCAGCCCCAGCAGCTTGTGGAGCTCAGAGCTACCCCTACGTATGGAACGGATCCAGCCACCTCCCCGGGTACCAGAAATGGTCCCTGTGCAGGCAGGGACAGAGCACTCTGTTGTGCTCCTGGGAGCTGGAAGGACCCCGACCAGCATGTTCAAGAGCTGCATCCAGTTACCAGCTGCTGAGGTGCAGAGTAGCATCTTCAATTGCGCTGCTGAGACAGCCTCACCCCGGCAAGCCACAAGCGCTTCACGGCCACTGCTTCCACCAGGCTGCGGGTCACCAGGTGCAGGCCTTGGGCAGATTATGTTGGTGGCCAGCAAGAGCTGCTCTGCTCCAGCTGGAAACACAGCTGATGGGAACAGGAGCCAGGGCAGGCAAGGAGCACCTGCAAAGGTGCACCCACAAGGCACTAATGTCATCAATGAGTGCCCTCAGCAGCAGGCACTTCATCCAAACCACCTGCTTCCAGGGTCCTTCAGGGGGCTGGGTTGAGGAGACGAGCATCCAAATGCTTGCATGCTGTGTAACACCCAAGCAGCTCAAGCCCACCACCAAGAAAACCTGTCTGCCGCTGAGTCGAGCACAGACATCTCCCCAGGCAGCTATATCGAGAGAGCTGGAGGACAAGCACATCACACCACACTGTGTCGAAGAGCACACAGAAGACAACAGGCGCTGATCCATCCTACTGCTTAAAAGGGGCATTTCAACAGCCAGCCATCCTTTGCCTTGTACCCTCCGCCAGGCCTTGAGGCAGCCAATACTACAGCTTGTGGAGATGCCCATCTCACAGACCTCCTTCTCCCAGGGCGGAATTGAGCTGGGCTGCTTTTATTTGGGTTGAGCTAGCCAGGGAGAGCCAGTGCTGGCCACAGGTCAGGAAGTCACTTCTGACACCATCTCGGTCTAGTTCACTTGTCAGGCATGATTTAGTGAGAACCACTGCTCAGTAGGTACTTGGAAGAGCTAAGAGCATCTCCTGCCTGCTTTCCTCTGGCTAGAGGAAAACAGCTGGCGTGGGGAGAGCTTGCTCAGGGCTGCTTGGCCAGCCTGTGGCAGCACCAAGCCACTCAAGTTTAGGAAAACACCATACCCATGCAAGTCTTGAAGAGCACTTCACGCCTCCAGGAAGCACAGAGATTGCCCAGAAAAAATAATCCTAGCACACGACAGCAACAAGTTGTTAGGCACAGAAAATCCATCGCTGCCTCCAGCCTTCCATCCCAGGGAGAGCTCAATTGGCACAACACGAAGTCCAGATTTTGCAAATGTGATTGTGAAGTCAGTCCAGAGGTCAGTGGTGCACAAAAGCAGGATCTCCATTGTCCAGCAGATCCACCATGGTGGCCATTGCTTGGTGCTCCAGGGCTCAGACAGGCTGGTGTCACCCAGGAGCAGCAGCACCCCAACAGGAGACAGTAGTGGAGGCACAGCACAGCACTGAGCCCACCCCGGCAGACCTTCCCACATCCCCAGTTCTCTAGGGCCAGCACCAGATCACAGGCACTGGGATCTGCCTTGTGTCCTCCATCCACAACAGCAGCCACCCCTCAAGAGATCTGGCTTGCGAGGTGCTCACCCAGGCAACCAACAAGAGGGAAGGGTTTATTTAGAGCACTGACCTCTCCTTCCATCGATGGGCTCTACCTCAGCTCGGTGCTGGGAAGCCTCAGGGTCCTGCTGGGCTGTGTACCACCACCACATAGCCATGAGTCAGGACTGCTCCTTCCACCTACCTAGCTTCAGAGGCCCACCTCCACCATCTCCTCGAAGCCTCCAGACAAAGCTGCTGCCAGCAGCAGCAACATGGAAGCTCTGAGGACGTTTTCAGCAGCCAAGGCAGTCGGTCTCAAAAGGATGGGCAGCTGCGAGCTTTCAGTCCATGACCTGCTCCCTAACTTGGGACCATCTACCACAGACAGTCTCCCAAGCTCTGGGTACCCAACATGTCCACCTCGTCCCCTACAAGCACCATGTGGTAACCACCACCAGCCTCATCCATGTCCTTACAAAACAATCCTGCATCCAGTCCCTGTTTTCCAGGGCAAGTCCTGCCTGTAGCAGAGTCCTGCCCTCAGAGGTGCTGCCATAGCTGGAAGCATCTCTTTGCAGAAGAGATCCAGGAGCACCAATAGCCCCTGGTGTCTCCTACTGCCCACTCAGAGCCTGGCTTAGAGGCACTCCAAAACAAGTGGTTTCATATCAGAGGTGCAACGCAGCCCAATTCCACCGCACAGCAAATAGACGAAACGTCACCAGGTCCAAGGAGAACAAGGCAAGCTGCATCGTTGTGTCTACGCTTGTGTCATGCTCTACCCATCTTCCCAGGAGACCAGCTCTGCATAGCTTAGCACCCCACAGTCTTCCAAGGACAAAAGGAGACCAGGGCATCCCCATCTTCGATGGCTTCTTTCCCCAACATCACTACTACACAGAGGGGAAAAAAAGTCTACCCAGAATGACTGCAAGAAGTGAGCCAGGACTCGGTTCCTTCAGAGATGACCACAGCAACCATCCTCCCTACCAACCACTCCCAGGCCAAACCATCTTCCCTCTTCCCAAGCTCCCAGTTTCCTACACCGCTCCCATCTCTCCCAGGCTGACAATTCCCTTCATTACAGCTCACAAGACCTGTGTCCTGCCTGTGATTTCAGGTTGCAAGAGAGAAGCCAAGCTCCAGGTAGGAACTTGCTCCGTTTCCAGTAACTGGAGAGGAAAGAGGTGAGATTAGACCCATGATTAAGGGCAGGGTCTGTCCCAGTATGCAATTCCAGAATAAAGTGACCGGCAAGTGCTGTTGTCTAACGTGCCCACTAGAATTTAGTCGTGTGCTATCTCTACCATGTCACTCACCTCCCCCACCGTGTGCCAGGAGTGAGGTCAAGGTGTATTTCTGGTTGCCCTGGAAGGGTCGTGGTTGGGGAGAAACCAGGTTTCTTTCAGGCCAAGCGGCAGGGTTGTCTCTGCCCCGGCTCAACCGGGCTGCTCCCCTCCCACCAGCAGGACCTGGCTGAGCCTGGCTCAGCTGGGAGAAGTTGATGTAAGATGGTGCCATGCTGTGTGCGCCATGTCATGTGCTGCCAAGTTGGAGATGTGGGTTAGAAAAGAAGGCCTGGTATCTCATTCCCCAGGCTCTGGTGGGTGGGTAGCGTGAGGCCCATGCACTGGGTTGCCAAGGAGATACGGGCTACAGAGATGGGCAGAAGCTTGCAAATCCCATGGTGCACCTTGGAGGAGAGATGGTTACCTTACCAGTCTTTCCAGACGTGGCTGCCATCATGCTTAACACTTCTAGGAATGGAGCTGTAGTACAGCCACTCCACTAGCTGCAATAAGGCATCACTAGGGTGTCCCATCTCCAGGGACAGCTCTGAGCTTCAGGGCTAGCCTGCGCTGGCATCATGGCTGGAGTTCACTAGGGACATCAAAGGAGGGATTTGAGAGAGGGTGGGAGGGAGGGAAGGCAGATGGGACAGTCTTAAAAGTCAGTGGAGTCCCCACAGGTAGAGGCTCCTAGCGGTGCAGGGTCAGGCCACGGTCACATCTACAGCAGCCTGGTGCCCGCAGGGAGCATCACCATGGCATGGCAGCTCGGTAGCGGTGCCTGCAGGGAGCATTGCCATCAGTCTCCTCTGCGAGCAGCTTACCGACAGCTCCCAGGGCACGGGACAAGGCCATGCCAGCCTCGCACCATCTCCTGCCCCTCGTCACTCCCGACAGCCCTCTGGGCAGTTCTTCAGGAGGTTGCACTGGTGCATCACAGGGCTGCCACCTCCTCTCCCACTCACTACCAGACTTGAACACAGAGCGGCAAGAGGATGAGCACTTCAGGTTCAAATCTTTTGCGATAAGCTCTCAGCTTAGCTATTGCTTCCAACTTCATACCCGCTCCAGGAGTGAAGGCTGTGGAGCTGCTAAAGCTCTGGCCATCCCCACGAACATCCTCCAGCCAATGCTCGTCTCAGGAGGAAGAACTGTAGCTGTTCTAGAGAACAGCTCATGCGCCCACCACCCCACCAGCAAGGTGAACCAGGCCCTACCACCAAGAGCAGAGGGCTCAGCGCACCAAGGCCAAGGTTACAGTTTTTAGCCGAGTTTGTGAGCAAAAGCCAACTCCCTGACTTGCTCCGCCCTGCCTCAGCTCTGCAAGGGAGAAGGCTCCAGCCCAGGGATCAGGCAGCTCCGAGCTGCCAGCCTGAGTAATGTTTAACCCCATAAAACTTTATTGGTAACGTATATTGCGCCAGAATGTCTCCCTGCGAGGTCACTGCTGGCTCAAGCACAGCGCTGCATGGAGCGGCTGTAGCTGCTGGGGCAGCCCGCCTGCTCTTCTTCAGAAGAGAGCTGGGTCCAGCTACGGCCTGGAGGGGCTACACTGGCTCCCTAAGGCTTGGAGGCACATCACCACATCTGGAGCTTCTTGGGCAGGGAGTCCTACCTATACAGGGAGCTCCCCGGAGCCTCAGGGTCATTCTTCAGACCAGAAGACCTCTTTGGAAGCTAAGCTGTCTGTCCAGAACAAGTAGGTTGTCAACTGGAGGGCAGGAACTAAGACCCCAGAGGGAGAAGATCTGGCTGAAGGACTCCTTGGTACCTTCTACTTTAGGACAGCAGAGTTCTTCTCCCCCGCCACACACCATAAAGTTTTGGTGCCTAACCCTTACGCTCAGGGTCCCCATGTGACTGGTGATCATTCCTTGAAGGACCTGCAGAAATGGTTTCACCTCTCTCAACCAGACCAGAGAGGTTTTTTCCTGGTCCTCCCTGCCAGGGGCAATTCAACCAGCAACAGCCCTTGGCTCCACCACCCTACACACAAGGGGGCAGGGAAAGGAAGAACATCTGCTCTCCTGGTCTGCCCAGGAGCAGAGCACACAGATGTGGCTGTGGACATCATCAATAACTTTTGGAGAACACCAGCAAGAACAACCCTCCTAGTGAAGGACCAGTCTACCTGAAAGAGCAGCCTGGCTCTGGAGGCCTCTGCAAGACCTTCAGCCCAATGCTAGCTCACCAGTTGAGGGGCAAAAGCAGCAGAGGTCTGCGAGCATGTGAGGGGCAGGACGGACAAGCCTACACAGGCCAGAGGTCACATCCATCCCATGCCTCCATATTGCATTGGGGAAACAAGCTTGGGTTCAAGCTGGACACTTACAGTCAAGACGTTTGCAGGAAGCAAGAGGATGCCGAAGGGCCAACTGAGCTGACCATCGGGCAGGTGGACAAGCTGAAGGGACACAGCTCTTCTTCCTTTCAATTTAAGCAGGGAAGAGTGGAGCTAAACACCCTGCTCGGCAGGGCAGAGAGCAGAGGTTACGCCCCGATGCTCTGGGGTCTAAGCCCAGAGCCCTGCTGCCCCAGTCCCCCATGGCACTACTGCAGGAGCAGAAACTGAAGCAGGCAGAGCACAGCTGGCTGGTAACACCAAGCAGGGTAGGGACAGGGGCTCCAGGTTCTCCTGTACAAGCGCTCCAAAGCAAGCGCCTTATCCTGAAATTAGGACACTGCCTCTCTGGTTTGGCCTTCTCTTTGCATTTCCATGGTTTCAGGGACTTCATGCTCAGCAGGGGTGTTGGCCTCGCTACATTAAAGCATTCCAGTTTCAGACCAGTACAGGCATCCCTACAACTCCATACTCCGGGACACCAGGCAGTTGGTTGCACCACCGCCAGCATTCCCACCGGCCCATACAGAGTAATCACAGAATAGTTCGGGTTAGAAGGGACCTTAAAGACCATCTAGTTCCAACCCCCCTGCCTTGGGCAAGGACACCTCCCGCTAGACCAGGTTCATCTCTAGCCTGCACCTAGTGGCTAACACCACCGTCCCATCAGAGCCCCTGGCTATGGCAAGGCTCTGATCACTCATCTGCTGCAGGACATCCCTCTCTGGCTTCAAAAGCCTTTGAGTCACTTGGCCCGAGGGGGTTCCAGCTGAGCCCCTCAGCTCCAGCACGGAGTCAAGCCTGTTGCCTTCACTGCGACTTCAAGGAGGACATTGCGTAGCTATTTCACTTGCTGGCGTGTAGTGTTTCCTCCCAGCAGTCCCACAACATGATTTTTCCAGCCATGGGGGACCAGCAAAGCCAGCCAGAAACTGAGCCCTGACTTTTCCCATCTGCCCACCTCTAGCGCAGAAGCGGGCTGGACCTGCAGGGTCAGAAATCATCGCCCAGCTCTGACTGCACTCAGCCACGTTGACCTCTCCCCTGCAGCTTGCTGGGGGCTCGGGGTTGGGGGGGGGGCCCCCCATGCACTTCAGCCGGGAGAAGGCTTTGCCCAGGAGCCAAGGTGCGGAGGCAAGGGTCGAACCAGCCAAGCAGAGACCCATGGGAGCGAGCACCAGGGGCAGGGGAGAGAGGAGAGCCCGGTTCCTGGCACGGCACGCGGGGAGCGACTCACCTGAGCGTGAAGAGCAGCAGCCGCAGCAGCGGCCGCCGGGTAGGTGAAGGCAGCATGGGGGATGGCAGGGGTTAGCTCCGTGGTGTAGAGTGGGTAGGGAGCCCACGCCTCTGGGGACGCTGGAATAAGAGCTGCTCCAGTCAGGTCATCTAGACAGGAGGGGACAAGGTGACAACAGCACCTCAGTAGCTGGCCCCAACAGCCTGCTTCAGGGACAGGCTCTGCATTTCCAACCCCAGACTAAAGCTCCACACTGCCAGCCCAGCAAGGTTTAGAATATACCAGCCCTGCAGCATCTCTGCTATCAGCTGCTCCTCTGGCCTCCCAGCCTCACCAGGAGAGACCAGGAACACGCTCCATCACTGCTTGCCACCCCACAGGGGCTCTGGGGGGGCTGGTTCACTCATGTGGCACAGGGCTGGTGCCACAGGACAGCAGGGCAGGAGACGGGCTTCTCCGCATCACGTTACGGGCTGCCCAACAAGCCTCAGCAGGGCCGCTCGCCCCACCAGGCTACGCGGAGGGTGCATGGCACAGGACTCGTCCTCTCTGCTTCACACCCACAGATGGTTTAAGGATTTGTGGCATCGCTTGAGCTACCAAACCCAGCTCCGCTCTCCCAACACTTCCAGCGTCAGCCAGAAGCCTTACCAGATGCCTGTTTTTCTCCTGCAACCCTAGCATGCTGGCCTTCCTGCACCAGGCAGCTTTCAGCCAGAACGTACGTGGGTATGGTTTCCTTTCCACCCTGGCAGCATCCCCAGGGTTGGGCATCTCCCAGGCTGGGCCAGACAGTGACCTCAAAGTCCCTCCCAGCATACTCACAGGGGTCCCGTGCAATGAAGTGTGCGCCCAAGGCAGGGTGGATATTGGTGGGGTTTGGCGTGGCCATCAGCTTGCTCTTGGCCATCTTTGTGTTGGCTTTAGCAAACTCTAACCGCAAGGTCTGTGGGTTCTCTGGGTCGAAGCGGATGCCCTGTCATAGAAGAAAGTACAGGAGCCTCTCAGAGGTGAGGTTTCCAGTCTAAGCACAGGCTGTTCTGTTCACAGAGCAAAGCCCAACCGGGGAACCAAGGCCATCATGCTGTGGTCACATGGCCCAGGTTTTTTGTCACCTCACTGCAACACTCAAGCTCCCATATGCTTGTATTTCTATGTTTAACTGGCCTAGGACCACTGCTTCCAACGTGAGGGACACAGCTTTGCTCCCTATGTGCGGTTCATCAACCAGCACAGCAGTGATGGCTACCAACACTGGTCAGGAAAAATATCTGGGATAACCCCGTCTATACTGGAGCTCCTGTCTGTGGTGGTGCTACACCTACTGCCAGCCTGGGCAGAGACACTAGCACTCGCCCCAGTGCCCAGGGCATGGTCTGCAGCAGGGCGGAACCGGATCAGCGTGTCTTGCTGCCTAGATCCCACTCATTTTTGCAGGACCACACGGGATGGAGATCGTTTTGAGCTGTGCCTGCCATGTTGACCACCTTCATGTCTTTTTCTTGAGCTGCAGCAGTTTGGAAGCGCTGCGAACGTGCTAAAGAGCCTGCACCAGACCGCTTTGGCCCTGCCTCATGTCCTCCCATGGAAACAGAAGTGTGGGAAGGGTGGTTCCCTTCCTCTCTGAAGGAAGTACCTTCTACCCCCACACCTTCCAGGAGAAGGACCTACTCTGCTGAAGTGCCACGCACTTTTCATCAGGGCATTTGGCAAAGTGAGCCTTTAATGAGGCCACTAGCACCAAGCAAGACCTACAGCCACATGATCGACCACATTGGCAGTGAGCCTGCTTCGCTACCCACGCACCCTGGCGAGCTCAACCTAGAGCCTTGAAAAGCTGATGCTAAACACAAGTTGAGCTCCACACGCCTCATTAAAGCTTTACAGCGTGTCAACTGGCTATCGCCCTATGCTTCTATATGCCCAGGGACCACTCATGCCCCCGATACCCCTCTTCTCATCTGTTTGCTAAGGGTCGGTTCCCCAGAGAAGCCCTGCCTGCTCCAGGTTCTCCAAGCCACGGTCCAGTCCAGCAGCCAGGCTAGGATGAGCCCCCAGCTCAGCACTCAGAGCAGACAGCAGGAGGAAGAGCTCCTTGAAGAGCAGTTCTGGCCACACCTCAACACACATAAGTAAAGAACAAGGGAGAGTCCTCTCGGTTCCCAACTCTTCCTCTATACAGGGGGGAGCACGTAATAGATAAGAAACAGGATTCACAGCCTGCGTCCTGTTGCCAGATGCCAACTGCTGGGTAAGGAGGTGCATGCCAGCTCCAGAAAAGGAGTAGCTGTTTTTTCCCCACACCCTCCGAGGTCCTGGAGCAGTCTTCCAGCAGTCAGAAACTACGTCTTTTTGCATCTGTTTTCTCAGACCGATGTCAGTCTTAAAAAGCTCTCCTGCTTCCCTGGTGGGATGCTGCAGGACCATTTTGCTTACTCAAGGGCATGGCTGAGACACCCTGACCCTTCCTATGCTACGGACAAGACCAGCATCACTCTAGCCCCCAACTGCAAGCCAAGCTGTGACAGGGGGTAGGGCCCCCAGCCCTGCCGGTACATCGGGTACTCACATTCAAGGCGTTCTTCGCTGCTTCAGCACCAGCCCGGCTGTCAAAGGTCACAAAACCAACTGGCTAAAAGAAATAATGCCGATTTCAGTTTGGAAGCCTCCTCCAGCTCCTCAGACTGCCCCACGACCCTCTCTGCCCCAGACAGTTTACTGCAAACAGAAGAGACCACCTAAAGCTGCAGAGGGCCTTCAAGCAGAGCTTGAAGTCATCATCATCCCAAGATTCCTACTCCATGTCTGCTCCCACCACACCAAAGAGCTTTGGTATTCCTACATGTTGGGGGCATTGCTCACCCGGGTAGCCCCCAGTAAGGGTACCCCCTTGCCCACAAGGGGAACCGCTGCCTTAATTAGGATGGGTCTGGGGAAGGTTTCTAGCAGCACAGGGTTTGAGGCTGAAGCACCGCATGGTCTGGGCAGCAATAGAAGATATGAAGGCATTTGGCACATGCGGAGAGCTTGGGGCCACCAGGATGGTGACCCAGCTGCACCCATGGTGCCAAATACAGACAATGCTTTACGCAGTGAAATGGTGTCTGTTCCCCCTCCCCTTCCCTCCCGGCATGCCTGCTTTTCCAGAAAAAGCCAAAAATACCCAAAGCACTGGAAGGAGGAGGTACCTGCTTTGAAGTGAGCTTGATCAGTGACCCTTCATAACCCTGGAGAAGGGAAGAAAGAAGGGAAGAAAGCAAGTCAGCAGCAGGTTCCTGAAGGAGCTGAGCTACAACCAAGACGTGACATGACAGCTCCAAGAGTTACTGCAGCACCGAACCCTTCACAAGGCAGGGTTTGCAGCAGTAGGTACATTAACATGGCTCCTCTTTCCCACCAAAAGAGAAGACTGAGATTACTCCAAGGGCAGAACAGGCATCTCAGCTAGCCCTTTGGGAAGGAATCCCATTTTCTAGCTCTTCATCAAGCTACTAAGATGAGCACCCTGCCTGGCTAGTGCCTGGAGAGCATAGAGCACCCTGTGCTGGAAGAGGGGGAAGCGGAGTTCTCTTGTTTGCCCAAGGACAGCCCATGTCGTGATCTAGTGAAGGATGGACAGTTAGGAGACCAGGATACATCCTTGAGGAAGGGCTGGTCCAGCTGGGCTGCAGGCCTGACCTAGCAGCCTTCATCAAGCTTGGAGACAGCCCGATTTCCACAGGCTCCAGGAGTTACCCAGCTGAGAGCGAGCCATGGGATACCATTCTGGTTCCATACCAGGTTCCTCAAGCTTCCACAGAAGGCCTACCTTCCCACTTCATCCTTGCTCCCCTCCGACACAGATCTTTGCTGCAAGGTTAGCCACAAGACAGCCTCTTTCCCACCAAAGACCAAGTCTGAAGACCTTCTTACCTTGAATGGTCGGAAGAGTAGGTAGAGCTCTCTGGGCTTGATATCCACAGGAAGGCCACTGACAAACAGCGTCCGTACCTAGGAGAGAGGTCAACGAGCTCTACTGAAAGGAGATGCTAGGTACCAAAGCAGGAGCACAGTTCAGAAGCTAGGTACAATAAGAGTGGGGCATCTCGCACCAAAGGTGGCCTTGCAGGCACTAACCCTTCCCTACAGGAGAGGAGCATCGTCCAGGATAACATACACCCACTCCTTTCCTCCCTGCCACAAACGATTTAGACCTTTACAAAAACCCAGTCTCCAGCAGAATAGTCTGGGTTGATGAGGGCACAGACACCAGCCCACCTTGATGACTAAAGCTTGGAAGGCCTGCTAGAAGACCGTACACTGCCAAAAGCACTAATGCAGAGTTTGACACATATCAAAGGTCCAGAAGAGACCAGTACAAACCCCAGCTGTCTCTCTAGCTATTTCTAGAGATCATATACTAGATCTCCTTTCCTTAGCCTACCCTGGCACTTCAGCCATTGATTCAAAAACATCCCTCAATTTTGAAAAATGCCTCACTGAGAAAAGCACTCATCTTTTGACTTCTGCAAGAGCCCCAGAACATCACTGGGAGGACGATTTTTTGGGTCCGTCCCAGCTCCTGCACCAAACATGCATCAGACCCTTCAGGAGCTGCTCCCAAACCAGCTCTTACAGCGTTTGTTCTATTGTGCCCAGCCAAGAGCCAGCTGGGCTGCACCAGGTCCATGTAGGCTGCTGCTCTTTCCAAGCCGTAGAAGTCCCGTAGCAAGTCCAAATGCACTCAGCGCGTATAAGCAAAAACCAAAGCACCAGAGGAAGATTTCAATAGATAGTCTGTTGAAATTATCTATAACAGTTCACATAAATAGCCAGGGAGAAGAAACGGTGCTGAAGGCTCATGGCCTGGGACAACTCTGCTCAACAGCCAGACCATCACAGCCACCTTCTCCCTGCTCTGGGAGACGTTGGCCAGCAGCCTGTTTCCATAGGAAGCTGCGTGATGAAGCTGCCAAGAGTTCTTGTAAATCAGCCCAGAGCTGGAAAGGGAAGTTATGCACAACAGAGGTCACCAAGACACTAGTCATCATTACCAAGGACCAGGAGACCAGGAGCACCGCTCAGCCAGCACTGACAGGCAGGTGAGGGAAGACAGAAGACTATGGGAATGAGATGGAGCTCTGTGTTCCTCACTTTTCATTGCACGGGGATACCACCCACCAAACCAATCCCAAACAAGCCACGAGAAGGTCACGGCACAGCAGTGATGCCCAAATGCTCAGAATAGCACCAAACAGACTTTTGAGCCGCAAAACACGCAGCAGGACCAGGAGCCCTAAGCCAGAGCCCACCTTCTGGCCTGCTTCCAGCCTGGAGAGACCCCGTTATGTTTGCAGGGCAGCAGCACTCTGCTCCCACGTTTTAGCTTTTGCTCAGCCCTTTCTGCTTCCCTAGACAAAGTGGGTTCTACCTCTCTAAACCTCTTTTGCCACCAAAGTGAGCGGCGCGTGCTTGCCCTGCTCCTGGACTGGAGGCTGCAGATGCAGGAGCATGCAGCAGAGCCTCTGCACCCTGCACCTCTCTGAGAGATTCAGCCCTCCAGGCAGGGAAGTTTCTCCTGTTTACAGGTGAAAACACACACCTCCTTGAGCTCCCGTGCCCAAGGCAGTCCTGCCAGGGCAGAGAGGCACCCTTCACATCAATGCGGGGCAGCCGAAGCCCTCCAGGATGGGCAGTGATCATGGAAGTCTTGGAGACCTCTGCCCCTCTTGCTCTCCCTGCATGCTGAGACTAAGGGCTGCCACCCCACAGCGAACTGCCACCACTCCCCGTTAGTGTGCAGAACCCTTCTCCAGCCCAGCATGTCCCCAGACCACTGCAGAATGCAACCACTGAGTGTCCCTCCCTCCAACGCTGGCATCGCTCCCACCCCTTCCCCCGACCCCTCAGTATGGATGGCCTTACCACATGCCCTCGGCTTTCGCTTTGCCCTGTCCAGGGAAGCGGGATGCTATCTGGAGCACTCCAGAAACGCTTTCCATGCCTACAGTCTCCCCACCCAGCCCAGCCCCTGTTTGATGCTTCGATGCACCACTCCAGGGCCACCTCATGCCCAAACGCAGCGGCCAATGGCACTGCTAGCTGACTCGGAGACTTGGGCACTTGCCCTTCAGCGTGAGCTACACGGAGCGCTGGCAGCGCATTCCCAGAAGACACACGGCCATCTCTTGCAGGGGAGGACCATGCGGAGCGTGGTGGCACACATGTGCCTCAGCCATGTGAAAGCACCGTCCCTTTTCAATATTTCAAGATCTGAGTGTGCTCAGACCCCAGAATGGATGTTTCTTCCAAGCAGATAGAAATCTGCATCCCTGTTGGGTCTCTAAATGGTCCCGTGATGCGTTGCTTGGTAAGTCCTTGCGACAGGCATGACAGAATGGAAGACGCGTGGTTGCTTGGGGAAGGGGAAGTCAGCCACTCCGAGCCATTACAACAGCCTCAGCAGAGCAACACGGGTGCCTAGGAAAGCTCTTTGTCAGAGGCAGTGAGCTCCTAATGCCAGCCCCATGAGCTGCCGCCGAGGACAGGAGCGAGAGACCTTCTCTCACGGGCCAAAAATCTTCCCTTAGCCTCCAGGTCTGTCACCATATGCGGCCATTGCAAAGGGGATCGCAGCCAACCCACAGCACCCGCCAAGGACTGGCATGATCCCAAAGAAAGCCTGGGCAATCCCAAATGCCGCCAGCTAACATCTTCAAACAAGGGTGGGTTTGGCAGTGTTGGGTTGATGGTGGGACTAGATGATCTTAAAGGTCCCTTCCAACCTACATGATTCCACGATTCTAAGGTTTCCCTAAGGGTCCCAAGACAGACCAAGGAAGGTCCCTGCTCAGAAGAGCTTGTTAGAAGCGATGAGACCAAGCAGTTGATTTCCTGAGATCTCCGCAATTCAGCACATCCATAAGCGATGTGGAAAAGGGTAAGTGAAACCAAGTTATTCAGGGAAGGGAGGGTGATGCTGGCGAGAGACCCTGGGTGATACAGTCAAGGGACAGAGTGAGGTAAGCCAGAGGGAGATCGCTTCCGAGATAAGGTGTAAACACGGGATGAGCAGCAATCCGAAAGCAAGGGAGGTGTGGGGTTATCCCACGGGGGAAAGGCAGGAAGCAACTTGCCAGCCTGAGCATCTTGTGCACTGTGGGCAGCCCTCGTCCAGCCTCCTCCCCCTGCTCCCGGAAAGAGGGAACTGTGGATGAGGGCAACAGGGTCTGGACAAGCATCTTCCAGTGGATTAACCAAACTGGGACTCTCCGGTCACCCCCGTGCAGCCCAAATCCTGCAGGCTTTGAGAGGACCACCTAGGGCTGATGAATCCAGGCTTCCAGCCCTTGCACTTAATGTGCCACGACAGGGTAGGGCTTAAATACGTTTGCCCTGCTTCAGCTCCCTGCCACCAAACACCAGATCCCTGTAGATATTCAGTCTCCCCACAGAGCGGCTGGAAAAGCCACAGGACAAAAAAAAAAAGTGTGTATATATATATACATACACACTCCATCCAGGGCTAGATCAGGAACTGCCTGGGCCAAGCTGCATGTTCAGCAGGAGCTTGGAGAAGACAGAGCTGAAGCAGATCTCCAAGAATACCTTGTTCTCATGCTCGCTCTTGGATGCTGCTGCCAGCCCCTGATGAGATGCTGGGCGAGAGCAACCCCATCTCACCCAGGACGACCGATCTTAATTAAACACACAGGCGGGGAGAGACGTGGGGCAGCTGGGCAGGGAGCAGCCCTCACCCAGGACAGCCCAGCGGGGTCACGCTGCTGGAGGCCCTGCGGAAAACGCTTTCCCTTCCCCATCCCTGCCCCCTCTGGGGATGTCCCCAGTCCAAACACCCGGCAGAGATGGCGGGGAGCCATGGAAAACAGGATTTGTGCCAGGAGGGACAAGACCATCTAGGCCATCTCTTGGAGAGGGAGGATCCCAGCATAGCTTCCCACGCAGGAGGGAGGGAGGGACAAGGACAAACCCAGTTAGTGCTCAAGCCCGGGGAGGCTCTAAAGCCGTCCTTGCACTGCTGCGTCTCCCTGAAGAGACACAGGGCACAGGCACAGCCAGGTACTCAGCACCAAGGCTTTAAAGAAGCCAAGCAGCAACACCTGCCTCTTCCTGCCACAGCCCCAGCACTGCCAGGAGGTCAGCAAGGGTCTTACAACCTCCACATCTCCTGACCACGTCTGCTTTTAACTAAGAGCTCCTGAAAGGGAGTCCCAAGCGGGGCCAGACACCGCCCCGCAGCCCAGCAAGGGTCATGACAGAAGTGTTAGATGCAAAGGCACAAGTACCCATCGCCAGCAAGGCTGCTCCGGTAGGTCTCTGGTGCTGGGCTTTTCTTAAGAGACTGCTCGGAACCCTCCCAGAAGAGCTGTGTCACCCACAGCCCTGCTTCTGCACAGCTCTGGCCGCTCTGGCCACCCAGCATTGGCCAGGTCCTGGGGCCACACTCCCAGCACCTGGAGCACTCGAGCCCTTCCCACCAGTGGTTAGGAGATAGCCAAGGACACCTACTGCAGGAACATGCTCTAGTGCCTCATCCACGCTGTGTCACTGGACATCGCCTCTCCCCAGGAAGCCACCCCCAGCTACATGCCATTTTTTCCTGGAGACAAGCTGTCTCCCACCCGTTCACACCAATACGCCCACCGAGCCTTTTTCCTACACCACCAGCAGGATGCCACATCCTGCTGAGGACAGGGACAAGCCACATCCCAAAGGTGTCCCTGCTCCAGGCAGCCAGGCTCCAGCTCTTCCCATGAGAGAACATCCCACGGGGGCGTCCCTCAGACACCTGGGGCCACCGGCAGAGCCACAGGGGGGATGCAGAGCCCCAGCTCTGGCCACCGCGATGCAGCCGGGGCCACTTGACGCGAGGCCGCTGGAATGCATGGAGGCTGCGGGCTGCCCGAGAGCCAGGACTTATAAGGCACGGCAGCGAAAGGCGGGGAGGCGAGCTCGCAAAGCAGCGTTTTCCTCCCCGCAGCCCTCAGGAGTCCGGCCGTGGGGCTTAGAAATGGGACAGGACCCTCATCTCACCGCCCCATGCGGGACCTGGGGCCACAGGGTTCCTGTCGCCCCGCTGGGCAGACCCAGCCCTGGGCAGTTTTGCTCCTCAGCACATCAAACTCCCAAGAAGCACACGGGAGGGGAAAACCGGAGGAGAGAGGTGGCCGGTCTGTGCCAGGGACAGGAAAGCGGGGCAGCCTCAGCACCAGGCAGCGTGCCTCCCAAGGGGAAGGCCTTGCTAACAGGCTCCTGTGCCACTCTGTGCCTCAGTTTCCCCCGACACCAGAGTGAGAGGCTGCAAGAACCAGCTGCCTGCTTGCAGCTCCGGCAGGGCTCCGATGTCCCCAGGCATGGCAGCACCAAGACCTGGCGCAGGATGGGACCAGGAGCCGCCCCAGCCAGGAAGCCCTGAGCAGCCCTAGGGCATCCCCCCACAGCAGGGAGATGTTCCCCCACCCCCAGAGAGGAAAGAGGGCCTGGAGCCTCCCCCAGCACTTGAAGCAAGGAGAGCTTCGGGCATTTCCCTCCGAAATCAGCCTCTCGCACGAAAGGCGCCCAAGGACCAACATCCTGCTCACCCTGGGGGGAGGAAGGCGGGCTGACCACAAGCAAGCCCAAGAGCACAAGCGTTTTGTCCCCAAGGCTGGGGGTGTTTCACATGCGACACCGCTGTGCCAGCCCCTCCCCGGCACCACTCTCCCCCCACTCCGTGTCGGGCAGGGGGATGTCAGCGGGGCTCAGCGCCCTGCGGTTGCGGCAGGAAGGCACTGGGGTGAGGGGGGAGGCACCAGCCCCTGCCCAAGGCAGCAGGAAGCACATGGGCACTGATAACTCCAGGCACAGCGGGGCAGCATCCAAGAATAGTCCAGCGGAGGAAGCGCTGCTGGTGGGGCTTTGCCACGGAGACTCCCCCGGCTCAGTCCCATCCCCAGCGTCTCCACAGGATCTCATGGAAAGGATGGCACCCAGGGAGGCACGGGCCACAGCAGGGGTTCCAGGCTGTTGAAACACTCGGGGACGCCAGCCCCGCAACTCCCAAGAGATTATCGTCCCAAGGGGACAGATCCCCAGCTCAAAGAGATGCTGGCTGAGCATCCTCGGGATGCCACCACAGCCTTCCACCTTGCCAGGAGGTCTGCTGAGCCAGAGAAGACACGCACAAGTACTGCAGGCAACCTGCTGAAGGATGCTCACACCCATGGCTGCACTACCCAGCCCACGGCACTAACCCCCTGGCTCCAGGGACCCAGCAGCACATCTGCCACCCTCTGATGTTCGGGGACCTACAGACACCTCTCGCCATCGGCTGAAGCCACGGCCCTCACCCACGAGGATGGCTGACACCAGGGAAACCTGCTGCAGACCAGCTCCTCCTGCCCACAGCCAGGCACTTGTTCTCCCAGCAGGAGACATGGAGGTCTGTTATGGTTTCAGGAGCCCACAACAATTTGTTGTCGTTTAGACAATTATTCATCACCTGATGAGCCCTCCCCACCCAGGAAGGGGAATCAGGAAAAAAAAAAGAAACCCGAAGGTTGAAATATAAACAGATTTAATAGAATAAAACTAGATAATTAACATTAATTACACTAAAGAACCAATATTGACACCAATACCAATATAAAATAGACAAGGATCGTACTCAGCCCATTCCCCAGCAGAAGCCGTGCAATCCCTGCAGGGTCAGCCAACATGGGACACTGGAAGGGGAGGAAGGGAAGGGCTCAGGGCTCCGACACCAGAGCAAGGAGTGCTCAGGATGGCAGCCAGCAAGGGAGAGAGGGAGAGAGCGCTCCTCAGCAAACCTTCTAATTTCTATGGAATGTGACGTTCATGGGATGAAATAATCCTGCTGGCAGCTTGGGTCAAGTGCCCGGGTCTCGCTCCTCCTCATCCCCGCACCTGGCAAGGCTCAGAAACACCGAGACCTTGAATCCCACATAGCCTAGCCGGCCGTAAAGTAAATATTTTCATGAATTCAGGCACCAGAGTCTTTCTAAAAGTGCAGTTTTCCCAAGCATTAGAAGAGAAATTAGTCCTGTGTCGCTCAAAGCTGGACAAGGTGAGACAAGCTCTGCTCAGGGCAGAAGCTGGCAGGAAGACATCGGTTTGGATGCAGGACCCTCCTGAGGTATTTTCTCACCTCGGATCCTTAAGCAAGTACATCTGCCTGCTTCGCCCTGACACGAGACGATTCCTGGGCACTCTCTAGGCCTGTGCCCCCTCTGCCCACGGAGCCAGGACACAGCCACAAGAGCACATGAATCTCTCCTCAAACCAACCTTCTCCGGGGCAGCGCACCGCTGGGCACGCCGCAGCCCCACAGAGCATGCCTGGCATCTCCACGGCCCAACACCAAGCACGTCTTCCACAAAACCCAGGTGGTGACGAGCTGCAAGGTTGCAGCAGCTCTCTGTCATCGAGAGTGGTTATTGGAGCGTCACCCCAACCACAGGGAGACCTCCGGGGACACCAGTAGGGCGTCAAGCACCCACAGGACTGAACCACCATTGCGTCAGTCTGGCTCTTGGCAAAACAGGGCCGCCAGGCAGCGGGGAGGGGCTGCACCACCCAAAAATGGATCAGAAAAGCCAACCCTAGCCTGCGTCATGCCCTCATCTCTCTGTGCACCACAGGGCGCTCTCCCCACAAGACCCCAGGCAGACACCCAGCCCATAGAGGACAAGGCAGAGGTAAGCCCTAAACCCACCAGCCCAGCGGGGCAGGGCAGAGCACGTAGCAAGCACGGAGAGGGCACGCAGTCCTGCTAGAAACAGGTTATGGCCCAGCCAGCTCCCCACTGCATCCTACCATGGCCAAGGAGACCCCAGGAGGTGAAGCTTCCTTCCTCCTCCAGTACCTCCCAGAGGAGCTGGGTGCTCTCTACAAGTCCATAGCTCGCTCCGCACATCAAGCCACTGCTAGAGGTGACCCAGGGGAGCCACTCAGACAGACGGACACTGGCCTCCTGCCCTTGAAAGCAGATGGGGGAGACACGTATCCCCAGGCCAACAGCTTCTGACACACAGCCACACACCAAGGACCTGACCCCACGCTAATGCAAGAACCCACCACCACGTCCTCAGCAGCGCAGGAGGGAATGCACCATCCCAAAGTAGGAGGTGCAACATTTCCATAGCCTCTTCTGGGCTACGCAGCAGGGCTGGAGATCCTCCACATGGGTAAGACTGCCCTACTGGGTCCTTGGGTTTCCAGCAACCACAGCCTGTAGCCAGGTAAGCTTGGGCTCAGTGACCAAGGAGATCCAGCAAGGGTGTGCAAGGCCAGCACACGTGGTCCCACGTGACTGTCACCTAGAGAAAGCCACTCCAGCAGCCACTGGGCACATCAAGGCAAGGCTGTAGGCCTCATATCTCAGGATCTCATATCTGTGTTCAGCTACATTTGGCCACTTGGGCTTGAAACTGTTCCTTCCCATAGGGCACACAAGAGAGGTCAGCATCTTGTCCCTGTTCACAGAGCCAGGCGTAGGAGATGATCTTCACTAGACAGATGGACAGAGCAACCCTCAGCACCACTCCTGTTCCCATCTCCAAGCAGGACCCAGTGGAGAGCCCTGGGGCCAAGGAAAGCCTCACCACCCCAGACACCCCAAGCAGAGCCCAGACCTCACGTAAACCTCTAGCTCCACACTCGCCTGTCATCGAGCCATCATCCAAAGCATCGAAACACAACACCCCTCTCCAGTGGGGCCGAACCAAGGGGGGACAGCAGGTCCTGGAACACACAGCCTCTCAACCATGCCATGACCCTGTGGTGCAACGGTCAAAGCGTCCTTGCCAAGCCTGCAGCACACACTTCTGCCATGCCAAGGGCAGGGTCACCCGGCATGCGTCTCCTCGTGGCGCCAGTACCACTGCCCACCCCAGGGTCCCTCCTCGCCAGACATGCGGGGGTGGCTCAGGATCACAGCTACCCTGGTGCACCTCAGGGTGGCCCAGGTTCAACAGCTCCGGTGCTGGGGCTGCGTCCCACTGCCCTGTCCCCTCACCAGGTCCCACTGCCCAGCACTCGGCGTCAGGAGGAATTCAGTTTCAGCCATCCTGCATGGTCTTTTAACCTGCAAATGAATTCCTTCCACTTATAGCCTCTGCCACGTGAGCCATCGGCACGTAACGGTGGCTGCTGCTGCAGAAGGCACTTTCCTGCTCCAGGGGTGGCCTAGGATGTACAGGCATCCCTGGGAACACGCTTTTGACACCACTCACCTCCAGACCCGTGAAGGCTTCTGGGTCGCAGCTAGTGCCTGGTACTCCTTGAAAGCAGGTGCTGAGCATTGCAGGTGAGGTGATGACCCCCTCACTCCCACACTCATGCCCTGGTGAGGCTTCAAGCCAAAGCCTTTACTTGAGGCACCTGGAGGGCCAGGACAGGCAGAAGCATTGCTCTGTGATCCAAGCAGCTCAATCTTCACAGAATCACAGAATGTGTTGGGTTGGAAGGGACCTCTAAAGGCCATCTAGTCCCACCCCCCTGCAGTGAGCAGGGACATCTTCAACTAGATCAGGTTGCTCAGAGCCTCATCAAGCCTGGCCTTGAACGTCTCCAGGGATGGGGCCTCCACCACCTCTTTGGGCAACCTGGGCCAGTTGGCAGGTTGGCAAGGCCAAGATCAGCAATCCCAAAGGATCTTTTGGCTCCAAAAGCCTTCCGTACCAGTTCCAGCAAGAGTCATACTTGACTTCACACAGTGCCAGTTCCTCTAGCAAAGGCATGAAGAAGGACAGCAAAGCCTGAACCACTCTTAGCTACCTTCCAGACATCTCCAAGGGCATCCTTCCTTCTTTTCCCATCCTGATGAGGGGAAAGCAGAGTCCCTTGCTAGCGAGGGAGCCTTTGGGTTTGGCCCTTTGTAACTTCCGCAGGCACCACCAGAAACCCCTTCATTGGGAGGCCAGGTAGGGAAAGCTCTGCTCAGCAACCCCGCAGGTCAGCCAAGGGGGAAGACTCATTTCTGAAGCTGAGCCTTGTTAACTGGACCAGCTATGTGGTCAGGTAGCAGGAGGAAGAACAGTTAACCCATCACGGAGGCTAGGTGGGATATTGAATGCTCAAAGCAACTTGGATTCATGTCTAAGAAACTCAGATTTGAAAGATTAAGGAAGGAGAAGGAAGTGCCTTTACAAGGCATTTGCAGTCACCAGGACACACGGAGATTCCCACATCCCTCCCCCAGTAAGAGCAACTCATGGACAGAGCAAGAGGAAGTCTGGGAACACACCAGTTCCCAGAACCTCTGCGTACATGGTGACTTCAGGCTATTTGCTCAGCCAACAATCTGTCACTAACAGAAAGCTGCATCTAACGCCGAGGGGACTTTTAGGATGCATGAAAATGGCTTCAAAGCTCCAGCCTGGTTCAGCCAGACCAAGTACAAGAAGATTAGCAAGTGGTGACCAAAACTACCTCACCCTCAAGTTCTTTGTAGCAAAGAGCAGCATCAGAGTCATTTGACTTCAGAAATTATGTTAACCTTATTTGTTTCAAGTCAGAGAGCTAGAATCCATGCATGCAAGAGGTATCTAGGCCCACTCAAGCAGAGATTACAGAAATCAAGAGATGCCTGGCACCAGTCCACGAAGCGCTACAGACATCCAGCACATAACGCAGGCTGCTCACCAACAGCATTCCCAGCTGGTTCTGGCTCAGAAAGGCCAGGGATGAAGAACCCACTACCTGGGAAGGTATCATGGAGCTGAGAGCCTTTTGCCCCCTCCCCCCAGGAGGGCATTCTCTAATCAATGGCTACCACCACAGCCTTGCCACAGACCTACGGGAAAGATGATCCTCTCCCAGCAGAGCACAGCCAGGTGGCTTCTCCTGGTCCCCATCTGGGCTCTGCCCACCCAGTGCAACCTCAGGTTCGACACCTTCCACGCTCAGCAGCCCACAATGTCCGAGCGCTACCACAAGAGCGGCAACCACCACCCTCAGAGCTGCCAGCAGGCCCTTGAGGCCAACCACCCTGTCATGCAGAGGGAAGGTGCCCACGAGGACACCTGGGATAACCCTGGGCTTCATCTGGACGGCCAGTTCCAGGTTTCCCCAGGGACCGACAACTTCCCAGTGACCTCCTCGGAGAGCAAGGATGAACTTCCAGAGTAGGAGCAATGCCTCCGCATTGCACACCCACAACGGCAGGGCGAACACACGGCGTCCTCCTTGCCATACGGCCACCAACAACCACAGGCGGTGTCCGTACAGAGTGAGGAAGCTCCTGTGGCAGCCGGAGAGGAGCTCTGCCTGCCACAGGGGCCTGCAGCACCCCAGCAGCTGCCCCCCGGCAGCGTCGCCACATATGGTGTCACGCAGATTGGCAGCTGCCTGGAAAACTAAACAGGAGATAGCAGCAAGCGGGGAGGGATGGAGTTTGGGGAGGTGTCTGGTGAGGAACAGCAGGGACTGACATCAGGCCCTGTTTGTTTAACATTCCCGCTAACGACCTCGAGAGGCATTCCTGTCCTCCGCATGTCACCGGGCAGGAAGGGGCTGCGAGATCCAGGGGCTCACCGATAAGATAAAGGGAAAGGCTGAATTTGGGAGCTTCGCCCCCGCTGTCTCTGGGGCACACAGCCCCCTCCTGCAAACGCCGGGGGGAGGCGGCGGCGAAGGAGGCTCACGGTGGTGGGGGGCGGGGGCAGACACACGACACAGAGGAGTGTCCACAGCGCCAGGATCTGGCGCCGTGACCCACGCGGTGTGGGAAGATATCCCAGCACACCCTCCCACGCGCGTTGGGAACGAAGGATTCAGCTTCGCACTAAACGTATTTATCACTCTGTGCCGACGGGAGCTTTGGGGAAGAATCTGGGTGGGATGCGGGATTAAGCTCCTCAGACCATGCCGGCACCCTGGACACAACGTCACTCCCTGCGCCACCATTAGCTGCTTCTGCGGCAAGGAACAGCTCCTGGTCAGCCAGGAGGACGCAGAGGAAAAGCAAGCGTTCCGAGGGCTCCCGCAGGCTCGGAGCGGCCACCACGGAGCCAACCTGCAGCTCATCATTATTTGTGATGGATCCAGGTGCAGAGAGGGCTTCCCAACAGCAACCCCACTAGGGAAGGGGACATCCCCCCACCAGTCCCGGCCCACCACCTCCCAAGCATCCTCAAGCCGCCTCCGGGGTGGTTGGTCCTTCGCTGCACCCCTGGGTGCAGGGTGACAAATGCACCCAGCAAGGCTGCAGACCATCCAGCACAGCGGACTGGACCGTCCCCCTCCCCGCACACCCCCGGAGGTGGCACGATGGAGAGCAGGGGCTGCTGTGTTCAACCCCAGCCCCGTTCCCCAGGGATGCAATCTTTAACTCAGTTCTCCAGCCACCAAGCACCACTCCATGGAGGACCGGCTTTCCCAAAGGGCTAGGATTTCCAGACTCCCAAAAATGCAGTATCTTCCAGCACCCACTTTGCCAAACCACCACCTGGCAGTGGGGAACAGGCCGGCTCTGCCCCAGCACCAAGAGCTCGCCCGGCCACCACCCACGAGGAGCCAGCCCAGCCGGAGCAATGCCACTGGGATGAGCCAAGCAGCATCGACTTCGGGAGCTTTGCAGGCCAGTGAGTAATTGGATCAAGAAGCCGCATTGAGCCTTCTGCGCATGCGTGCGCAGCCCGCAAAACCCCCTGGTACCAAGCCTCCCCGCACTGGGGAAGCGGCACGGGGCCCCAGGTGCTCTGTCTCCCCACCCACCCATGCCAGTGCCACCCAGCGAGGCTGCGACGTGTAAATAGGAGCATCACAGACGTGTCCCATTGCGTCACCCAAGCCCCGCTCTGCGCAGGGGAGAGAAACGCTACGGCCGCTGCCTGCCAATCCATTCCACCCCATTACCCGGGTCCCCATGCTGGGCTTGAAGACCAGCAGGGACGATGGCCCCAAGACAGCTGGTGTGCGGGGACCGGCCAGCCCCGGTGGGTGGCGGAGAAGCCAGGCGCCATGTTGCGGCGGCGCGAGCGCACGGCGCGCTGGAGGAGAGTGAGGGGAGGGGGCAGAGCACCTCCTCGGTCCCCAGGGCCAGGCATGGAGGACTGCAGCAAAATGCTACCGAGGCCGGGTGTTTTCCGGCACCATCTCCAAGATGGAGGGTGGCTGGTGACCCACTGCGCCAACGCCCGCTCGAGGGGCGTGATGAGAGAAGCGCCGCGCTAGCAGCGATGCTAGTGCCCAGCCAGTGGCTCCGAGGGCAAACACGCAGGGCTGCGTGCTCGGCTTCGGCATGTGGCTACAGACAAGCGACCCCTGCAAGCCCTCCCAGCAACATCCAGGGTCTGTCTCGCCATGGCAAGGGGACGGCTGGCAGTGCGGCTCGCAGCCCTCCAGCCCAACCAGGCTGCTGGCGCACGGGGAGCAGGGCAAGGTCTCCACCACCGTGGCCCAAGCGTGTCCCTAGCAGCCCACACGGGCAGAGCAGGGGCTTGGGGACAGGACACCATGCCCACGGGCACCGGCTAGGCTGGAGGGAGCGTGGACCTGCCCGTCCCGAGCCCCGATCCAGCCCCCGCCCCCTCCCCGGGGCGACCCGCGGGGCTCCGGTCCCGACAGCGGCTACCGGCGCCCTCCCCGGGCTGCTCCAGCCCCGGCGCCTCCGTGCTCCGGCTCCCCAGCCCGGGCCGGACCCGCCATCCCGTCTCCAGCCCCTCGACGAGCCGGGGGTCCAGCCCCGACGCCGTGTCCTCGGTGCCCCCACCGCGGCGCCGTGATCCCCGGCGCCGCATCCCCCGTTCCCCGACGACGTCGTGCTCCATTCCCGGTTCCCCGACGTCGCACCCCCCATTCCCCGACGACGCCGTACTCCATCCCCGGTCCCCCGCCGCCGTCGTGCCCCATCCCCGGTCCCCCGACGCCCCATCCCCTGTCCCCCGACGCCCCATCCCCTGTCCCCCGACGCCGTCGCGACCCAACCCCAGTCCCCCGACGCCTCATCCCCGCTCCTCCGACGCCGTCGTGCCCCATTCCCGGTCCCCTGCCGCCCCATCCCTAGCACCCCAGCTCCCCGCCGCGCCCCAGCTCCGGTCCCCCGCCGTGCCCCGTCCCCAGTTCCCCGTCCCGGTGGCCCCCACCTCCTCCTCGACGTTGCCGCCGCCGTTGGTGTGCTCGGTGTCCTTGTTGAGGTTGCTCATGGTGGGGTGGATGGGGGGGGTGGGGAGGTGGTGCCGGCTGCTCCGGAGCTCCGCGGGGCCGGGCCGGGGGTGCCGGTGCGGTGCCGGTGCGCGGGGGCGGTGCGGGGCGGTGCGGGGTGGCGTTGCCCTCCTGGTTCACATGCGGCGTCCCGGGACGACGGCGCCGCTGTTATGGGGCCGGGCCGGGGGGAGCGGGGCCGAGCGGAGCGCAACGAGCCGCAGCTGCGGGGCCGACGCGCCCCAGCCCCCGCCGCCGCCGCCGCTCCCGGTGCCGCCGCCGCGCACCGAGCAGCGGGGCCGGGACCCGCCCGCCCCCGCCCCGCCCGCCCGGAGCCGCCCCCGGGCCGCCCGCCGCCAATCCCGGCCCGGCCCGCCCCCCCCCCCCCCCCCCGCCCCCGAGGGCGTGCGGGGCTTTTTTTTAATTATTTTTTGTTGTTGGGCTTGAGTTATTTTAATTATTTTATACGCACACACACACACACACCCCAAGCCACCACCACCTCCTTTCGACGAAAAACTTTCTCAACTTTGATGAACTTTCGGGCTTCGACTTTCTTAAAGGGCCCGCCGGCTCCTCCGCCCGCCGCGGGGCACGGCTGCTCCCGCCCGGGCATCCCCGGGGTCGGGGAGGGGGTCCGCGGCTGAACCCCGCGGGGGTCCCGGGACTGCAGCCCCACAGCCCTGGGACGACGACTCCAGAACCCTCGCGGTGAAAGCCCCGAGCCCCAGGAATGGCAGGACATGTGTCCCGTAACCCCGGGACAGTGGCCCTGCATCCCCCAGGGCAGTGGCCTTATGAGCCTGGGACAGTGGCCCCACATCCCCCACAACAGCAGTCCCACATCCCCCAGGACAGTGGCCCTATAAGCCCGGGACAGTGGCCCCACAAGCCTGGGACAGTGGCCCCACATCCCCCACGACAGCAGTCCCACATCCCCCAGGACAGTGGCCCTATAAGCCCGGGACAGTGGCCCCACATCCCCCAGGACAATGGCCCCATAAGCCTGTGCAGGTTGGCCCAGGTGGGAGCCAGGCTCTGGGCAGTGCTCCCGGCTCCCCGATGTGTGGCAGCCCACACCGAGACCCCCACCATGCCCAGGGAGTTGCCTGACCCATTCCCATCCCCGCCATGGCAGCTGGAGAGGATGAAGAGGGTCTTGCCTTCTTCCAGGCCTCCATACAAAAGGGCAGCCCACGGCTGGGGCTGAGAAACAGGAGCAGAAAACGGTGAATGTGGCTCCTCCCTGCGCGCTGCATCCCACCGCCTGGTCCCTCCGCAAGGCAAATGTGTAAAACCCCAGGGGTTTGAGGTCAGCCTGCCAAGTGGGAGATGTTCGGGGGATCTGAGCCACGTCAGCGAAACCAGCGTCGCTGGTACCCAGCCCTCGCTGCCCCCTCGGCGCCCAGGCTGGGTGAAAGCCAGGGGGAATATCAGCCCTGCCCTGCCCTGCCCCACTGCTCCCACGGCCCCCCCTGAGCTGCAGAAGCAATGCATGCTCCCAGGGTCAGAGATGCCCAAATGCACCCACGGCCTGTGCTGTCCCAACCGCGGCGGACGTCCCTTCACAATCAGACGGAGTCCGCGACTGGCTCGGAGCCACCATTCGCTCCCAGCAGTAGCGCAGGGACAAGGTTTTGCTCGTGTGCGAGCCTGGCTTGGGGGCAATCCCAGCCCATTTCCTTGCCGACACCTGGGTTCGACGCCCCCTTCCAGCCCCAGCCCCCGGCTTGCTTTGCCACCTGGTTGTGCAGAGGCTCCCCTTGAAGACTTAACCCCGACCTCAGGCGTCCCCACACACAAGCCTCTTCCAGCGGAACCCCGGGGGCTCTGGGAGCAGCAGGGGAGAGGAGAGGGGGACAGCACCGTCACCCCAGGCGGTTCCCTTGGGCAAGCCAGCGCCGGCCATGCCATGTGGGTCCGTCAGCGGAGGGGCGTCGGAGGGGAGGAACCGTGCACATCCTCCCGGGAGCCTGGGCTTTGCGTTTCCTCGCTTTCTAGGCCGGAGCTTTTAGCGGCAGCAGCTGTTCGCATGCAGCACAGTGGATTTGCCTCTCGAGTTCTCACACAGACAGCGGCAAAGCGACTATTTCTTTCTGTAAGGCTGTGTGACCAGCCACTGAGCCAGACAGCCCGACCCCTGCCAGGTCCTGCAGGAGAGGGGGGGAAAAACCTTCACTTTTTAATTAAAAAAAACCCCAATTTGCTTATTTGCAATGTTGTCCTACAGGGTGGGGTGGTTGTTTTTTTTGGAGACCTTTCATCCAAAGAATACCCCTGGCCCTGCCAAACCATGACAAGAGCCCCCGATACGCCTGCAGCGCAGCCAGATCCTCAGCAGAGCGAGGGCTTTCTCCGGCCTTCGGTGACGCCGCGCTTCACCATCCCTTCCCCTCCCCAGCATAAGGCTGCGGCAATAATAACCCCCCAAAATAACGTTACTGGCCGTGCCAAAAAGACTCGGAGCAAGCCTGCCCTGACGAAGACCAGGAATATTTGCGTCCTGTGCTAATTAAGCAAAAAACTGCCTAACCTCGTGGAGCTTTCTTGGTGTTTAGAGGTTGGGTTGGTGGGTTTGTTTTTTTTTTTACTTTCTACAGACTTTGGGTCTGCGGAGCCTGCGGCGAGCAGAGGAAGGCGCAAAGGGGTGGAAGTCAGCAGCAGCAGTGGGTCTTCGTCAGACCCCCGAGGAAGCCTCCACACGCCTCTTCCGCAGTGGGACAAACACCCACCGCAAGCAGAAGAGCTGCTGCGTCCATCGCGCTGGGGCAACAACAGTGGCAGGTCCACCACGTCACTGCCAGACCGACGGCCCGTAACCGGGGGTTCGTTCTGTGGGAGAGTCTAGCACGTTGCTGCAGAGCAAGAGAAAAGCATCCTGCTTGCACAGCCACCCCTCAGGGCTCTACGCAGTGGCAGCATCCCTACGTCCCAGCATCTCAGGGCTCCTAAGTCATAGAATCACAGAATCACAGAATGGTTTGGGTTGGAAGGGACCTTAAAGGTCATCTAGTTCCACCCCCTGCCCTGGGCAGGGACACCTCCCACCACACCAGGTTGCTCCAAGCCCCATCCAACCTGGCCTTGAACACCTCCAGGGATGGGGCAGCCACAGCTTCTCTGGGCAACCTGGGCCAGGCGCTCACCACCCTCACAGCAAAGAATTTCTTCCTGATATCCAACCTAAATCTACCCTCCTTCAGTTTGAAACCATCAAGTCCCTTTGATGTCCCCATAGACATCCCACCCAGACATCCCATCCCCTCCCAAAGCCCTGCAGAGAAGAGCGTTCTCTCTCCATGGAACCCTTAATGGTCCAACCAACTGCACAAGGAGGAGATATTTCCTGCCCCCAGGAACTTACAAAGGTGGACAAAAGGTGGGACAAAGGAAGCAGTCACTGCTCCCAGCTTGTGCAGGTGAGCCAGTCCACCAGAAAACTGGGATGTCTCTGCTGTGGTTTTGGCTGAGGATTTTGTTCTTTGGGCAGTTCTCCACTTCCACGAGGAGATGCTCAGCTTTAACTGGGTGATCTGAGACCACATCAGCTGAAGCAGTGCAGGACCAGGGAGAGACTCTGGTTTGGGCCATGCTTATCCAAGTTTTACAGCAATGTATTTTTACACCAACACTTTTCACCCTGAGGCGTCCACCAGCCTCTACCTCTGCAGTCTAACCAAGATCTGCGCAGGAGGCCCTGTCCTTGCCATCCCACGTCCACAGAGATGCGCTGGTTGGGAGAGCAGAGGTGACTCTGTGACTATCCATCCTGCAACCACCAACCTCTCCCCCATCGGCTCCTGCGCAGGGTGGGGGAGCCGGTGGTGAAGCCAAACCCCCATTGAGGAAAAACACCTAAGTGAGACCAAAAAGTTACTCTTATGCCCAAGACCATGTGGTCTCCTGCGGCCATTTGAGCACGCACTTCACTTGCAGCCTTGTAACCATCTCAGCATGCGTGCAGCAAGCACGGGGTAACTCAGCAGCAATGCCCACCTAAAACCAACTCTGTTGCTGCGAGCATGTGGTGGGGCTCAGAAAGCAGCTTGCTGGGGAGGCCCCTGGACCACGAGCCCCTGCCAGGTCACTGCCAGCTGGAGAACATCTCCAGAGCAACTTCCAGGTCTCCTCCACGCCTCTTCACACGTGGGGATGGGCCGCGCATCTCCAGCTGCCCTGCCACAATGTCCCACGCGAGCGGCTCCAACCACGCCGTCCCGCCTGGAGACGATGGGAACTGCAGGGTCTCCCCGAGGAAAGGCAGGAAAAGCTGTGAGGTGCTCACGGCCATCAGGCACATCTGCGGGAGGGGGTTACCCAAGTGCTTGAGACGGAAACAAGTGGTAATCCGCTGAGAAATCAGGGTGGGACTTGAAACAACCACCACCTGTAGGCAATCTAGTGTTTTTACACACTGTTTGTCACCTTAACGTTTCCCAAGGGCTCTTCCTCGCCCCCAAACAAGCAGGTAGGCGGTGCAGGAGACAGCCAGGAGCACGGGCCAGCTGCCTGGATGCTGGTTTTAGGTACTAATGGAGGGATGTCTGTCTCCTGCGTCCTCTACCTGCTGCCTGTTCATTTCGTGATCCCGGGACCCCTTCATCCATCTGTAGAGAGGCGACAAATTTCATTTTGGGATTCGTGGGACTTGCCATAGTGGGTACCGTGGGGTCCCTGCTGCTCCCCAAGCCCACAGCAGGCTGTGCCACGCGCTGGATGAGGCGCGGGGCTGTTTTGCTGTTTCTCGTTGCTTCTCTGGGCCAGCAGCTGAGCCTCGGCACTCCTCCCAGGGCAGAGGACACCCCTGTGCCACTTCCAACATGTTTGAGGTAGGATGAAGGGAGGATTTCCTCTGCTCACTGCTGGCACCAACTTCTCCTCCTCCTGTCCTTGCCTGGGAAGTCCTACATCACCCTGGACCACGCCAGCTAGCACTTCTCTGATGCTCTCCTCCATCCTGCCCCAGAGATGCCCCTGGGCACCCCTGCACCCACCCCAGCTGCTCTTCTCTCATGCCCTCAGTCTTTCTGGTTAATTATTCTGGACCAGGATTTGCAACACCAGCTGGAAAATGGACACCAACCATGGGATGCAGAGAAACCCTGATTTCCAAGCGAGCAGTCCAGACCAGCTGGCCCCACTTTGTTACGGGGCTGGCTGCCACAGCCGTGGTGAGCGATGGGCATGTGTGAGCTGGGTGCTGGTGTCACCAAAGGCTCTTTACAGGACCTCAAATGAGTTCTCCGAGACCCTTCTGGCCACAGGCAGGAGGAGGCTTTAGGGCTGGTTTTGGTATGGATCAGCATCCAAACATCTGGAAATTTGCTATAGCATCACACAGCGATGGTGGGAGGGGACCTCTGGAGTCTCCCACCCAACAGCTCACAGGACTGTCACCAGCACCGGATCAGGTTGGTCGTAGCTTGACAACCCCCAAGGATGGAGCAACCCCACCTCTCCAGGTGTCCATCCCAGGGCTGTACCATCCCGCAGGGAAGAAGTCTTCCCCAACATCCAACCTGGCCCTCCCAAGCCACCATCTGTGGCTGTCGCCCCACGTTATATCATCTGCCACTATCAAAGAAAGTGTAGCTCCACCATCTTTGTAACAAACCCTCCAGGAGTTGTAAGCTGCTAATAGACCCCCTTTCGACCTCCTTTTGGCCAAACTAGCCCAACCCAGCTCCTTGGTGACCCTTCACTGGTCCCTTCTGCGGTTCCCCACCTCCCAGTCCCCATCTCTGCCTGATGCAGAGCCCACCCAGCCATTCCTCCTGGCCGCACAACCCCCTTTGGCCCATCTCTTCCCCAAACAGGACATGGCGCTTGGCCAAGGCCAGGCTGAAGAGCAGCTCCCAACCTCCTCCGTGCGTTGGATCAAATGCCATGTGGCTACGTGAGTCCTAAGCACTGCAAAGGTTCGGGTGGCTGGGGGCTGCTCCTGCCCACTCAAACCATTCAGATTCCTGCTGGTCCCGGTTCTTTTGTTGAATTTAACCGCGATAGTTGCAGGACACGTTGCTCCTCCTGGGACAAGGGATGGGCAGCCCCGGAGCGTGGGCACGCCAAGTGCAGTCAGAGGCAAGGTCATCGTTAAGAGGCGTGAAGACTCAGGAGCAAAAGGAGGATGCTTGAGGGCAGGAGAGCAGCAGGTCACCCCGTGTAATGGCCAGAGCAAACGCTCGGGGCATCTGCTCCCTGCCCCAAATCCATCAGGTCAGAGAGGCGCTGCCAGCCCCTTCCCCTCCAAAATCCGTGACACCCCCAGGACTGATTTAGTAGCACCGCTAAAGGTGCAGAGGATGCAAGTTGTGGCAGGAAAATTGGCACCGGGGACCGCTGGTATTTGGGTACCAAATGACGGGATCCAAATAGCCCTGTCCTGGGGGCTGCGGGGCACTCCGGGTGGCCCAGTGGGTGTTGGGCAGAGACGAGGAGCAGGGATGCGGCAGGGCTCATCCAACATCACATGCCCAGAGTAGCTGCCTTGAGGCCGGCGGTGAGCGCTTTCAAACTTTAATTCCTTTCCATACGTCAGTGCTCGTCTTCTCCGGCTCTGCCTTCCCCCAGGAGGATGAGCTGAAGCTAACCAGGACCGACAAGGGCTCGGAGGTGTGCGCAAGTGTGTGCTCGGGCGCAGCGCAGCGCTGCACAGCTGCTTTTATGGGCATTTCGGAGCGGCTCCTGGCAGCGCCACCGGGGCCGAGCTCAGAAGATGTGCCGCGCCCCCCCCACCCCCCCCACCCCGTGATGTGAACCCACCGAGCGGGCTTCAGACCAAAAAGGGGCGAGGATAGCTTGGGTTTACAAAATCTGAATTTAAAAAAAAAAAAAAAAGAAAAAAAAAAAAGAAAGTGCCGCCAAACAGAAAAGTCTGTTTGGAGCCAGGAGAGGGAACAATAAACCCAAACGCTTCCCTCTGATGGGTTGCAGATGCAGCGTGCCGGCAACCTCCCGCTGGAAAAAGCGCTGCTGCACGGAGGGCTTTTGCCGTTTATTCACCTAGGAAGTGAAGGCAGGTCCTTTCGTCTGCCCCAAAACTCTTTGGGTTGTTTTTTTTTGTTTTGTAGGTGAAGTACAGAAATAAAAAGGGCAGCACTCTCTCTTGCTTGTGCAGTGCTTAAACAATATACTGTTATCTCGTTAGCTTCATAATTAATGTGTCCGTTTGCACTATCCGGGCATATTAATTACGAGGGAGCAAACCGGTGGGAATCTTTTATGTGGGCATTCGTTAAAGGCTTCCCCCAGCCCCACTATCGCTGCTCCATCGGCAAGCGCGGCTCCGCTTCGGCGTCTGGCGCTCGGCACCGACCAAGTGGCACCAACGGTCCACACATCTCTCCCGGCGGCAGGGAAAAGGCACAGGGCTCGGGGGCAAGCCCTTGCCGAGCCAGATCCTGCCTCTTCCCACCCTCTGCGGCCGTTCGGCTGCGGTTTTGAGAGGGTGCTCCGTGAGAACATCAGCTTTGGCACCCGCGGTGGTGGCTGGAGCAGCAGGAACGGGACATGGATTGACCCTGGCCATTGAGAGATGATCGGTGTCACCAGTGTCCTGAGCCCTCCTGTGTTGTCCTACCCCAGGGCCTGTCCCAGTCCCCTCTGGGCATCACCAAACCCAGGTTGCCTGGGCCAGGATCCTACTCTGCCCTCAGCCAGGTGCCACCAATTGAAGGGGCCATGGCCCATCCTGCTCAGCAAGACCCACCTCTGACCATCAACATGGCCTCTCCAGACCAGATCTCTTCATCCTCTGTTAAATTATCTTTACACCTAATTAACAGCCACTATGGAAGGCAGAAGTGCTCCCGAACTTTGCCATTAAGCATCTGGACAGCCAAGAAGGGCCACTTTTGTGATGGAGGATGTGGGAGCTCCGAGCCATGCTGCGTGACGTGTTCCCTGCTCACCACAGAAAGCATTACCTGAACTCTCCCAAGAGGAAAGGCGTCCTGTTTCCACCAAGGTTAATAATGTCCAGCCCTTCTACACACTGGAGACCTTGTCAAATAAAATAAAAGGATTTCTTGTGGAGGAATCCTTGGCAACACGACCAACATAGGCATGACCTTCCGACTTGGAAAACCGACGGCCAAAACCCCAAGCGAGTGATGCCACCGCGCACGGCACGGCTCAGCTCCCATGCCACCGCTGCCGCTGCCACAGGCCAGGATGCACCATGGTTCCCAAAGCCTGATGGAGCAAGGATGACCATCGCTCCAGCCTGGATGTGGCACTTTCTCCGTGGCAGCCACAAGCCTGGAAAAGCCCTTTGTAAACTCACTTGTATCATGTCCTTCCCCTGGGCCCTCCCTGCACCCATGGGCTCCCCTTGGCCAGCCCTCTGCCCCTCCATCCCATGATGGGTCCATGGGTGGCTTCAGGGGTAGGGAAGAAGCCTCCTTGCAGCCTCCATCGCCCTCCCCGCTGTTCTCCAGGCCAACGTAAAGCCCTGCTGCACTGAGCACCACGAAGGGCAGCCCGGGACACCTGCATCCCTAGTCCCCTTTGCTAGCAGGAGGTCCCAGCCCACCAAGCGTGACATGGAGGAGACCTCCTGCTGACTCCAGCCTCCCAGCCCCCCTGGTCAAGGAGGACCCACGCTCTCCTCCTGGAGGTGACACTTCCCTGCCAAGGCTGCAATTTGCTCTGTAAAAGCCGCCACGCCAGCGCTGCCGGCGCTTCGAAGGCTGCTCCACGGTCATGTGGATAACGAGAGGGATTAGCACGTCAGGGGAGGATGAGAGCTAAATGAAGCGTCGCCTTGCAAGAGGCGGCTCCATCCATCCTGCTGGTCTTTGGGTGGAGAAGGGAAGGCAGGCCAGGCCTGGCAGCGTGGCTCCACGGTGGCTCCTGCTCTCCTGGAGCTGGGGGTATGGAAGCCAACATGCCGCAGCAGCACCCGTCCCCGTGCTGTCCCCACACGGAGGATGCTCACCCCAGCTCAGCTCAGCCGGGCGAAGCCAAGGAGCCCGCACAACCTGCGGGGCTCTCAGGGGCTCCTCGGCTTGGCCAGAGCCCCCACTGTGTACAGCTAACGTCCCCTCCCTGTCCCCAGGGCAGCCCACGTCTCACCCCTTGGAGCTTCAAGCCTTGGCAGCGAACCAAAGCAATATATCTTCCCAATTCTCAGTCCCAGAAACGCCAGACTTGTTTAAACTGGACTGTTTAGATGAATTCGTGTACGTTGGTATGTTGAACACCCAGCATGAAAGACTTGAGCTCACGATTAAAGTTTGGCAAAGCCCTAAAACCACAGAAAACAAAGAGTTTTATCATGGGAAGCACTGGTCCCTGGGACAAGCTATAATTACTTCTGTTCTGCTGCGACCATGGTGCATAAACACCGAGGCTCGAGGGCGGCGAAGGCCTATTTTCTGCAGCCGTCTGCTGCCGATCGCTTCCGCGGACGGGATGGGAGGCGACAAAGAGCAAAGGGCCCGTGTCCCCACGACCCACACGCTGGGCTCACGCCCGCAGTCCAGGCATTGCCCCCCCACATCCCAAACTCCCACATCACCAACCACCACCAGCATGGAATTCCCAGGAAAAATTCATTTTCAGGAGGGGAACGTGGCCTGGAAAATTCCAGCCCCAGTGGGGAATGACAAGCAAGGGGCTGTGATGGAAACTCTTTTGCAACCTTAATTTATTTTGCCCCAAACGCCGGCAGCCCAGGCAGCGCCTCTCGCCCCGTAATCTCATTAGTCTCCTTGGGAACGCCTGCCCCACAACAGCTCCTCTTGCCCTCTTATCGCTCCCGCTGTCCACCCACACCCCCCCACCAAGCACCGAAATGAGCTCCCCGTGAAGCCCGGGGGTCTGGTGAGCCCCCCGCGCGCGCGCCCTGCCAGCCAGGTCCCGGGAATGCCTGATTTATAGTCTTATGCCTCGCTCTGTTTACGCCAGGCAAGTTATTTAAAACAAGGAGAGCAAGAGGAGCCCGGGTTTTGTTTAAAAGTCCGGCGAGGAGATTTGCCTTAAATAGTCAAGAGCTGAGATTGGAGGGGAGGCCGCCCAGCAGCCCGGACCTCCGGGGTGGGAGCGGAGCTGGCACCAGCGGGGGGAGCCGGCTGGCTGGAGGAGAGGTGGCAGGAATCTCCCCATGAACCCTGGGCAGTTAAACCATCCCACGGGATTGCTCACAGCCCTGCCTTTGCGGGGCCTGTGGCACCAGAGGCACAGTTCCCCTCCACAACACGAAACACACGACACAGCAGTCTCAGGAGAAAGGGTGCCGGCCCTCGCAGGCCGGCGTTCACTCTGAGCCCTAATGATGGCAATCCAAAAAGCGGCTCCGTGGCCAGAATTGGTGCAGCCACACACCCCCCAGCAAAAGAAGCCATCCGCAGCCTGGCACAGCCCCAGCTGTGACCCCTCCGAGCAGCCCCCCTCCAGCCCCTGAGGCCTCCTCCTTCAGGGAGAGGCTGAACGTGAAGCCGCGCTGATGTAAGAGCATCCCACGGGGGGTGGGGGGGGACACGACGACACGAACTTGGTTTGCTCGGTGCCGAGCACAGATCTGATTGCTCTCTATAAATACATCCGGGGTCAACACCAGGGACGGGGAAGAGCTATTTAAACTCAAGGGTGATGCTGGCAAAAACAAAAGGCTATATATAAACTTTCCATGAGCAACGCCAGGCTGGAGGGAAGGTTTGAACTCCTGGAGCAGGGAGGTGGAGGAGAAGCACCCCCCACAAGGAGTGGGGTGAGGCGCTGGGATGGGGCCAGGCATGTTTCTGTGTGCCCCCGCGGTGAGCAACGCCAGCGTCCCTCCGTCCCCCCTCCCCGAGTCCAGCAAAACCCGCGGAGGGGCCGGCGACCAGCCTTGGCACAGCAGCAGCAGCTCCCAGCCCTGCTCCAGGCGGGACAATGAGGGGGCAAGAAGCTCTTCAGATATTCTTCGACTTTCTTGACTTATTTGGTCAAAATTGCTGACGAATTAATCAGAATAATGAGTAACTTGGGTGCCTCGACGCACTCGGCAGCGACGGTCGAACGCTGAGAGGCAAAGCCGTCCTGCAGAGCCTGGCACCCTCTGCTAAGCCCCACGTCGCTGCTGCTGCCTGCGCCCCCCCGCCCCAAACCCCTGTGCCTCCTGCTCACCCCCGCGCCCCTGCTAAATCCCGCACCCCCTGTCAGTGCGCTCACCGCCTGCTGATCCCTAATCCTTGCAGTTTTGCCCATCCATCCCTGCAACTCCTGCGTGCCCTGCTAACCCCTGCACCCCCAGGAGCCCTGACGCCGATACCCCACCACCCACTGCACCCAAACCCACCCTGGGCAGCCCCCCGCGGGACAGGCGGAGCTTCCCCCTCCCTGGTGTCCCCAGGGGGTCCGCCTGAAGGGTCCGGAGCTTTGCACAACGATAGTTGCTCATGGGGACAGCGCGGGCAATAAATCTTGGATTTGGGAGGTGTTATGGAGACAGCGGGGAGAAGAGGAGGAGAAGGGGGCTGCGTGGTGGGGCAGGCTGGTGTCATGGCCCCAGAGGGTAGGCGGGCTCGTGGGACACCAACCTGCCGTCTTTAGCAGCTTATCTCAGAGGCATCGGAGCCCGTCCCGTCACCGGAAGGGAGGTAGCGTTTGCAGGGCAGGGGATGAAATATTCAGAGAGGTTTAGAGCAATTCGGTGTCTCCCGCGCAGCACGCTGATCAATTTTTCAGGGGAACAGGCACCCAGAGGAGGTCAGGAGCTGGCTGAGCGCGTCACCAAACAGCCACCCCGTATCCGCGGCAGTGGCGGGGCGGTCTGGCAGGGATGCTGCTAGGGGACACCAGGCTGTGCCAGAGGAGATGCCTGACAGAGCAGAGCTCTGGGACAACATGGAAACAGCTGGCTGGGGCAGTGACCGAGGAGGACACCTCTCCTGGAGGTGTGCGGTGCTTTGCCGCTCGGCTTCCAGTGATGTGGCAGCAGCAAGGGCTTCTTCCCATGCACGTGTCCACCACCCATCAGCCGTCCCACGTCACTTCAGAGTTGCTTCCCGGCAAACGCCGGGACAGGCCCCATCTTCCCGGTCCCTCCCAGCTGACCCCCATCTCACTCATCCCCTCCACGCAGCATGGCTGCTGTCCTCCTGTGCCGTCACCCCACATTCTGGGCTCGCTGTGGGGGGAAGGTGACAGCATTTGGTACAGAGGACCACGTCGTCCATGCACACCGTCACGGGAAACCCGTCTCCTGGCACCAGCCCATGGCGATCTGGTCCTTTCCAGGCTGTAAGAGGAGGAAGCCGATCCCAGAGAGGGCAAAGTGCGGTCGCTAGCATGAGGTCCATAAACACGCGGCACCATGAATTAAAACAGAGCTGCCCGCATCTGCCGTGCTCCCAAATCCCCTAAGCCACAGCCCCGACAGCAGCCCCACCGGCGCCGCTGCTGCAAGGACCAGGGGAGCGCACGGAGTCACGTCCTGGGTGAAAAGCTTGGGTCCGAGCCTCCGGGGCAGAGGACAGGCTGCGGAGTTTGGGATGCAACACGCAGGGACGCGCTGGCACCCCGCTGTCCCCAGCCCGGCAGGGAGCCGCAAGCCACCACTGGACACGTGCCGTCTTTGCTGCCAGCGAAGCCAGCGCAGGGCAGGACCCCCGGTGTGCTGGGAGGGGGCTTCAATTCCTCCTGCACCTCCTGGCTGTGGAAGCGACGGGTCCAGGAGCCAGTGGAGCAGGAACGCGGCCGGCTGATGGGACAGTTCAGGGTAGCAGGAGGGAAAGCAGTGCAGCTGCCGGCGGTGCCGCCACGGGCTGAGCCGGCACTGGGGCCGCATTCCCCAGGGACAGATAAAAGCTACCGTAAAAGGGGAGACCTGTCACTGGGGCCGGCCTGGCTTGTCTCAGCGTGGCGGGGAGAGCCACGAGCCACTCAGCCAGCGGCTGCCACTGCTGCTCCGGTGGTTGGGGGCCACCTTATCAGCAGCATGCCGCAGCCCTTGGCGCTCGCTGGGCCATGCCGGGGAAGGCACGGACCCACCGGGACACCTCGGAGCTGCCTCGGCCCCGTCCCCCCTGCGATGGCAACCTGCAGCCGCATGCCCAGCTGGAGCCGTCACATCCCATCATGCTCCGCCGCCCGCCGAGCCCCCCGCTCCAGTGGGAAGCCGGGGTGGCTCACTGGGGAGCCCAGAGTTTCCAGAGGTACAGCCCGTGCCTGGGGACGCCCCAGGGAGCGGGGACCCCCAGCAAAGGGAAGGCAGGGGAGAGCAGCCCCCTCCCAAACAGCAAGGAAGGCGACGCTGGGTGCTGCCAGCGCGGAGCTGGGGCCCGGCAGGAGCTTTTGCTTACGCTGGGCAAAACGCTGGGGATCCATAAGCAGGAAGAGGCTCTCTTGGAGTGAACTGCAAAATACTGTCTTTGCACAGCTAAACGCCCCCGCCCGCGCCTTCTCCTTGAAGTCTCGGCAGCTCTCAGGGAGAAGGTTTCCTTCCTCCTTACCCCTCCGCGGACGGCAACCTTCCTCCCCGCAGCCAATTAGTGAGCTGGGGTCGGGGGTCAAGGGGCTTCCCGAGTTCATGGAGCTAATTGCCGAACTGCTGACGAGGGGAGCCAGCATCGAGTGGTGCATGGGGAGCAGCCCCCATGGCCCCCCCCATTGACTCCTTAGGGACAACCACATCTGCCCTCCGCCCCCTGAGCTCCCCGAATTACCCCCAGCATCGCCACCCGCCGGGTTCCCCACTCTGGACCCAGCTCCCTGCTTCGTTCCTCCCTCGACCTGACAGCTTCCAGCTGCTGTCCCGGCCCCCACGCATCCCTCGGCGGGGCCGTGGCCGCTGCATTCCACTGCTGGCAGGTTCGCAGGGCCGGAGGAGGAGCCCACTCCTCCCCAGCCCCATTTCGGCATTGCCCCGCTGGCCCCAGCAGCCCCGCTCCCCGCCAGCCCCCTCGCCAGCCCCCCGCCAGCCACCTCCTTCTCCTCCACGAGCCAAGCGGCAATGGGCCGGTGGCCGCCATCAAATATTGATGGCCCTGCGTGGTAAATAAGCATTATGAATTTATGACTTTGCTGAATTAAACAGGCTGCATGTCTCGGGCCGGCTGCCGCTCGGCCAGGCGGAAGGAAGGGCCGCGCTGCCGGCATGGGGCAGGGCTGGCACACGCAGCCGGCGCAGCCCCAAAAACCCACCACCTTCAAACCCAAACCAAGCCCTGGCTTTGGGAACACCCACAGCCCCGCAGCCCCCACCGAGAGCTTGCACCGGGGCTCCTGCACCTCCTGCAAGTCCTTCGCTGCCCCCTGCGTTCCAGCTCTCCCCGGGCAGCTGACGGGGCAAGCCTCCCCCTCCGTGCAGCCACGCTACCTCGGAGCAGAAAGGAGCGAGTGAGTCGAGGCTCAGGTTCACTGGTTTGAACAATATTTAGGTTATGTGACTCGTGGTTAATGAATAACACGGCAAGTGTTTGCCCACTGCAGGAAAAGAAGCACAAAACGATTTTGCTCGGCTCAAAGAGGCCAGTGGCAAGTGGCCTCTGGAAGCCGCAGGGAGCAGCACCGCTGCAGAGAAGGAGCAATGCCTGGCTCACCTGGCGCCATCGGAAGAGGGTGGCTTTCCACGGCTGATCCGACACACTGGGCACAAAGAAAGAGCAGCATCTCAGCCTGGTCTCCTCCTGGGGCGATGTTCAGGTGTCCACATGAAGATCTTTGTGAGACAGGGGTGCAGGGACAGGGTCGGGGCAGAGGAACGGGACCGGTGCAGCAGCGGCGGGTGAGCCATCACTTGACCTGGCCCTGGGGTGTAAATGCCAAAGGCAAGGACGAGGGACGGGATTTCCAGGATCAGCACAACACGGAGCACACGGAATTGTATAAAGGGCAGCGTGAAAGGCTCCCTGCCAGCACCACCTCCCGAGGGAGCACTGCTCAGAGCTGACCCTGGATCAAAGGATCAAATCCAGAGGGGGAAACATTTTTGCCTGAGCAAACACAGCATTTCATATGCCACACCGCAAGCCGGGAGGAGCAGCCGGCCGGTGCCGCCTGCATGTGTCACACAGCAAGGCCCGAGACATGGCTGGCTCTGTGTCCCTGTGACCGCAGCACCAGGGCTCGCACAACCTCCACCACCAGCTGACCTGTGCCCACGGCACGGCCACGCGCCCTCGCGGGGCCTGGCTGGTCCCCAGCAGATGGGGACCCATCTTCCCGCCCCTGTGGGGTGTCCGGGGCTTTCCGGTAGGGCTGTGCCACCCAGCAATGACAGAAGCCACACACACTCCTGGCGCGTTGGATTCATGGCGTGGCCAGCCAGAGCCAGCTGGGCTCTTTTCCCGCCACTAAATTCATCCCTGAAGACCCCCTCCTCGGTGCGGCCGGTTCCCATCGCCAGGCGACGCTTCACTCCCACCCCCGCGTTTCCCCCACCGTCCCCCAGGCCTCCCCCGGCAGGACGGGATGTTCCCACGTGGCCATGCATGCCCCAGGCGGGCTGGGAGAGGCCACGTTCACACGGGATGGCGGCGTAGCCGGACCCCCTGAGGATGCTCCAGCCCGGCCGCCCCCGGCCCTGCGCTGCTCGGGGAGAGCTCGGGGGCTTCAGCCTGGCCCCAAGGTGGGGGGCCGTGCTGTGCCCACCGCAAGCCAGACCCACACACCACCGCAGCATCGGCGCCTCTCCCCGGCTGGGGCGGGTGCTGCAGGCCACGTGCGGGCAGGCAGGGATGGGTTCGGGGGGTCTGCACCCTGCTCACACCGAGAAGGCGTTTTTGGGGACTGCCAGGGTGGGGGAAGCAGCTGACGAAGGGGGTGAGATGGGCAGGGGAGAGGGACGGGATGGGGAGCGAGCTGTGGGGAGGTCCCCCATCTCTGCCAGCCGGTGCGCACCAGCCAGGGCAGAGCCATCCCCCTTTTTTTTTTTTTGCTGCTTTCTGATTATATTTTCCCTTGGCCCCAAACACGGCGAGCCCAGCAGGGTCCGGGCACTGTCCCACGCTCCCCCCGCCCCAGGACTGCGGCGGCTTTGGGCTGCCAAGGAGGAGGCTGTGGTGACCGTGACAAACTCCGTGGCAGGAGTCTGTGTGGCAGAGCCGGGGGTGACGCTGCGAGTTGAAGCCGCATCACTCCCCCCCCCCACACCGATGACAGGCAGGAGCGGCCAGACAATGAACAGACCCCAGCTCCCTCGCTGGATCCAGACCCAGAGAAGCCCAGGGAGCTTGAACACTAATTTATTGAGCTTCTGAGGCCACGTAAAAAGCTTACTCCTGTGTGGCTGCGCTATTTAAAATCAAAGATATTGCTGACCCTGCGTTCGTCCAGAGAACAGAGTCCCAGGAGCTTGAAATCCCGGCCGGCACAACATTAGCAGGATGCGATGTTCAGAGTCCGTCCCACTGGAAAGCGTAACTCGCGCTCGGGAGAAAAATCGCTCGTTGTGAAAGAGTGACCCCAACCGTCGCGCTGGAAGGAAGGGAACCTCCGCTGCATCTCAGCCGGGGCGACGCCAGACGGCGAGAGCCCACATCTCCAGGGCGAAGCGCAAAGCCGCTGCGGGGAGGCACAAGGCAGGGTCAAAAGTCACAGGGTGCTGCAGGTGACGCAGCCCCGTCTCCTTCTCCAGCAGGGGTTCGCTGCGTGAAGGGGGCTGGTGAGGAGAAGAACTTGGTTTTACGGTAAAATGTTGGAAAACACATTCAAGCCCCCAGAATTGCAGGTGTTAGCAAGTTGGGTTTATATGCGTTGATCTCTCCATTTCCGTCGCCAGCAGCAGTTCCCGGTGTCACCCTCCTGGGACCAGGAGCCCTCCGGTCCCCGCCAGCTGCCTGTGCCCCTGCGAGGGTACAGGAAGATCATGCGGGAGTTGATGTAAATGCCCTAAAATGGGGGAAAAGGGAATCACTAGAGGGAATGTGGGGGACAGAGGACAAAGGCGGGGGGGAACAGGAGAGCAGGCAAATCTGGTGTCCTAGCGTAACGGATGGGGTGATAACCCCCCCCCCCCCGCCCACGTCGCTGTTCCCTCTGGTTTCCAAGCAATCCCACGCTCCTGTCCCAAATAACCCCCCCTCCCTGCACGCATCCAGCCCCGCTGTGAGAGAAGCGAGCTGGAAACCCACTGAGTAAAACTGGGGGACAGTGGCTGAGCTGAATATCCCCTAAAAAAGCACAGGGCCGTGGGGGGAAGCGTGTCCGACAAGGCTGTGCTCAGGGACAAGGACAGGGCACTGCAGTGCCCACGTTCCCGGCGCTCTTAGGGCAGGACGACAGCCCCGGCAAGTCCTGGGAGAGATGTGGGGGACAAGGAACTCCAAAACATGGCATTTTTCAACCAACTGAAAACAGAACTTGGCAAGTAGGTTTTAAAATGCTTTAAAAAGTGCTGGCAGAGCCAAAAGTGGCACCTTAGAATCATAGAATTGTCGAGGTTGGAAGAGACCTTTAAGATCGAGTCCAACCATCAACCCAACACTGACAAACCCACCACTAACCCGTGTCCCTCAGCACCACGCCTGCCCAGCTTTTAAATACCTCCAGGGACAGTGATTCCACCGCTTCCCTGGGCAGCCTGTTCCAATGCTTGATAACCCTTTCGGTGAAGAAATTTTTCCTAATATCCAATCGATCTCCAGCAGCTCGATGTCTTTTTTGTGGTGAGGGTCCCAAAACTGGACACAGCACTTGAGGTGGGGCCTCACCAGTGCCGAGCACAGGGGGACGGTCACTGCCCCAGTCCTGCTGGCCACTCTGTTCCTGATACAGACCAGGGTGCTGTTGGCCTTCTTGGCCACCTGGGCTCACTGGTGGCTCATATTCAGCTGGCTGTCGACCAACACCCCCAGGCCCTTTTCTGCCGGGCAGCTCTCCAGCCGCTCTGCCCCAAGCCTGGAGCATCCATGGGATTGGTGTGACCCAAGTGCAGGACCCAGCACTTGGCCTTATAGAATCATAGAATGGTTCGGGTTAGAAGGGACCCTAAAGATCAGCTAGTTCCAGTCTAGATCGAGCCTGACCAGAGCCCTCTGCAAACCAAGCAGTCAGGTTTTCATGTTCAGAAGAGGCTCCTCGCTTAATAAAAAGGAGGAAAATATTAAAAGGCACGTGAGACATTCCGGCTGGTCCGTAATAACCTGTCCCTTTGCCCAGCTTCGTCCAGTGACCAACATCAGCTCAGGCAGGGGTACGGCTGGTGGGAGCAATGGCTGAGCAGGGAACAGGGCAAAGAGGGGTGCTTTGGTGAGGGTACAGCCATGCAATCTCAGGAACACGTGCACGGGATGCATCCACACACGAGGCCGGCCCGCCAGAGGCCGCGTTCCTGAGCTGGTGGCTGCATGTACCCCGTGCACCCCAGCTCCTTGCGTTGCTTCGCGCTTCCTTGCCCACGGAGCGGAGGCAGCGTGCCGGGGCGCTGCTCCTGGCTCCAGCAGCAGGCTCAGCCTCCTGTCCTTAGGCCGGTTCCCATGACCCGCTGCACTTCCTGCGGCTGGCAGCCGCCGGATGGCTCTGGAACGCGGTGGCGGAAGCGCTGCGATCCGGGTGGAAGGAGAGGCTGAGCGCTGGCCCCAGCCTGGGAATGGCCTCCACGCGGCATTCCCCCCGACCGTGACACCCAGGGTGGGATCCGCTCACAGCCAGGAATCGGTCTGCCTGCTTCCCAACCGGTCTGCAGATGCCACGGGAGAGCAGGTCTTGGGAAATTCAGTCTCCGGTGATTTCTCCTCGAAAACCTCCTTGAGAGCCCAGCACAAGGCTGAGCCCCGAGCAGAGCCGTTACACCACATTTTGCGAAATGCCCAGGGTTGGCTCCAGCCCAAAACCACTTCCTCTCGCTCCCGAAGGGCCAGTTGAAGGGGGCACTCCGGGAGGCGGATGTCGGTGCCGCTGGTCTTGCAGTGGTTCCCAACCCTTCTTCCAGAGATGTGCAGGAGGCGGCAAGGAGCAAGGACGTTTTCCCGGTTGGGCTCAGCTCTTGCACGCTGGGCACCAGAGCTGCTCGCGGTGCTTGTCTTTGGTACATTGATAATGCCCATCACGCACACGGTGAGGTAGAGCTATCCGAAAACTCAAACCCAAAGGATGCAAGTGCCAGCTTCCCTTTCAGAGGCTTTGTGACTCCCTTCCACTGAAGAGCATGCTCTCCTACCAGCTCACATGGTCTGCAGGGAGGCTTATTATACCTCTTCCAGTGGGTGTAATACCTTTATCCATACCCTAAACCTGCAGGTGAGCTCCAGCATCACATGCACACTCAGCTTTTGGTCCTCTGTTTGGGAATGTCCTCCATGCAGGTAGCTCGTGAAGCTTTTCATCAGTGTTTCAGAGGACAACAGATGACCTGCTCATCAATCCCTTACTTGGCTATTTGATGGGCGTTTTCCCAAGTTCCTTCTCGCAAAACATCTAGACGTTTCCTGAGCCCAGGCTCACGTGGCGGCTGGAGCTGGAGTCCCACGAAGGGCAGGCTGCCCCCATACACAGAGACATCAGCATTACAGCCCAGCCGTGCACCTGGTTGGGGCCTCCTGAAGGACAGAGATGCCCAGAAACATTTTTAGCTGTGGGCTCTTGGAGAAAATGGCATTAGGTTTCACAGGGACGCCTCTGGGTAGCTGAAGCAGTGGGATGAATGCAGCTGGAGTCACCTGCAACACAAAAGGTGTTTCTGTCCCAAATTGCACGCCAAGCTGTGCAGAGCCCGTGGAAGCCCTTTTCCTGTCTCCCCTTTGTTTCTTTCCTCTCTCCATTCTTTGTGCAGAGCTGTGTTCCAATAACACTTCCCTGCGACAAGGAGAACTGCAAGGTGACGGGTATGAAAGGCCTTGGCATCTGGATGTGTTCTGAGCCGACAAACCCCCACCCTGTTTTCCATTGCTGTTACAAACAATGCTGGAGAACGACGTGCAGCACACAACCCTGCAGCGAACCTCGCAGGAGGCAGGGCAGCAGAGAACATCCCTTTGGGCACCCACGAATGCTCCTGGGTGCTCTGGCAACAAAAGAAACGTGCCGGAGACCCTCCTCTCCCACCTTGTGGGCGTACGAAGCCTTCCCAGCTGCGTTCCCCACTCCCATGCGGGTGGCACATCCCACCCGGCAGGCTACGGATGCACGGTGACAACTCTCAAAAGGGCCTGCAGTCTGCTTTGCAAGATAAAAAAACCCAAGCCGTTCATCATCTATCTTAAAACGAAATTGCACAAGAAACCCAGATTTTACTTCCTTTCTATCGGTTTGCTACCAGAGTTACAGGTGATCTAGCTTTTGAGCTTTCCAGTCTTTTATGAAGATAGCACAGATCTCGGTCGTAAAAGAGCTCACGGTGTTTTTCTCATTCTTATCTCCACCAGCCCGCCATCTGCTAAGTTAAACTTTCAACTCCTCCAGAATTCAAGATGTTTCTCCCCCTCTGCATGCCCAGGCAGTAAGTTCTGGGGTTGATTCAAATAAAGAATGTAACTTTAGAAGAGTAAATTAAATCACACCTTAAAAAGCCAGAATAAGGCAACTTTGAAACACGAGGGAAAGGTCTTTTCAGTGGGCTTGAAAGAGCCAATAGAAAGGATTTCAAGTTTGTATCACATGAAGCAATTTAGCTATCCACATTGTGAATAAATAATTGACCTGCATCATTTGGAAAAACATCTGGTGGACCATAAAGCACAAAATTCTAGGAGACGAGCACCTATGTACACATACACTCATAATAAAGCTATCCAGAGAACGGTTTTAACAGCATTTGGAAAATACAGAGGAGCTCATCTCCAGAAAATCCGCAACTTGAGGGTTGCGAGCGCCCCGGCTTGCGGTTAACACGCTGCGGCTGCAGAGAGGGGCCAGAAGCCATGCTTTGGCTCCCAGACCATGGGCAAGGCAGGCAGGCTCAGCGGAGAAAATTTTCTTCCGTCAGCTCTTTGCCTCTGTTTGCAAACGCTGGGGAGGGCTAGCACCCAGCCGGGCTCAGCAGGGAGCCCCCTGCAATTTCACTGAGCCTGCAAATTCCTGTGGGGCCGCCAAAACATGAGCTTTACGAATCCAACTGCAGAGGAACAGAAACACGCCGAGCGGGAGCCTCACGCGCGCAGAGAGCCACGAGAGAGAGAGGAATCCAAGCACGGAGGCTTGGGGATTTCGCAGGGAGAGCATCCCCAAGCCCAGGCGGCGAAGTCCGTGTTCCAGAAAGGAACGACGTTACCTTTTTCCAGAGGATGGGACAGAGGCAGGAGCAGGTTCTAGAAATATCTGGATACCAGACCTCAACTGAAGCCTCCGAGTGATCCAGTGCACTAAAACAGGCCTGAACACATTATAATGGGGGCGTAGAATTGAGAAAAACAAAATTATTACAGCAAATGGAGGAGGTGTTTTGCCTGGACAGGTCCTCCAGCTTCTCAGCTCTTTGTTTCCAGCAGCCAGCTCAAGGGGTGTCAGCAAACAGACACCCTGCAGAGAATGCTCAGCCCCGCGCCACCCGTGCTGCCCTGTGGGAATGGGCGCACCCAGCCGCCACTGCCGCGCGGCATCCCCGGACCTTCCCCAGGCACCGGCACGCGGGCCTGGCCGGAGGACGGCACCAAAACCTGGGTGTCAGACCCGTGAAACCCACTCTGAGGCTAAACCTGCTTAAATCCGTGCTGCTAACACCACGGGAAAGCAAGGATTACCGGGCTGCCAGGGACGCCCCGCCACCATGCACCCTCTGCTGAGGGAGTTCTGAGACAGCGCTTTACAGATCTCAGACCTGCAGGGACTCCCGGTGTCCTTTCAGAGCTTTCCGAGTTTATGGTACAGCCACAGAGGTTAAGTCCAACAGTACAAAACAAACTCCCCCACAACACAGGTCTGACTTGTCACGTGAAATTCCTAAGAAGCCTCGCTCAGATACTGAGAAACGCCTTGAGCGGGTGCAAGGCTTTAATTTTCAGATGGTCCTCGCAACGTGCAGTCAGCTCGTGGTCTTAAAAATGCGACGCCAATACGCCTTTTGGATTTTTGGCTGGACTAGCAGTGGCTCCCATCATCCTCCTGCCTTTTCACGCCGACAACGCCGCTCAGACATCCTTTTCCGCAACCCAGCTTCCATTCATGGGAATGTATCCCGAACCACCAAAACCCCACAGAAAAGTCAAAGCAGCTTCCGAGGCAGTCCCGCGGCACAGAGGTGGTACCCAGGCCTGGTTTTGGCTAAGGTCAGGCAGCTCCAGCGGAAACACCTCCAGCTCCGTCCATCTCATCTTCACACAGCGCCCAAAAGGAGCCAAGACTGCAGGTACCTGTTTTTCTCCGGGGACAATAAAGCAGAGCTGCCTGTGCCCGGTTCACATGCAGATGTCTCTCAAGAGAGACGAAATGGAGCCCGCCATGCCCGTATTAGATGAACAAGGGAGCAGAGATGTGCCAGAAAAGATGAGCTCATTGTAAAAATAATTGAAAGAGATTTTACAAAAATCAATGCAAAGATCTAGGTGGATTCAGATGTGCAACGTGCCAGCAGCAAGACACCTCCTCACCCCTTGCGTACTTTCCTGTACGCTCATTTTTACCAATTTGTGCTCAGATTTGCCCCCTCTTTGTCTCTTGGTGCCACCCACCAGACCCTGCACTGGGAGGCTTTGCCCATGTCCTGGAGCATGACCTACTCCATGAGCAGCCAAGGAAAAGAGCTCCGGGCACAGAGGAGAAGGCATGACACAGAGAAGAAGCTACAAGTAGGCTTCCTTCAGGGGAAACACAGGCAGGGAAACACAGCAGCATTTATTTTGGCCAAGGAACAGGTGACCTGTGGAACTAACCTCCACGGGGAGAGCGCTGCTCCCACGGGTATGCGTTGCTGCCAGCCCTCGGCTAACGCAGTCTCAAGCTGGGAGACGCATGCCTGAACCTCGCACCTACACGTTCCCGTCTTTGCTGTAGGCTTTGTACTCCACGGCTTACTTTTTCCATCACACCCCGTTCCCAGGTTCTGTTACACCAGGAGATCACGGGTGGAGGGACCACCTTTTTTCCGGCGTTTGCCAGTAAAACCGGCAACCTGCCTCGCCAGGGCAACCCATCTCAACACTCTGTGCTTGGAGGGACAGCAGGTTTGTTAGGGACTCGCTCTGGCACATCTTCCACAGGAGCATCTCACCCCATGCCCACCCCACCATCCCAGCAGAGTCCTCTCTAGTGTCTGCAAAAGCGTTGGTCCAGAGCATCGTCCCAGCACGCGGGGCTCGTCAGCCACACACAAGTCCATGACAGACCCACCTCGTGATGGGCCACCACGTCATATCACCAGCTCTCAGCCCCCTGACCCCACCCAGCTCCTCATCCCACCCCAACACACCCCAAATTCATACTGCGTGAGAACACCTTCGATGCATATCCCGCTGGCACAAAGAAGGGTGATGCCTCTTGAGAGCACAGCAGAGGGAAGTATCCCTTGCCGTGATTTCTGCATTCCTTCTGCCCATACGCTGTTCCAGGGCCTCAGACGTGCCAGTTATCGCCCAAGCTGAGCTTTACGCTCAGCACGCTCTGGAAACAAGACGTTCCTTGACCTGCTTTTCTCTCATCACTAATTCACACCTAGTAGATTTTCAACTCAGCTCATGCGTGAACTCCGCGCTGGCACCGCTTAATGGCTAAATAACAAATTCTGACAAAGCTCATTAAAGAAGAAAGCTATTGATGTCAGCAACATGCCTTAAATCTGACCCCCAGCTCCAGGCAGGTGTGCCAAGGAATCAACTCATCCCCTCGGAAATATAAAGGAACAGCAGAAAACAGTATTGGCGCAGCTTGGAAGGAACCTCTTCTTTTTGTGACAGATGTGAAGCACACAGGACATGTGGGTTAGTGACACTAAACAGTCCGACAGTTTAAACAATTAAAAGCCACCTCTGAGGTGGGCACTCGCATGAAAACCTCAAGACATGATTCCAGCCTCAGGGCTGCTCAAACGGACTGCCTTTAGAGAATTTATCCACGGCTTACTGAGAAACACAGGGAGCCAAAATCCCAGGAACACTCTTGGTGCTGCCGAAACACGATATAGACATGTCGGCACAGGAAGACCGAACTGGCAGCCGGGCTGGGAAGACTGAGGTACGAAAACAAAATTCTCTGGCAGTGTTCATTTTTATTTTTCTCTTAGCAAAACAAGATCCTCGTGTTTAAAAAAAAAAAAAAAAAAAAAGCAATCACAGAAAGGGGGATGAAAAGGCTGCTGTCGAAAACATAATTACATTCCCGGATATGCGTACAGCCCTAGAAAGTTCCAAATGACACATTCCTAAAGATGTTTTAAAATAACTACAGGGTATTAATTACATACAAAGCTACCAGGCCTTTTTCTCTCTATTTTGAAACCTCTGTTTGGAAGCGTTCGCCATTAGGCAACACCTTTCCAACCCAGCCAGCTACGCCATGCTGCTGTAGGTCCTGAGGAGCTGCGCCTGAGGCCTTGGATGGATGTGGTACCCACCGTGCACCCCAGCGCTGGCCACGCTTTGCTCCAGCACAGCCGAGGGACAGAGGCGCAGTACTCGCTGGGGGACCGGGCGCAGGGAAGGGCTGCAGCCTGCTGCAACCGCCTCTGCAATAGCGCTGTTTTCCTTATCTGAGCGGCCGCATCGCTGTGAGGTCAGCAAGAGACCCTGTGACTGCACTGCCATGGAGCCGGTCAAACGGGTGAACTCGCTTCTGGCAGTTTCTCACACAAAGGCAAAGACAGCGCGGACAGGACTGCAGCCAAGAAAGAGCACGGAGCAAACGCTCAAGAGACAGCCCATCCCGCAGGGACCCCACTTTTCTCTGCAGCCCCGAACATCTGGGCAGCATCTCTGCTGTCAGTCCCCTGAGCAAGAAGGCTGTGACCGGGCGGTTGTCCTCCTGTCATCTTGTCCTCGCCTGTCTCCATCTAGCGTCTTCCGTCTCGGTGTCAGGCAGCTCCAAGAGGCTGGGGCTACCTGTCTGCCCAGCCCCGGCCCACGAGTGGTCACCAGCTCCAGGCGCAGATGAGCTCTGGGTTTCCGTTTCCCATATGGGGAAAAAACAGATCACTTCTCTCTGTTGTTTGTCCTGATGGAAAGAATTGTTTAAGACCTACATAGGCCACAATTAATCACAATAATTAATGACAATAATTAAGGAGATGCATAACTACTGTTTGCAAGCCTCTAAAATAGAAAGGTTGCAGACATCATCTGTTCTGTATCTAGAATTTGGCATAATTAATCCTAAAACCCAGCGTGACAAAAAGCAAAGCCATTCAGAGGTGCCCATCCAACGTCAGACTGGCTGTAGCCAAAAAAAAAAAAACCAAGAAAAAAAACCAATTCGTCCAAAAACGTGGCACAACAGCCACAACCCCGGGCAGAGCAATAAAACCATTTCCAGGCCAGGAGAGGACACGGCAGGAAGGATTTTTACAAAGCAGCAACACAGTGCTGGCAGAACTGGAGCACAGCAGAAACGCCTCACGCTCTGCTGGGCTGCCTCTTGGGTACCAGGCTAACATCCGTCGCAGAGCACTCGGAGCTGGGAAGCTGCCTGCAAATGGCTTTTATTTGAGAAATAAAGAGAGAGAGAAGGGCGATGGATCAGTGAGGAGAAGCGTGACGGTGGCTGGCAGAGCCCCACTGCTTATAGCAAGGGCAGCAAACAAGGGGCAGCAGAAACGCACTCCTGCGAACGTGAGAAGGAAAAGGACGCAGGGCCTTGCAGAGCAGTGAAAGGGAAAGCCACAGGCGCTGCAGGCAGCGTTGCCAGGTGACAATGCCTATGGAGAGGACAGGCAGGGTGTTTGTTCTCTCTGTCGGAATAGAAGTCCAGGCAGGGTGTTTTGTGCTCTATAAAATACCCACCTGCCCAGGAGGTGTGGGGCCTGCGGGTTGCTGGCCGGGAGCTCGCAGAGGGCAGGAGCAGCACAGAGCTGCCAGAGCCTGGCCGTGCCCAAAGCCTGGCCAGAACATCCCAGAGCAGCTCCCTGTGCAGGGAAAAGGCTCACGTGGCCAAGAAAGGCAAAAAAAGCGCCCGCTGGCAACAACACCCTAACAAGCGGTGACACCGTGACCCGGTCACCATGCCCAGCTTCACATGGCATTTCTGCACCACCCCAAAACCACAGCACAACGGCACTTCTCATTGCTGAAACCCTGGGCAGGGCAGCAACGATGAGCGCCTGTGTCTCTGAGGAGGATTATCAGTCTTCCCGCCTCCGCAGAGGGGGACACTGAGGCACAGTGCAAGCGAGCGACACTAGGGCTCGGTAACAAGACAGGGGCTATCAGCCATATCCTCTTTGGCCTCAAGCCCCTTGGCTACAAGGACGTCTCTCAGAGCACCCACCACCCTCCCCAACATCTGCACACACAGGCAGAGACACCCGAACCAGCGGCACCTCTGCAAAGCATCCAAGAGCCACAAGCAGCAGCCAGAGACCTTGCACTTCGCAAACTTTCCTCGGCACAGATGGGGACATGGAGCCACATGCAATTTAAAAAAAAAAAACATCCCGGGGGGGATATAAAAATAATACTGCGTACATTCCAGCTTCCCGAACAACAATCGCCTGAGAAGCCGGCACTGTGGGAAAGTCTCAGCTCGCTTTTCCTGGGTATTATAAATAGAATTACGGCTGCAAGCACGGCTTTAAACGCGGAGGAAGGGGGAAAAGGCCATTTAATGGGCTCTGTTTGAACTCAGACTCTGGCCGGTGTCCAGCTTTCTGCAGAACAGCTGGTCACTTCCTGCCGAGCAAAGGCCAGTGTTGCCGCGCTGGGAACCAGGAAGCCCAGGCCAAGGGCTGCCTGTCAGATCCCAGAGTCCGTGAGCTTGCTGGGGGTATCACGCCTTGGGCTGACATTTATGTCACCCGGGAGCCTGCTCTGCTCCTGCTCGGGGCCAGGCCTGTGCTCTCCGATGCATTGTGAACAGCAGCGTGAGACCGGGCGAGTAGGTGTGAGACTTTCCCAGGAGGAGTCTGACTTGCAGGGCAGGCATCTGGAGGGTCTTGAGAACTTCTCCTCCAGCAAGCTGCTTGGTTTCTCAGCCCATGTGAAGGCTCGAGGACTACCAAGCCCCGCAGGCCTGAAGCTCACAGCTTACTCGCAGCGCCTGGCTCTCCAGGCTCCTCATCTTTCCCTGGGTGACTGCTGCTGCCTTTCCCTATGGGTACACGCTGCTCATCACAAGCCCCTGCAAAGCCTTGCCATGGGCAGCTCAACATCCCGTTATCCACATATTCATTCCTCTCTTCCTTATCCTGGCTCCTACTTGTCTGGGTTATGGGCCTGCAGTTCCCCAGGCCACCTTTTAACCGCTGCCATCATACTTTAGCAGGGTGTCGCACATCAGTGCCAGCGGCTCATTCTGCAGTGGTACCACCAGGGCCCAGCAGCCCTTCATTTAGTCTTGCTGCTCCTTAACCTTCAATGGGAGCCAAAATGCCTCCAGAAAGACTAAAGGCCTCTTTCACAGTAAGGAACACTGCAGATGCTCTTCAATTGCCGCTTCCCATTGATGAATATATTATGGAATCATAGAATGTATTGCGTCTGAAGGGACTTCTAAAGGCCATCTAGTCCAACCCCCCAGCAGTCAGCAGGGACAGCTTCAACTACATCAGGTTGCTCAGAGCCTCATCCAGCCTGGCCTTGAACGTCTCCAGGAGTGAGGCCTCCACCACCTCTCTGGGCAACCTGGGCCAGTGTCTCACCACCCTCATTGGAAAGAGCTTCTTCCTAATGTCTAATCTAAACCATTGCCCCTCGTCCTATCGCTACATGCCCTTGCAAACAGCCCCTCCCCATCCTTCCTGTAGGCCCCCTTCAGGTACTGGAAGGGGCTCTAAGGTCTCCCTGGAGCCTTCTCTTCTCCAGGCTGAACACCCCCAGCTCTCTCAGCCTGTCCTCACAGCGGAGGGGCTCCAGCCCTCGGATCATCTTCGTGGCCTCCTCTGGCCCTGCTCCAACAGGTCCATGTCCTTCTTGTGCTGAGGGTTCCCAAACTGGACACAGTCCTCCATACTGATGGTCATTAACATGACCTCAGGCCTGGCGCTGCCCGAGGCCTGCCTGCCCGGCCCTGAGGGGGGCCTGCCACGCACTCGCGGGGTGCCATCAGCCCCACGGGAGGCAGCGGGGCGCTGCCGAGGCCCGTCGTCCCCTCAGGAAGCCCAACGGCGCCCCTCGCCCCGCGGTGTCCCCAGGCCCGTCGCTAGGCCGCGGGGGGGGGCTCGCGCGCGCCTTTGTTTGGGGCGGCGGTTTCCCAGGCTGCCCGGCGCGCGGCGGGGGCGGGGCGAGGGGCGGGGAGGGGCGCGCGGCGGGGGCGGGGCCGGGCGGCGCGCGGCGCGGAGTGGGCGGGGCGGGCGCGGGGCGGCGGGGTCAGTCGGAGAGCGGCGGCCGAGAGGAGCGGAGCGGCAGCGGAGGGGGTTGAGCGGGGCTGAGCCGGAGCCAGGACCGAGCCGAGGATGATAAACACCCAGGACAGGTGCGAGGAGGCTGGGCGTGGCGCCGCGCCGCGCCGCTCCGCTGGGCCCTCAACGTGGCCTGCCGAGGGCCTTCGGAGCGACGGTGGCAGCTGGGCCTGGGGGCGGGCGGGCGCTGAGGCGAGGGTGGGAGTGCGGAGGGAGTGGGCTCTGCGCCTCTCCCGGGATAAATCCCCACCGGGGCCTCCCTTCTCCGGGCCGGGAGACCCTGGAGCGGGTGCCTGGGTGCACCGGGATGGGATGGGATGGGGTGGGGCGGGTTGGAATGGAATGGAATGGGATGCGTGGAATGGAATGGGATGGGATGGGATGGGATCACCTCACCTCAGCAACGAGTGTCTGAACACCCTCTTGCTCATAAGCCTGTAACGCCCAGGAGGGTTTGTACCCTCCCTCCCCACAAGTCCCCATGCATCTCCATGGAAAGGTGATTTTTTTTTTTTTTTGTATAGGTATATATTTTTTTTTTTCCTGGCAGGTTGGTTATCGGCAGGTGTGAATTTATGTGGTTTGTGGGTATTTTTCTCAGCTGGCTGGATTATCTTGTGCGTCTGTTCCTTGTTTAGAGTCTGAAAAGTGTCATTTCCTGAGCCCCTGTCGTACCGTGTAGATAAGCGCCTGGAGGATGTGTATAAACCAAGCTTTTTTTTTTCTTGGCTGCTGTGTGTAGGGTAGATACTTGAGCTATGCTGCATCCATCAGATGGTTATTTACAAGTTGCTCCTTAAATCAGGTTCCTTAATATATGACTTGCAGTGGCTGGCAGCATAATATCTTATTATGGTCTAAGTGCAACCACATCTTCAGAGCCTGTTTTGAAAAGGGGGAAAAAAAGAAGAAAAAAAAAACCCCAGACCCTTTCAATTCTGTAATGTCAGGGGAGCTGTGTGGATCCTTCCATCTGGCCTAAGTGTTCAGCACAAATAAACCCCCAAAAAGCCAAGATGATTTGCAGCTTTTAGACCCCCGGGAGCTGGTTGTTGTGGTGGACTGAAAGCGGTGCTGGGGCCTGAGGTGCGAGGGCTGTTGAAGCGCACCCGTGATGGGGTTCAAAAGTTGCCGAGTTGTCCTTTGCGCTTCCCAGGGACAGGGCACGGGGTTGACATCGCTGGAAGCTTAGCGAGTTAAAATTATACCCGCCGGCTGAAAACGTACGCTTGCTTCCAGCTCTCGTTTCAGGCAGGGCTCAGTCAAGAAAGGGAGTTCCTTCAGGGAAAGGCCCTTGGTGAGCTTTAGCATCTTAATCTAAACCAAGCTGCTGGGAAGGAGCTTCTCAGAAGAGAGGCTGGAAGGGAGCACAATCCTAATTTTTAAGCGTTGAACAGGCCTTGGGGAGCGGAGTTGCAGTGGGCTGCTCACGCGCAGATGCATGAAGGGATCAGACTTTGTCGGGCGCTTGCATGAACTTCTTCCCAGGGGGCTAATGCACATCTGGAGGAAGGAAAACCCCTCTTAGTCTGTGTCCCCCACACAGGCTCGCTCCCCAGCGTTGCCTGATGGTGCTGCTCTGGGGACCCAAGCTGGCTGCCGCTGCGGAGTTTTGGGGCAGGATAGTGGTTTCAGGCAGGTCTGGGCTACGCAAAGCCCCAGTGCCGCAGGCAGGGCTCAGCGGCTGAAGGGGTCTTGTGTTTTGACTTCTGCATGTGCCAGAGGAAGCAAAACTGGGAAGTGTCTTGAACTGCTTTGCATGAAAACTACAGCCTCTGTCTTTTTTTCCTTTTTTTTTTTTTTTTTTTTTCCCACAACTACACTTCATTATCCAGCTTCTTGATGCCTTGGCCACAAGTTGGAGAGAGCTATCAATAGTACATTGTTGACTGGGGGGGGGAGAGGGAGGAGGGAAGGGAATAACAAAGCTGCCAACAGCTTTCTGGGGGTGGGGAGCTGCACAGCAAAGTGCTTTGTCATGCCTCTCCACGTCCACTACTACTGAATACACACGGGTCCATTGATAGCCCCAGTCACGCCGTGAGGAGGGACTGTATTAACACAGAACGCCACTGAGCATGTGTGCCAAGGGCTTTGCCACTGCTTAATACCTTTTCCTAGTGTGTTTAGACAGCCTTTTCTCCAAGCAGTGTCTGCTGCAGGCCATGGCACATGGGAACGCTGCTGAAGAAGAGCCCAGTCTAGCGATCCTGGAGGAGGAGGAGGAGGAAATATGTGGAGGAAGAGTATTTGTTTTTCCTGTAGAAAGATTATTTTGGTATGAGGTGGCAAGCCAAGTTCTTTGCAAATCTTGCCTGTGTCGTAACTGCACTTGCGAGTTATTTTTTGGCATACAGAAAAGCCAAACTTCAGTAGTTTGTTTGCGGTCTGGTATACATTCCAGCGTGCTGTATAGGCGGTTCAGGTGATTCTGATGGTGCAGCTCCGTACTAGCTCTTTGGATACTTAAGCCTGGTCCCTTGTGGAGGGGGATTAGAGCAGAAAAACACTGTCTTGGGATCAGCTCGAGTGAGAAGGTTAAGGACAGGCAGTGAGTTGTCAGTACATCTACAGAGGCTGTCCCTTGTAGCCTTCTTCAGCACTCCATGTGCTTATTGAAAACTCTCTCAAATTCTCCTTTATTTTGGTGGTGTTTATATAGCTTTGCACTGGTGTGTTTCATAATGGGAACACTGGGGAATGACTGGTTTCTGTGCGTTGCTTTTGCAGGCTTTGTTAGAAGAATACCACTGCTGTGCCATGCCTCAGCAAAGAGCTTTTGTGGTACTGATAAAGGGAGCAATGCTCCAGAAGTAAAATAATTTGCTTTCGTGAACTTCCTAAAAGCTAGGGCAGACATTAAAGCCTGCGTTCAAAGTGATCCTGAAAGGCTGCGTGTAGGACATCCAAACAAACTTAGAAACTGCAAGGGAAACTTATTTTCTTGCTTGTAAAAGTAGATCTGTGGGGTGAACTTTTAATTTTTAGGGTTGGGGTGAAGCATGCCTGTATGATGTTTCATTTGCATGTGCAAATGTCAACTCGGACATTGTAGAGTGTGCTGAAGATAGCTGAAGAACCAGCCCTTTCACTCCTCCTCATTTTGAAAATGTGAAACTTAAACCTCCGCCTTCTGGGTCCTGTTGATCTATTTGTAGATATTTGTCTATAGAAAATGTGTGCTCATCTGGTCATGCGTTTCCAGCCATCTGCTATTGGCGGTCTTCCAGGCGTCCCTGATTAGCGTGAGGTTGCTCAGCACTCTCTCCCTGTTCTGCAAAGCCCCTCCTCCGTTTCTAACAAAACGCCGCTGGTTTCTGACACCATTTGGGCAGCAAGTGTTTCTAACGTAGATGTCCGGGCGCTAAAGCCCTGATAGCTGCCTCTGACGTGCTGCAGAGGAGCAGGGATATGAGCGGGTTTGGGGTCACAAGGAGCTGTAGCATCTGAAATGTGATCCTTGCTGAAGTAACCTGGTGTTCTCTCTCTCTTTTTTTTTTTTTTTTTTTTCTTGCAGTAGTATTCTACCTTTGAGTAATTGTCCACAGCTGCAGTGCTGCAGGCACATTGTTCCAGGGCCTCTGTGGTGCTCCTGATGCCCCTCACCCACTGTCGAAGATCCCCGGTGGGCGAGGGGGTAGCAGGGATCCTTCTCTTTCAGCTCTGATATATAAGGTGAGAAAGATCTGACATCTAAATAATGACCTGTACCCTTGTTACAATTGTGTTCGGTTCCTTTCGCAGTCCCGTGGGAATAAACACAAATAATAAGTGAGAGAAGAGTTAATTTTTCAGTGATCCTGACAGCAGATCGCTAAGCTGCGTGCAGCGGTCTCCTGCTTAAATATCACCTGTTTATTAAGAAATGAGAGACCTTTTCTCAAAGGTGTGCAGCAAATAATTCACTAGCCCTGTTTCCCAGGGTCTGTTTCAGCTATTGTATGTGGAGCCAGCATTATCAAACCATGAAACAACTTCTCAAATGTCTCGCAGAAAGAGGAAGCGGGAAGCAGAAAGGTGAAATGCAGAGAGAGAATGGTTGATAAGCTCCTTCCTGTGCCCTAGTCCGGAAGGTAAAGCTGTCGGGGTCTGGGAGCTGCCTGAAGCCATGTACAGAGTAACTCCTGACCTCACAGAAGGGCGAGGTGGCCATCCACCTCGGGGATGTTTCTAGAACACGTGCATAGGATGAGGCAAGATCAGGAAGGCTTTGTATCTGCAGACTTGCTTAGGAGCATGTGAATCTCTGTAGCTCTCATTTTTTGGCCCTCTTCATTCTATGGTGACTTTTCCTTTTGGCTTTCGCATGAGAAGATCTGGCTGTTCCTTGCTGTAGAATAACTAGCACTGGTGCAGCTTTGTGTTGGATCGTGGTGGCACACATCTGTCTCCCTTCTGGGCCAGGGCCAGCTTTTCCACAAGACAGGGAGTAAAGTTTTATCAGATGAGGTAGGCTAAATTTATGCTAAGCTTGCAAATTTGGCTGCTCAGACAGGAGTGTTGTCATAGGTGTTAGACTTGATTTTTAATTACCCTGTGGGAGGCACACAGACTCTGTATGATGAGAAGATACAGGCCCTTTTGGGTCACAGCTACCAAAACCTCCTCTTGAAATTCATGGGAGAATCGCACACCTCATGGCTGCTTTCGGAGGAGTTTGCTTTAATGCAGCCTTGGTGAATTTTTAGCATGTGCCTCACCCACTTACCTTGTGAATAAATGTCAACCTCTGTAGCCTCTTAATAATAACGTAACATGAGCTTAATGCTATTGAGTTGAATGTTAGAGCGGTGTAAAATCCAGAGGAGCAGCAGAGGGGTAGCAAAGAGCACAACGGGCTTCCCGTGGGATAAAGAAGATACACAGGTGTCTTCAAAAGGGCCCAGGATGAATAATGAATTCCCTCTGGGTGGGAGGGGATGAGAAATAGGTGACCCTGCAACTTAAAATCCTGCAGACCAGCCTTGCCAAGCCTTGCGTACGCACCAGGCGAGGCCCAAAGGCAGAAAATGGGCTCAATGTGGAAGAAATGCTGGTGGAATCACCATTTGGAGGCTTTGACGGGTTTGATTTCTGTATGGCCTCGACGCCGCACGGAAGCTTTTGGCAGTGGTGTGTAGGCAGGGGTTGCTGCCTGTGGGGATGTCATCCAGATAGCTGCGTCCCGGAAATAAGGATATAATTCTTTCTGGGTGCACTGCTGACAAAACCTAGCAGCAGCTATCAGAAAATCAGCCCCTTCTGTAACATAGCTCATCCCAGAGCAGAGTGGGATGTGTCACTCGGTCGTTTAAAGTCCCACCTCAGATAGGGATTACTGGGACTCTCTCAGTCACCCGCTCAATCTGCCGGTGCTGTAGTTACATCAGGCTGAGCTTTTCAGCCAGCGAGCTTCAGCGTGACCTGGAAAGGCATCTGGACCCAAAAGCTTAAGTACTTTTTCCAGCTGTATCAGCTGTTCTAGTTCGAGGGATTGACCTTTCTGAGCAGACCTGCCTCCTTTGGAGTACGCAGCGCACTGCTCGGATACAACCGCGCTATAAATTAAGCCGCTGGGGCTCCCTATAGTTGTTGGGATTTTTTGTGTTAAGAGACTTAATACTCAGCCCTGCGTCAAGGGAGCTTTACTCGAGCTGGGAATGCAATAGCGATCGGCATCGGTGCTGCGCAGCCAGGACATGCTCTGGCTAGCCGACTTGGCAGGAGGCTGCAGGTGTAGCACATGCCAGCAGTAGGCTGCTTACATGGGTTTCTCGAGCCGCTTGGCTATGGCTAAGACCATAACATCCTTTCTCCTTATGCTGCCAATGTGTAGGGGCCTCCCCCTGTCCTTCTCAGGACATCTGAGGAGCGTAGCCGGGTTGGAAAATCTTGTGCTCAATGAATTGTAACCAAGTGGAAGCTGGTCCTTACGGCTTTACTTCACTGAAATGGAGCCCAAGGCTGGAGAGCCGGTGGTTTAGGCAGCTGTGGATAAAAGATAGCCTGGTGTGGGTTTTTTTTTTCCTGCGATAGCGTGATGGGGGGGATTTTGCAGGGGTGAACTAAAAACCGAACATTTGTTGCGTAAACAGGATTTTGCTTTGAGCAGCTTCCAAAGAATTCTGGGCTGTTGCTTCACAGGAACAGCTTCTCTCCCCGGCATCTCGCTGTCTCTATTTTGATGCCTAGAAATAAAGTATCAGCTTCCCAAGACGGGCTGTGTAAACGTAATTCCCACTGAACCGGGGGAACTGGTTCTTTTAATCCCTGCGGTTATGCTGCCTTTGGTTCATGGGCTGTCGCATTAGGGGGCTTTTAAGTAGAAAAAAAACCTCATCAGGTTTGGAGTGCAGGGTAGCCTGGTGACAGAAGGGCTAAGCCAGAAGGCTCAGAAAGCTCTTCCCCTCCTATTGCAGGCTCCTGCCAGAATTCCCGCACAAATGCCTGCGTGTGCCTCCCCCTCCAATGTGTCAATCCCAGCCTGCTTCTCTCAACTTCCTCACCCTGTTTTTGTTTTCAGGAAGTATAAGAAAAGAAGCATCTGTGAGCTTTTCTGAGAGAAGGATCTTTCCTGAAACAGGGACGCTTTCGGCGCAGTAACAAGAACTGTAAAAGGCTCCTATAAAGTCCCTAGTGAAGGACGTGCATATAATCCCCTTGTTTTTGTTTTTTTAAATACACCTCTGTAGTGCTGGGCTCAAATCTGCCTCTTGCTGCTGGCTCCACGGTGGCTTTAGCAGCAGCAGTCTGACTTAACTTGAGCAGCTGTCGGCAGGTTTCTTAGTGCACTTGGCTTAAAACTGTAGTAAAACCCGACAGCAGGCGCAACCACAAAAAACTTCTTTCAAACTCGATGAATTAACTTGTTTCCTACAGGATATTTATTCTGATGAAGTGTAAACTTGTTTTTCAGCTGAGCTTTGTGGGCTTTAAACAAATGGCAGCTTCCTCTGCTCCAGTTACCAAAGCCAGGCAGTTCCTGATTTGCATGCGGCATTACTTTGTCACCAGCATTAACATACTCGGTGGCTTCTTCCTTGTCACAATGGTCAAACCAAGAGGGATCTATTTTAATAGATGTGGTAACAGGAGTTAAAGCAGTGGGACACAGGCTTGAGGCATCTGGAAAGGTTCTCGGAGATGTTTTTGCTGAACCACTGGTCTTTCTGTGATACTTTTACCTTAATAACTTAAAACACCTACAAGAAAACACGTGCCTGAAAAGCAGTGATACTGAGGAGCCTTCCACCCTCGTACTGGGCACTGTTGGCTGCCGATGTGTTCGTACTGCCCATCTTGTAAATGCTTCTTCACCACGGACCCAAACCGGACTGTTTTCTTTGTCGTACTGGCTGCCCGTCCGTGTTACAGTCAGAGACAAGTATATTTCACTACGAAGCATTGACTAAACCTTGTCTGGGGAGGTGCTGTCTCTGCAGCGATGTCACTTGTCTCGGTGTCAGTCCAGCTGATCGTCAGCAGATCAGAGTTCATCATGAGCTGCTGAATTAATCACCCTGGTAAAATAAAATGCCTGGAGGCTGGACGGTCGCTCACCTAATGGCCCACTGGAGTAAACCACCTCCTGCCCCACCTGTTGATGCTGTTGAGGAGAGGGGGGCAGACAGCTTTCCCAGGTGTTCCTGTGACTCAGAACAGACGTGGCTTGTACTACCTGTTTTACTTCTGCCCTTCAGAGCTGTGCGGGTGACTCTGTAAATGTGAGGGGATCCATAACGCACGAGCCTGTAACCAGGCAGATGGGAACAGTTCAGCTCCCGTTGCAGTTGACAGCGTTAACTCAGGAACCTAATGAATTTCTTTGCCGTTTCATTGGGGCTCTTTGCAGTGAAATGTGGAAATCATTACTGGGCAAGCCAACGGCCTGCAAAAATCGTCAGAAGGAGGGATGGAGTTTAACCACGAAATTGTTTTCTAGGAACTGCTGAGCTGGATCTGAGGCGGGCTGCATGCTTGGCATTCTAGTTAGAGCAGTGTTGGAGAGGGACGCGTACATTTGTGGTCTCTGGAAAAGACCTCATCACAATCTTCAAATCCGTGTAGCTTCTGTCTGGTTTGGGATTCTCTCTGCACTATGTATTTTCCTCCTTTATACCAGGAGGCAAACCATTTGCCATACTAGTTGGTTGTAAAATCTGGGAAAGCCATTTGCGGTCATCCCTCAAACGAAAAGACTGTGTGGGGGATTGGGGAGACAATGAAATTGGTCAGACTGCGGCAGCAGATGCTCTTCCAGCTTGTCGGTTCAAGTTCCGTCCTTTGAAGGGTAGTTCATGAACCGCCCTTCAAAGATGTGGCTGGGACCTGCGGTGAATGAATGCACTCTCACTACCCAGAAATTTAATATAATGTAAATACGCAAAACTGCATTCCCTTGAACAGGAAAACATGGCTAGAAAATCACTCCGAGGTCAGCACTCATTGTGCTGTGTCCCTGAGCCAGCGAAAGGGGAAGGGAAAAGTATAATGTTCTTCTTAGTAAAACTCTAATACCGTTTATTTTGTATTTGCATCTCTGTAGTTCTACGTTATAATCAGCCAGGGGAGTGTTCACTTTTTTTGTTCTTTTATTTTTGTGTTAGGTTACAATAAAAGCAAGGTATTGTGGGTGGTTCAAAACAGTAGCTCTTAACCACTTGTTTAGAGTGCTGAGACTCGGGCACGGGCTTGCAGGCGACTGTGCATCCCTTCACGGGCTACGGTCTCAGAGGGGTGAATTTTAATGATAAGCTGAAACTCTGGACACACACCGGTCCGTAAGGGCTGGTCCCATTGAAAACACAGTCCCTCTGCATGCTCATTTAAGCACAATGTCTTACGTTTTTGGTCCGCAATCTCATGGTTTGTTTTCTTTAACCCTGAAGTCTATGTCATGAGCTCTCCTCCCTCTCCTGCGCAGGACGAGAAGATCACTGTTAACCAAGATGTCCCAGTGCACGAAGGGAAGCCTCATATTGTCCATTTCCAGTACAAGGTTACAGAGGTGAAGACCTCCTCCTGGGATGCGGTGCTCTCTAATCAGAGCCTCTTTGTGGAAATCCCTGACGGATTATTAGCTGATGGAAGCAAAGAAGGGTAAGTTCCGGATCCCAAAGCTCTGTCCGCGGCTCTGCCAGGACTTTGCCTACATGGGGAGAACGGGCTGCACGTATGGCAGCTCTGCTCCTGGCTTGTGTATCCGAAATACGTCCTTACTCCCTGGTCTTGAGAGAACTGTCCTCCTGTTAGTGCTCCGTGTATTTTCTTCCCCCGTAGGGATCATTTCAGATGGGTTACTGCTTTTTGAGTCCCTGTGCTAATGAAAAATAAGCAATAAATGGGTGGAGTGATTCTTTGCATACTTTGGTATGGAAAAATCTACAAGCCTTTCTCCGATTTTTTTGTTCTGCCGGCCACTTGGCAAGCTTATTTTGGCAGGCGTCTTCCTCTCTTTCAGGGGGAAAAAAAACTCCATTATATTGATGCGCTCCTTCTCATCAGTAGGTGGATCTGCTCTTGGAGTGCTGCCACGCAGGCGTTGGGCTTTGCCAGAGCCTCTGATTTTTCTCTGTTGGCAGAATACGGTAGTGTTTTGTCCAGACAGCCCTGCTCTGGGAAGTCTGTGTAAACGCAGCTTCCAGAGCAGCTCCTTCCTGCCAAGTGCGTTGCCAGAGATCTCCGCTGGTGGGGAGCGCTGCAGCGGAGATGTGGATGTAAACTGGATTCCTCTGCGGAGCGCTCCGAAGTCCTTCTAACTCTCCAAGTAGGCTTCATCTGTAAATGACCTGAGCTAATTAAGGGCAGCGGGGGGAACTCATTGGGCACCTTCAGTAAGTGCCGGTGTTCTTGCTGTCTCACACTTGTCTCTTTTGACTCCGAGTCCAGATAAAGGTTTGTGTAATTCCTTCAGTTGGCCCGTAAATCCTTCAGTCGTCTGAGTGCCCGCTCTCCTGGGAGCGGCTGCTTCTGGGAGGTGGGTATGTACCCGCCTGTGTCATCATGACTTCAAGCGTGGTTTTGTCAGATTATTTTTAGCTAGGTAAAACAGCCTAGTAGAGGCTATAATTAAAATAGTTCATTACCATATTAACAAAACACTTGCAAATTTAATCTCCCTTGCTGCACTCCAGTGTCGCTGACTGCTGTTCAATTAGATGTCGATCGGAGCCCTGTTTGTCACTGCTCTAGCCAGCAGCCCGCATGGTAAATGGTTACAAGGCCGGCAGTGACAGCGACGGCTCCCCCGGTGCTGATCCCTGGGGCTCGGAGAGGGGTTAATGCAGCGCTGCTTCCATCAAGAGGTGGCAGAAATAATTTAGCTGGAAAGGCAGGAAGCCTGGATTCAGGGTGCATCAGCTGTGCCATCCAGCTGATGTGTTCAGGAAACAGCTTTGCTTCTGCACATGCTCCTTCAGGGATGTTTTTCTCTTCTCTTCTGCCTGTCATGAGCTGCTTTTCTTTTTTTTTTCTTTTTTTTTTTTTTTTTCCCCCCACCCTTTCCACAAAGCACAAAACACAAAACTTGCAGATCCCCTCGAGTATGTTGCCAGCGGAGGGGATGTCGCCTGGCTGAGGATCAGCCGCAATATTCAGCTTCCCGCGTGCGAAGGCTTTTGTACCGAATCCTTGGCTGGTGGGAACGGGCCTTTGTGTGCGCTGGCACGCAGGTGCCAAGGACAGGGACTTGTGGGGTGGCTCGGTTCGAGGACAGCTCTGGGTTCTGCAGGGCTGGATAGCGAAGCAGGAAGCCCATTGTTCCAGCACCCATTGTTCACTGGTAGGGGTCTGTAAACAAGTAATCTTTCTGCCTGAAAACATCAAAACAATTGATAATGCTCAGAGGCTTCCTCAGGACAGGACTTCCTATAGCTGCTGTTCTTTTGTCTTCTTCCCCCTTGGCAGGTTATCAGCACTGTTGGAGTTCGCTGAAGAAAAAATGAAAGTAAACTATGTCTTTATTTGCTTCAGAAAAAGCAGAGAAGATAGAGGTAAGCACTCGCCCCCGCTGTCAGGTTTGCTCCCTAAATCGAAAACGGTGCTGCTGAAGCCGTACAAAAACCTGGTAATCCCAGGGCAGGGCTCCACGGGACACTTCCCATCGCAGTAAATGTTACATGCCTCATTTGCATCTTGGTCTTACAAAGTGGAAATGGTTTCTCGTGGAGAAGCCCTGTTTTGAGACCAAGGCGGAGGGAATACTCTGTTTTCTCCAGCAGGTACACTTTGCTGTCCTGCAGTTAATTTATTACTAGTACTCTCATGCAGAAAGCTGCTCCTGAGTAACTCGGAGTATTTTCTTGTGCAGAAATTGGTTAACATTTCTCCTTTGGTAAGGAGCGAAGGTCTCTGTTTGGCACTGGGCTTCTGTGATTTGGAAGGAGGAACTGGGGAGTGGTTATTACACGGGAAACAAACTCCTGTAGCTTGTTGCCCTGATGTTCATCTGCCTTTTAAAGATCTCCCGGCACTTTTGCCCTTCCTAGACCTACAGGTAATCCTGACCCTGGCTATAAACACTTATGGCTTAAGGGGGCTGCATTAGGATCTAAAGATAGAGGTGTTGGATGAGTGATTACAGCACGGAAGTTTGAGGAGATTTGTCAAGTCCCAGCCCATGGATGTGTCACTTTAAATCTTACTAGAGGCAGGCTAGTAACCAAGCAATTGCCACGGCAGGAGTAATTCAAACCTTAATTCTAATTTTACTCTGCTGCTCCACAAGCTGCACTGTCTTCTCTGAAACGAAGCCCGTTATTAGAGCTAAGCTCTGCAGAGTGCGGGAAGATGTCACCCTGCGTTATGATGCCAAGAATAACTGTCAGATTCAGTTCTTGCTATGATGTCACCACCTCCGCAGGCTGCACAGGTGACCTCTGCAGCAGCTGGTTACAGGAGACATCTCATACTGGGGTTTGTTTTTAAAAATGGGCTGTGTGTTGCTCTCGGACCTGGCTTATTTGTATGAGTTCTGAAGCGCTCCACGTCCTGGGTCCTCGCCTGTGTAGCTGGAATTCAGTGCTGTCTGAAAAATACATAGGAGCTGCTCCGCGTGACCGTTCAGTGGCTGCAAGCTGATCATCAGAGGGTGCCGCAGAGATTAGATGCTGCAGCAGGGTAACTTTCACAGGTCACGGGGAAGCCATCGCTCGGTAACAAGTGAGCGTGCGTCCAGCCACTGCGTAATATAACCTTGTCTGGCTGAGACAAGGGGGTGTGTGGCTTCTGGAGGGACCCCGCTCTGAATTTCTGTGTGTCACCCGAGGTGGCTTTCCTGGGGAACCACACCGAGCTGTGCAGGGTGCTCTTGAGTTTCCACTGAGCTCCAGGCCCTCCTCCTCGCAGCGACAGCGAATTCCTGCCTACAGCCTGAGTAAGCGGGTTCCTGTTTGCTGCTGTCTGACCCACTTTCAGGGCTCAAAGGGTGCTGGGACCCACTTAAGTACAGAATAAAAACTGACATGCTGTGGGATGGCCACATGCGTCCCGGGAAAGCGGGTCTGTGCGGCTGGTGCAGGTAGACAACCAACTGCCGCCTTTTCTCAGAGGGGACGGAACAGACATCGCAGGATAAATATGGTCGAAGCTGCTCTGCTGCACAACTAAAATCCCCTGCGCACCTAGGAGCAGCTGAGATGAACGCAGGAAGAGACGAGACGTCTTATTTGAGAGGGCTGTCACATTAAAACCGTTTCTTTCTGTGCAGGAAGCTCTGGATGCGCTCATGGAGGGTGTTCTTTGATATTTGTGGCTTCTGGGGTGATGCAGGTACAGAGGATTATTCCTGGTGGTAACAGATTTCCTTCTCTTTGGTAGCTCCACTCCTGAAGACATTCAGCTTCTTGGGCTTTGAAATCGTGAGGCCTGGTCACCCCTCTGTCCCGTCGCGGCCAGACGTGATGTTCATGGTGTACCCCCTGGATCAGAACTCTTCCTCTGATGAAGAATAGCTGCAGCGGGGGACGCCAGTGTGACCTGAAAATGCTGTTGAGGGGAGAGAGGGTTACTTCTCCTTTCTTGAGGAAAGGGAAAACAAGCTTCTGTTGGACTGAAACTGCATTTCTCATTGTTAGATTGGCCTGTGTATCCTCAGAGTTGACTATCTCATTGAAATGTGTTGCCTAGAGAACTATATATACACACATGTAATCACCAAATAGTAAATGGAAGATGTTTATGAACTGGCATAGGAGCTCTTTGCGTGCAGCTGTGTGGTGTGTTAGCCTAGGGGCGCCCGGGCCCTGCGTGGGAGCACAGCGGTAGATGCAGTATCAACTCCTTGACTTCTCTAAACCCGCGTCGGTCCCTTCCGCGTCACCCCGTGTGTGCTCATCTGACAGACTACCTTTTTATTTTTCACTCAGACTCTTAAGTAGAAGGCATGGTTTGGGTGTTAGGCGTGTGGAGGAGACGTGCTGGAGTTTAACCTTTAACACTACATTAAACCCCTCTGCATCTCCCCTTTGGGGCAACTGATGCTGTTTTAACTGGTCTAACTTTTTTTTTTTTTCTTCTAACTTCTTGCTTTTCCAGCTCTTGTTTTAAGCAGTCTTAACTCTGTTCAATGTTACCACTGCACTGTCACAGCGTTCAATAAAAGGGGCATTCAGATGAACTTCACACAGCTGGGGCTGCTTATTTGGGAGGAACAGAGCCTGTGGTGGGCCTCCTGTAGTGCTGCCGTGGTTTCAGAGGGTCAAGCGAGTGTTTGGAGCGATACCTCTGCTCTGGGGGAAGGTTTCCTTACCTGCCTGCGGTGTGATGGTCCGAAGAGCCAAAAAAGCTCAGGCCTTCAGCCCGAGGATGGGTAAGGAGCAGGCCCAGGGCTGTCACCTCTGTTCTTCCTCCTCACCTTTCCAAAGAGATGATCTCAAGACTTGAGACATGGAGCTAACGGCTGTATCCAAACCAAAGGGGGTTGTGTGCGGGGCAGCTGAGGACAGCGGCTCTGCCGCTGGCGGTGGGATCTTCTCCCTGACCCTGCGGTGAGGCTGCGGTGCCGGCAGTAGCTCCCATTTCAACCCTGCCCCTTCTAATGCTGGAGAATGAGGTTGCGCTCTTGTGTTTGTGCCCCGTGGGGGGACCCTGGCTGGCTTGCTCTGAAGGCCCCAGGAGAAGGGTGTATTTAGAAGCTGTGCCCTGGAGGCGTGCTGTCGGCTCTCATCCTGGCCTGGCTGCTTGCGTGTGGACTTGTCCTTGTGTGCTTTGTCGTGCTCTCGCCCTTCTGTGCAGGATTTTGTTAAAAGCTGAAGCCGAGCCATTCCATAACGTCATGGTCAGTGTTTTCTGTTTGGGGGAGAGAGGTGGGGCTGGGATACAAGTTTGTGTGAATAAATCATCTTAAAGTTTGTGTCTCTTTTTCCCTCCTTCCCCTCCAATGAAAGGAAAGTGCTGGTGCCTCTGCCCCCTCTTCTCTGGGGCATTAAAGCCAAAGTCTGGTTTAAAATCAGCGTCTGTGCTGCTGGGCCCATCTCCATCTGTGCTCTTATTGTGGGGCCACCAGCCCCTCTCATGCTGGTACAGATACCAGGCGTGGGCCCTCCTTCCCTGCTCCAGGTGAAGTGTAGAGACAGAGGAGCCCCTGCACCTACTCCCTACCCACAAAAATGCTCATTTCTAGGTCTGGCTTTTGAAAAGCTGAGTTTTATCCTTTCTTATAGCTGGAGCTGCCCCCACTCCTTCCACAGGCTGGCAGGTATTTGCCTGTTCCAGGGCCCTGCTGCCACCCCATGGTGCTCCTCTACCACCACCTCCCTCAAGGCATGGGAACCACTTTGCTCCTTCTGTACGGGGTGAAATTTACGGGCAAAGTGTAAGGTCCTGGTCAGGGGAGCATGGAGTGAGGGTGAGCTGAGCTCCTTGATAAGCTGCAATGACGAGGCTGTGCCAGGGCATGTGCTTCTTGGGCAAGTGCCAAATACTCTCCTGCCCTGACTCCAGCAGGTGTGGGCGACCGTAGAGCTCTCAGGTCACTGGGGGTCTTCAGAAATACACTCTTGAAAACTGAAAAGGTGCTTCTGATTTCTCTGGGTGCTGCATCGGGCACAGCTCACTTCCGCTGCGCAGCTGGAGGAGCCAGGCTCTGCCCTGTGGCACACCAGTTCCCCAGCTCCTCCTGGGAAGGGGGCTCCGGCGGGGGGCAAATGATGGAGATGGGTTCGCCGGGTGGAGGAAGACCCTGGCAGGCGGTGGGGCAGCTGCCCGTTGCTGGTGCCCAGGGCTTCGAGCCTGGGGACGGGGTGTCTGACCCAAACTCACAGCTGAGCTCGGCTGCCGCATCCCGGGGGGAGCTGTGGGAGCTGGTGGCAGAGCGGAGGGACCGGATCCAGGCACACGGGGCTTGGGAGCAAACAGAGGGTGCTGGGGAGCAGGACCTGCTGCCCCACTGTGCCGCCACCACCCCCCACAGCCTCGGTGGCTATGGACCGATGAGCTTGGCCCCAGGAGCAGCATGTCTGCTTAAGCCCCCTCAGATGCCCCGGAGATGGGGACCTCCCCTCCCCCCCCCAAAAAAAAATCACTGGCCACAGTTTCTGGGGACGAAAGACCAGAATTCGGGGGAGCAGGAAGAAAAAGCCACCCTCACAGGTTTGTGATTGTCTCTTAAAAAGATTTATTCTCTCTCCTTGCCCAAATGTACAAAGGCAAAAAGAGTACAGTTTGTATATATATATATTTATATATATATATATAAAAAAACAAGGAACTTGGTAATAATGTACACTTTACAGAAGGGCAGAATCAGGAAGACTGAAATGAAACCCAACACAGCAACGCCAATGGAAACAAGAGCTATAAACACGGAGGGTTTGATGCCCTGGCCGGCCGCCCGCGGGGCCCGGTGGGCAGGGGATGGGGTGGGGGGGAGGGGGCGGCACCGCCGCAGGGGGCCGGGGTGCCAGCCCCACGGGCAAGAACTGACCAGGAAAACCCCCCAAAAAAAGGTCAAACCTCAAACCTATTCTGCTTAAATCGTTGTTTCATTTAACACCTAAAGGGAGACTCAACTGGGGCCCAACTGGGAAGGTGGGGAGCAGCCCTCCCCCCCAGCCCCGATGGCAGCAAAGCCTGTGGCAGCCCCCCATCAGCCCCCCCACAGACACCCTCCTCCGTCCCCTCCGCGGAGCTGCTGGTGGGCCCCAACCCCCAGGAGCCAGGCTCTGCCGGAAGGGCCGAGGCTGAAGGTTGGAGCAGCCGGCGGGACGCCCCTCCACGGATGGGATGTGGGGCTCCCTCCATCACCCTGACCCCTTCGATCCCCAGCCCGGCGGCAGCGTGAGGCTCCGTAACGGGCACGGGGTGGGTTGAGCCACCACTTGACATGACCTGCCCCATCCCCAAGGAGCCATGTGGCCCCGGCTCCTTGCCAAGACAACGGAAGAGCAGAAGAAAAATGAGTGGAACAATGAGAGTGGGCTGGGGCTGCCCAGACCAGGGCCCAGACCAGCCAGCGCCTCCTTTCCAACTGGGTAAAGCGGGATGGGGAGGGAAACAGGGAAAGAAAACAAAACCCAAAACAACAGCTTTCAAACAATTGCTTTTTACAGTATGTACAGAGCCCGGCGGGCAGAGCATCCCCGTACAGCGGCCCCTCGGGGCCGGGTGCGACACGGACACACACACAACCGAGACCGATGGCCCCCCATGCCCCCCGGCCGGGCAGAGCGCCGGGACGGCCCAGCTGCTGTGGGGCCGAGGTAGAGCATCGGCCCAGGGCGAGCGGCTGCGGGGCTGGGGGAGCAGAGGACCAGAAAGCCCCTGTCCTCGGGAGCAGCCAGGAGCAGGCACCGGCTGCCACCAGGGCCTAGTGTCCCCAGTCCCAGCATGGGGACGGGGAAGGGGGGGGGGGCCGGCACGGCCCCAAGTGCCTCTGGCAGAGCCTAAGTGTGCTTGTTCCTCGCCGGGCTCTGCCCAGGGCCTGGGGAAGCCGATTTAAAAGCAGAAGGTGGATGCGAAGGGGAGCTGCAGCCCTCGCCCCGAGCAGGAGCAGTGCCCCGGGGGCTCGGGGAGCACCTGCTGGGGCAGGGGGCAGAGGGGAGACCCGGGGCGGGGGGAGGGGCGGCTGCAGAGTGACAGCTCAGAAACCAAGGTGAATGCTCCGGGCAGGTCTGGCCCCTGCAAGGCACTGGGGAGGGACCCTGGCAGCAGGCTGGGAGGTGGGTGCAGCCCCCAGCTCTGCGCCCGCTGCCCCCAGCCCCGTCAAGCCCCTGCCAGCCAGGGGACAGGGGGCAGAGGCTGCTGCACTGGGGCCAAGAGCAGCCCCCACCTCCCCCAGCCTGCCCCTCTGGCCACCGGCCACGCAGGCACAGAGCGGCGGGTGCTGCAGGGCGCAGGAGCTGCCGCGGGACTGGGAGAGGGGGCGCCCCACATGCAGCATGTCCCTGTGCCCCACAGCCACCTTCGGCCAAGCTGACCCCCCCTGCCTGCCTCCCAACTCGCAGCAGCCGCCCAGACACCCGCAGAGCCAGCCCTTCCTTTCCTGAGACTGCGACTCCACGGCGGGCTCAGCCCCGTGCTTCCAGCCCCGGCGAGGGGCAGGCAGGAGGTAGCCCCCCTGCCTGCCCCCAGTCCCGTGGCGCTCAGCCCCACCGCAAAGCAGCGGCTCCCAGGGACACGGCGGGGTCCCAAATCCATCGAGAAACCTCAGTGCTTCCGTTTCCTCTTCATATGCACCAGGCAGGCGAGTCACCTCCATCCTGAGCACTGGTGCCCAGGAGAATAAATATTTCCGCAGGTACCAGCTCGCCCGCTCACCAAAGGGGAGGGTGTGGAGGGGGCAGTCAGTGTGTGTCCGACGGGGGGAGAAGACAGAGTCTGCCTCGGATCACGGCAGGAACGTCAAGCAGAACAATTAACACCATTCAACTGATGTCTAAAGGAGTCTCCAGCGCTTCCCCATGTGAGCCAGTCACATGTCTCGTACAGCCCAGGCGTCCTGGCCCGTCACGTCCTGCCACGACCCAAGGTCAAGTCAGTGCCCGCCGCCCCGGGCAGACCCCAAGCCCCCAGGGACACCCCCTGCACGCCCAGCCCAGCCACCTCCGCCCCAGCCCAGGGGCCCGCAGGTGAAGCAGGGTGGCCATGGCGGCGCCGTGGGAGGAGAGCCTTACCGTTCTCACCTCCGGGGAGGTGGGTATAGGGAGGGAGCGGAGCCTTGCTGGCTGGCAACAATGGCTGTGGAGGAGAGACCTGCGGAGGAGAAGCAGCGTTAGGAGCCGGCAGCCCAGGACGGGCACCCAGCCGGGCCGGGGGAGCTGGGAATCGCCAGATTTGGTCAAAGCAAAGCTTGGCACAAGGGTTCACGCCACCCAAAGATGGCTGGCTGGGTTGGGCGAGGTTGGGCTCTCACCTGTTGCATAGGGCAGGTTGTACTGTGCCGGCAGCAGCGAGTACCCGAGGTGGTGGTGGTGGTGGTGCGTCGAGAGCAGGCGCTGAGACGGCGAGGTGCGGGGCCGGTCGGCACTCCTGTCTCCCCCGCCGGCTCCCCCGACGCTGCTACAGCTCCCGCCGCCTCCCACCACCCCGCAGCCGCCGCGGTCCCGCTCCTGAGATGTCTTCTCACTTATCTGGGGAGGAGAAAGCAGACCCACACTGAGGGACGGGACCTACTACCCTGGGGCACATGCTGGACGCTCAAGGCTGCCCCTGCCTTTGCCTAAAGGCTCCCCATGACACTGCTGGGAGATGACGGGGTGGCCAGTGACCGGCCCAAAAGCGGTGGGGAGGATACAGGTCCTGTTTAAGGGCAGCTCTTTCCTCACCACGTCAAAGCTCCGTGTCCCAGGAGGAGCTCATGACCCTACACTGCCATGGGATGGAGACAGCCCCTGCATCCCCCTCTCCAGAACCAGGGCTGAGGACAAGTGTCGCCTGGCCACCACAGGGCCTGGAGAAGCCCCGGTGCTACCCATGCCCGCAGGATTGGCTCATCCATCCCAAAGGGGTTGCGTTGTGGGATTACTCCCTGGTCCCAGGTCTCCTACAGCAGCAGGAAGGGCAACAACCCACGGCAGGCAGAATTGCTCCAAGGCTGGTTACAGGATCCAGGGACCATTCCGAAGCTCGTGCACGGAGCTGGACAAAGCCAGCACCTTCCTGACCCTCACCGTGGGCGATTTGCTCTTGTAGTGGCTGGCGTGCTGCTGCAGGATGTCCAGGGCCTTGGACTCCGAGCTGGATTTACAACTCACGCTGGGGCTGGCGCGGGACTTGTCACTGTCGTCGCTCCCCGACGCCTTGCTCCCGTACGGCGAGAAGGAATAGCTGGAGGGTAGGTATGATCCTGGCGGGGAGAAAAAGCAGTCAGGGCTCAAGGAGTCTTCGGGCGGCACAGCAGGAGCACGCAGCTCTGCACATGCCTCCAGGAGTGAGAGGATGTCCCATGGCCGTCCCCTGCTCCGGGAGCAGGGACAGCTTGGGAAGGGACATCCCCGAGGAGACACCAGCTCCCTACCTGGGTAATTCTGCATCATGACGGTGGGCATGGCCCGGTAGCTGGGGTGGCTGGGGTCGTACGACTGGCTGTAGGAGTAGCCATGCATGTAAGGGATATAGGACTGATGCTGCGTGAGGGGTGAAGACACGGGGACGTGGACGCTGGGTCTGGGGTCCTTCCCCACCATGCGAGCCTCCTCGGTGGGGGTCAATTTGCACTCGGAGCTGGTGCTCTCCTTCCCGTCCTCCTTGGATGCGGCTTCTTTGCTTCGATTTCTTTCTTCCTTCAACTTTCGGTCCCTTTCCTCTTTCCACCGCTCATCCTCTGTCTTGATGTCCGAGTACTTTGCCGGGTACACATAGGTCCACATCCGGGGCTCAGCTTCCTGCAAGAACCAGCCAACCGTCAGAGCATCTGCCTACCCCCAGCCCTGCCTGCCCCCAAAACCAGGCTGGATTTGGAGAAGACCAGTGAAACCCACTCCCTTCCCTCGGCTCCCCTTTGTCCCAACAGCCCCACATCCTCCCATCCTTTTCCTGGGCCCAAGGGAACCTCACGGGGTCCCATCACGAACAGAGGACAATGTGCTCTGCTGGGATGGCCCTGGCAAACCCCTGCAGCGAAGTCACAGTGAGGGACTTCCTCCAGGAGAAAGCCCACCGCTGGGCTGGCGGGCAGGGCCAAGCGGGCATTACCTGTCTGTACCAGAGCACAGGGTCCACCTCCGCTTGCCGGCCACACTCGGAGCCAGCCTTCGTCTCGGCGGTCTCCTTCCCAAGGTGGCTGGCCTCACTCAGCTTCACCTTGAGCCCCTCGGCCACCTGGCTGCCGGACAGCTTGGAGGAGTCCTCCAGCTTGGGGATGATGACGGATTTGGCTATATCAGGACCTCCCTGCTCCTTGGCCTTGCTCAGCCCCGACTTAACAAGGTCCGTGAGACTCGGCGCCTTGGTGAGCGTCGGGGGCATGGGGGGCTTTTGCTTCCACTCCTCTTTGAGAGCCGCCTCCCTCTCCTTCAAGCCCAGCTCCGCTTTCTTCTCCAGCCCTCGCTGCTGCTGCTGCTCCAGGCTCTGCCGCTGCTTCTGCTGCTCCTCGTACTGCTGGCGGTAGGCAGGGTTGGTGCTCAGCAGGTGAGCGTGGTAGCCCTGCTCGTTGTAGCCATAGGGGGGCACGTAGGCGTACTGGTTGTAGTAGAGGGACTGCATGTACATGTTGGGGCGCTGCTGGATGACCGAGGGCTGCTGGCTGGAGCCGCCGAGCTCGGTCTTCTTCTCTTCGCAGCCTTCGCTCTTCACCTTCACCTCTGGGTTCTCCTGCTCCTCGTCCTTCTTCAGCTTCAAGGCCTGCGTGTCAGCCGTGCTCTGGCCACCAGGGTTCAAGGGCCCCGGGCTTGCCTGGGGGTAGCCAGGGGAATAGTAAGTTTCAAAGCCTTGGTAATAGGGAGACTCTTTGCTCTGTGGCTGTGGGGGAAAAAGAGCTTTTTTGGCACCTTCCTTGACCAGCTGCTCCGGATCCTTTGCCTTCACGCTTTCCAGCTTGCCCTCCCCGTCCTCCCCGGCGTCAGAGATGTCCGAGTAGGCCGGGCTGTTGGTCTTCACCGAGCTCGCCTCTGCCCCATTCTGGGTGACGACGTGCAACGGGGTCATGGGTTGGGCTGGGTTGGTGTTCTCCAGCCTGCTGGCACCACCGATGGAGGGGCTTGGGGCGTTGTCAGTGAAGCTGTAGATTTTATCCGCCTCGGCCTTGATGCTGGCGAGCCGGCTCTGGTGGGGGTCGGACGAGCCGTTCAGCAGCCCCTCGCCTTTCGTCCCCAGGTCGCTGGATTCCCCCCGGAAAGGGCTCTTGCCTTCCTCCGCTCTGCAGGCTTTGCCAGGAGTCAGAGGGTTTTCTACCTCCTTGGGCTCCTTCTTCTTCTTGTCCTTCTTCTTCTTCTCCTTTGAAGGGGTGAGGGCAGGGTTGACGGCAAAGGGTTCTCCCATCACCGTAGGCTTGGGCTGGATGGGTTTGAGCTGGGGGCTGTTGGGCATGGTCTGGACCACGGTGGTGGTGAGGCCCGTGGAGGAACCGGGGGTGGCTGTGGTGAGGGTTGCCGTCTGGAAGGTGTAAATCGGCTGGGGGGGGATGGCTGGTGCAATGGGTCTGGCAGACTTCAAGCTTTTGGATGGGATCTTCTCTGGCTTAGCACCAGACGCTTTCTTTGACTTGTCCTTATCGACGCACCGCTTCTCCAGCGAGTCAAAGCCGTCGTTACTCGTCTCATCAGCCACCGATGGACCATCTTCAGAACCGTCATTGGACAGGGCACCCGGGTCGGTGTCTCCTTCCCCACCCAGCTTCTTCTTGCAAGGGACCTTGGCGCTGAACTTGCTGGACGGCGAGGGACTGTGGGGCTCCATCAAGCGCACCTTGGGGGTGGCCGAGCGAGCCGGTGAGAGCGAGCCCTTCTGAGAGACGGTGGCGCCGTTGCAGCTCCCAATGTCCGCATGCAGGGAGGGCTCCTCGCCGTACTCACTGTCTACATCCGCCTCCAGCTTGCTGTCATCGTCTGTGTGCGCGTGGGCCTGGTGGTACTTCAGCCCGTTGATGTGCTTGTACTTCTTGTTACAGTTTGGGTGGGGACAGTCAATGAGGATGGGAGAAGGGCAGTTTCGGTCGAGAACAGCCGGCTCCACCTTGACCGTGGCGGGTGGCACGGCTGCCGAGCCCATCGAGTTCGTGCGGATGCGTTTGCTGCCCTTGCTGTCCTCCGAGCTGGAGTTCAGCTCCATGTCGGAGAGGGGTTTGCTCTTCCGCTTGGTGACGGAGGAGGGACTGGCCTTCACGTCCTCCGCAGTGCCACCGGGCGGCGTGCGGTGGTCCGAGGAGTTCTGGCTTCCCCGGCGCCCTTTGCTGTTGGCTCCCGCCCGCGTCTTGCTGCTGGTGCTGGTCCCTTTGCTGTCCGAGGCGGCGGCGGTCTCATTGACAGGCGTGTTGCTGTTGGGGCGCATGCGTTTGCCCCTGCCCCGGCCATTGCGCATCTCCAGGTCGCTGGTGGGAGAGTCACAGAACCTGCCAGGAGGAGGACAAGGAGGTTTTAATGGAGAGACGGCTGTGCCAGGCCCACTGCGCGGTGGGGAACCCCTTCCTCCCCTCACCATCAATCCCGTAGGCTCATCCCCCCACCACTCCAGTAAAGAGGAATCGGCGAGAGAGGTCCATCGACAAATATTCAACCATCTCCAGTCTCCAAGATGAGGGAGCCTGCGACCGCAGGGGCAAAGAGCCCTGGGAGCAGCTCAGCTGGCCAAGAAGGAGATGGCAGCCCCGTGGGCACAAGGCAGAGGGTACTGGGTGCCCCAGGGGCCACACGGTGCTGAGTTTGCCCTCCGCGCCTGGGCACTGCTGGACCCCACCGCCCACTTACCGGGGAGGCGCCCAGTCGTGCTGCGTGCAGTCGAGCAGCGTCCCCACGTACGTCTTGTTCCTCCAGGTGACATTGACCACCAGCATACCTGTAAGGTGAGGGGAGAGGGTCAGATGGGGCCCGGTGTGACCCCACAGTGTCTCGCCCTTCTCTGGGCATTGGGGTAAAGGGAGATCTACCCCTCGAGACTGGCAGGAGGAAGAGCTCAGCTCTAGGGACAGAGGAAGGTGGACAAGGTGGTCTTGGGTTCTCAGGAGAGGCAAGACCCCAGGTTCTGGGCTAGAGAGGCACCAAGATGGGACCTGGAGACCCCTGGCGCATCCCCCCTCTCTCAGTACGGCTCTAGCCGGTGTCCTCCCAACCTCTCCTCCTCGAGCCACCCAGCACTCTGCCCTGTTTTCAGGAGGACGCTAAAACCAGCGACCCCCAAAGGCTGTGGAGTTTTGCCCTTGAAGATCCACATTGGCTCCACATGCACTCGGGTAGGGTCGGGAAGGTGATTCTCCGGGGAGCGAGGGCTGGGAACCTCCTGGGGGAGATGCAGACAATCCCCAGCAAGGCTGTGGACCCCAGTGCGGAGCTGCAGACCCCCCAGCAGGGCTATGTCCCCCATGCGTGGCCATGAACCCCATGGCCCTCCGGAAAAGGCTGTTATTGCCACTAGATGGCAAGCTGAGCCCAGCATCCCCGCGCAGGCGACCACCCCCGGCAGGAAAACTCAGCCTTGGGGAAACAACCCTCGTCCCCCACTTCAGCTTGCTCCCGCATGCCCTGGGCCACCCATCAGCCCTGTATCTCTGCCTGGAGAACCATCCATGGGGCATCTCCTCCCATCACGGAGAAAAGGCACCGGACATTCAGAAAACTTGGTCGTTTCAGCTTTTTCACACCAATTCAAGAAGAGAAGCAGCTTGGCTCACACCCGTGCTGAGGACGTGGACCCCTCTTTTTGGACATGCTGGGGGCGGGGGGGGGGGGGTTTCTTTCACAGCATCGCTCAGCTTTGTGGATGTTTCCTCCCTCCCCTGGACCGCTACGATCACTGCAGAACAAATTTGACCAGGAGCGGAGTCCATTGTGCCAAGCACATTTATCCGAGCAAGGTAAAACTCGGGAAACGTGAAACTCGTTGGCAAGGGTTGATGAGCACAGGGAGATATACAGCCGCGCAGCCTCGGGAGATGGATGGAGCCGAGGGAGCCCAGAGCAGCTGTGCCTGAAGCACATTTATAAATCTCAGCCCGTATCCCCCGTCGTGCCGTGCCAGCTGCAGGCTTCGGCGGGGATAATATATACAGAGCCAAGGTCCCACATGTGGAAAAGAGAAATGAAATGCGGGTCTTCTCTTTCTCCTCCCGGAAAACGGTGGGTGCTTCAGTGGGAGAGCAGGTCGTGGGAAGTCATGGTGCCAGCGTGCAGCCAGCACCTACAGCCAGCTCATGCCGGTGACCGGGAGAGGCTGGGTCCTGCCTTCGGAGGAAGGTACTGGGGACCTGCCTTAACACAGATGCAGCTGGAACACGATGCCAGAGATGACATAGGGTAGAAACGAGTGGTGAAACCAAATGTCAGGAGCCCACAGCCCCACACAGGGAGAGAGGAGGATGCTGATGCTAGGTCTCCACCCTCCACGCCCCCTAACGTGGCTTTTTTTGGCAGGCAGGAGCCTGTCCCCCCTTTCCTTAAAACCCAGGGAAGCTGCTGTTGCACCCTGCACCCCAGCCCAAACCTGCCATCCGCAAGATACCTCCGGGGAGCCACTGTGGGATGCTCCCAGGAGCCTGAGAAGGATCAAGCGCTGCTGAGGGACCAGCAGACCCAACCCAGACCCCATCCTGGGGACCAGCTCATCCCTGCCGGCCATGGGGCTCAGAGGAGCAGCCCCCTCTGCCCTCCCCACCGCGCAGCCAGCACCGCTTCAATCTCTCTCTGAAGACCACGCGCTGCTGGAAGTTAATTGCACAACAAGCCACTGGAGGCTCTTGCGCATCCCCGGGCCAGCATGCGATATTAAAAAGGACGTGCTGGCATATTTTTTTTCCCCACCACCACGATCACAGGAGAGAGATGAAAGACGAAGGGACGAAGCGAGCCAGCGCGCAACTGTCCCTCCCTTCCTCGTTGGAGCGTCAACCCTCCAACACACACCAGCCTATATTTAACCCGCTGCAACCAATCACACCAAATCCCCTCTTAATCCTCCAGCAATAACCCAGGACAATTTAAACCCCAGGGATAGATCCTAAGCAGCTTTTTTCACCCGCAGTGTCCCCCTCCCGCGGCGGGAGGATGGGCAGGGGCAAGGGCGGGCAGCGAGGAGGCAACGCACTCGTGTCCCCAAGGCTGGAGATGCTCATGCACAAAGAGCCGGCAGCGATGCAGAGGAGGAATCCCACTCGGATAACTGCAGCCCCACCTGGTTTCACAGGAAGGTGACACCTTGGATCCTCTTAAGCAACGGATACCACCCAAATCTGGGTGCAAACCGCTCGGCATCCCAGTCACCAAGTGTTCATGTCACCGCAGAGTCGCACCCCAGCAGGAAAAATTAACAGTGGGTTGACGGTGCCAGGTTGCCGTCTGGAAAGACGGCGGACGAGATTATCCTTTTTTACAGGATTAAGAGATAAAGGGAGCTGGGGGATGCAAAAAAGCACCGCCTGGTCCTTGTATGGTCCCTACATGGGTGCTCTTGAGTAGCTCGGTGGGTGCACCCAGCTGGTAGGGACAGGGGATGGACAAGGACAACGCTGCATGAAGTCCTCCGTCCTAACGCAGCCCTAAATTAGACCAGACTAAGCCTTTCTAACAGATAATCCCTGCTGGGGCACAGCTCTTCCATTTTAAAATGTAGGTGGTGGTGGCTGCTTGAAGACTGAGGCCATAGGCACCAGGAATGATCGCAATGTGGGGGGACCTGGGGCACGTTTCCCCCCGCCTTTGCAAAGGTGAAGCCCCCAAGCCCAACCAAGAACATCTCAAAACCCTGCTGAGAAACCACGGCCAGTTCATCATCTGGCTCAACGTCACCCAGGCACGATGTTACTGAGATGCCTCCAGCAAAGAGAGGTCCTCAAGCATGGTGGGGACCGTTATGGTACTTGGATGAGGGTCCCTAACCTTGTGGGGAACAAGGAGATGTTGCCTCTGCAATTGGAGAGGGCAGCCACTAGCAGATCTGCTAGTTTTCTGCTAATTTTGGGGTGCAGTGGACCTCTGCCAGGCAAAGGGACAACAGCTGGTGGCATTTCCCCACCCTGGAGAGGCAGTTTGCCTGCAGATCCGTGAACCAGCTCAGACCCAGGGTCAGTGTAGCCCCACATCCCATCTGCACCAATGAGCAGGAGCAGGGATCCATCCTGCACTGATCCTGCTCCAGGGCACCACCAAACCTTCAGCACCTGGAGACGTTCAAGGTCCTTCTTCCACGAATTCCTCCTACAGCTGGATCACCTTTGGGATGCCCTAGCTTTGAGCTACCCCTTTTTCCATGAATGTCTCCTCCAGCTGCATCATCTTTGGGATGCCCTGGCTTTAGGATGCCCCTTCTTCAATTCATTTCCTCTCCAGCTGCATCACCTTTGGGATGCTCCAGCTTTGCCATAAGCCCTGCTAGCATGCAGGAAGCCTGGTCTGACCTGGAGCACCCAGACTTTAGGACACAACACCCAAAGCTGGTGCATGGCCACCATGCCAGGAGAACAGAGGGGTGGCCCAGCACAAGGGCCACCTTGCCGAGCAAGGGGAGATCACTCGGCAATTGCCACCACGGGCAAAACAAGTTTTTGACTGGGGAAGTTAATCTAATTTATTGCCAATCAAATCAGAGTAGGATAATGAGAAATAAAATCCAAATCTTAAAACATGTCCCCAACCATCGCTCCCTTCTTCTTGGGCTAAACTTCACTCCCAAATTCTCTACCTCCTCCCTGCAAGTGGCACAGGGGGATGGGGAATGGGGGTTGCAGTCAGTTCGTCGCACCTTGTCTCTGCCGCTCCTTCCTCCTCCCTCTCTTCCCCTGCTCCAGCGTGGGGTCTCTCCCACAGTGGACAGTCCTCCACCAACTTCTCCAAAGTGGGTCCTTCCCACGGGCTGCAGTTCTTCACGAACTGCTCCAGTGTGGTCCTTTCCATGGGGTACAGACCTTCAGGAACAGACTGCCCCAGCCTGGGTCCCTTGTGAGGCCACAGGTCCTGCCAGAAGACGTGCTCCAGGTTGGGCTCCTCTCTCTCCATGGGCTGCAGCTCCTGCCAGGCTCTCCACAGGGTCACATCCACCTGCTCCAGCGAAGGGTCCTCCATGGGCTGCAGGTGGAAATCTGCTCCACTGTCAACCTCCATGGGCTCCAGGGGGACAGCCTGCCCCAACATGGTCTTCACCAGGGGCTGCAGGGGAATCCCCGCTCCAGTGCCTGGAGCGCCTCCTCCCCTCCTTCTTCACTGACCTTGGTGGCTACAGAGTTGTGTCTGCACATCTTCTCACTCCTGTCTAAAGATGCTGTTGCCCAGCAGTTTTTCACCCCTTCATAATACGTTATTCACAGAGGTGCTGCCACCGTTGCTGATGGGCCCAGCCTTGGCCAGCAGTGGGTCCCTCTTGGAGCCGGCTGGAGCTGGCTCTGTGGGACATGGTGGAACCTTCTGGCATCTCACACAGTCCACCCCTGCAGCCCCCTCCTACGAAAACCTCGCGACACAAAGCCAACACAGTCTCCTCGGCAGGGTCAGGAACAGGACAGGGGAGGGAGACAGGGTCTTTCCACTAAACCACGCAGGGATGGATGCTCAGATGGTGGATGAGTCACTGGCCATCTAATGCCCTGCTTTCCAAGGGACAGGAGGGCTACGAGAGGGGCTTGGATGCTGGAGCATGGAAGAAGCAGCAGGAAAACCTTCAGCTTGGGTCACTCCAGAAGACAAGGAGCAGTAAGGGTGTGTTTGTGGGTCCTGGTGACCAAAGTGCCCCATGGGAGGGCCATTTAGCTCACCAGGACCTGCTGAACACACACCACCCGCTGCCACGCTCCTGCCCAAACCCCGCAACAAGTGTCCACCTTTGGCAACAGCGACAATGTGATTACGAGTGAGGTCCCGACATCCTCCTGCAAGAGGACAGCTCGTCCCACTACAACCCACAGTGTCCAGCTCCTTCTCCATAGCCTGAGGCCTATCCAGAAGATACCTCCAGGACTTTGGGGACCTTGGTTCCTCTGAAGGCTTGGCAGAGCATAGCCACAGCACCAAGCCCCCAGGACCACCTGCGAGGAACCCAGACCTCCATCCTCATGTTCCCAGAGAAGGGAGGCAGAGGAATAGCAACCAATTGAGGTCCCAGGAAAGCGCGGCAGAGCAGCTTGCAGCTCAAGAGCCTCCTTGTAAACAAGCCTTTAATCCAGTGCTCGGCAGCTAAAGCGGGAGCCTCAGCTGGTGTTACCTGGGGCAGCTACAGATGTGCCTTGGGGAGACGGATGCGAGCAATAGTCCTGTCTGGAGCAGAATATTGCTCACCTGTTGATAAAACAGCCTCCGTACAAAGCTGACAGATGCTTCGAGCACGATAAGCGGCGCATTAGCTCTCCTCCAGCTCCCCGTGCTGTCAAGCCAGCAGATATTAGACACGAAGCGGCGACGCCGGGGGAGCGCCGGGGAATGATGCATAATAAAGCTCTGCTGCTCTACACCGACACGCCAGCAGCCACCGCGCTCGGGGGATCTGCAGCCTCCCCATCCGTCGGTGAAACAGGAGGAGGGTGCGAGGCATCAGCCCGAAACACCAGCAACGTTGGCGGCGCTGGAGACGAGATGCCCCGTCACCAAGCAGCACCGCATGATGCTCCCAGCCGGAGTGAGCTGCCGGATTGCTGATCTGAAGATGAGAGGGGTCACAGCCGCGCTGTCACGGCTTTAGGAGGCTTCGGAGGAGCACACCGAGCCTGCGCGTTGGCTCAGCAACCTTGGAGGGGATTTACAACTGCTCATTACTGCCATTAAAGCAAATGAGAAATCCACATTCCTGCTGCTTGCCCTTGCTGCATCAGCCTTCGAGACTCACCTCCTGTTCCCAGGTTGGAGAATACGCAGCTCTGAAGACCGGAGCGTGCATGTAGGGGATGGCGTAGCCCCCTTTGAAGCCCCAAAGCCCATCTATAAGCAGGGCAATCCTGGCACATCCCCGCTCTAAACCATCCCCAGAGACAAAGAGCAACCAGAGTCGCAATCGAAGGTAACAGCGAGGCAGCACGGTCAACATGCAAAGCCATCAGATTTGGGGTCAGGCTTCCTCATGGTTACGGTATAAGTAAGACTCTCCAGTCTCTGCCCTCACTGTCCAAGCTTTCTCCATCCTCTCCCAGTCTATTGCATCTCTCTCCTGCTGTGAGCAAGGACACATCCACAGTGGTATGTGCAGACCCCAAGGACGTGCATGCTCCATCGTACCCTCATGAGATGTTTGCAAATGCACAATCCAAACACCCAGAGCGTGCGAAGCTCAGCCGCGAGTGACCTGCCACTGCCATTCCAGCACGGAGCTGGAGGGAGGGATGCAGAGAGTTTGCTGTGGTGTTGCGACGCCGCAATCCTCCTTGCTCGGAGGGTTTGCATGTCAGACACTGCCTTGTTTTGGTTGCAACGGCACCAGCGTGGTGCTGGAACGCAGTCTGCTCGCTGCAAGCGGAGGCGAGGAGGTGATGTGCTCCGAGCCAGGTGACACCAGCTCCGCAGAGGGGGATGGAGCAGACCTGGCAGCTAACGAGGCAGCAAACGGAGCGATGTTTTCCAGTATAATTAGATCAGTAATAGTTCCTGCAGATCGAAATCACACCTAACAGAATTAAGGGAACTGCCGAGACAGCTGCTCCCACCAAAGGCGTTTCAATAAAACACATTCCCTGCACAAGCCGGGCTCGGCAAAGGGACCAAGGTGTCACCAGGGTGGCTACGGGAGAGCACATGCGACTGGTGCCTGCCACCAGGAAGACCAGACCTGAGCCTGACACCAAGCTGGAGCAGTGGTGGAGCAGGCAGATCATGAGCCCAGCACCAGATGTTTGGTGCTGGAAGCCCGCTGGGATGCCTTTTGTAGTGATCACAGTCTCACGGCAGGTCTTCTAGCTGGGGGAGAGGACAAAGCCAGTGTTTGAGGCAAGACGGATGTCATGGGGCTCCTTGGAGCGTCACGCTCCCATCTCAGATGGGTCAGCTCCAGCTTGTCCTTCTGAGGCCACTCCAGTGTTGCCGGGCTTTGGCTTTAGGAGCCTTCCTCCCTGATTTTGCAGCCCCATGGCCAACCCAAAAGCCAATCTCTACAAAAAGGGAGCTCTGGCTGAAGAACCATGTTGCCTTCCTCTACCCAGTCACAAGGGGAGGGAAGTTCTGCAACTGCCCCAGCCCAAAGATGTTTTTGCTGGCACATGCAGAGCAACACAGATCCCCTCGTCTCAGGGGCACGCGCCATTAACGCGCAGCTGGGAGAAGAGCAGCTTGCAAAAAGGTCCACGTCAGAGCAATTACCGTGTGAGTCTAAGGGGCACGTCTGACACAAATCCAATTTTCAAGGAGGCATCGCGCCACCGAGAAGAGATGCCTGTCTCCTGAGATGCTCGGTGGGAACCACTCCTGAGGCTGCCTGGTGGCAGGGGCCTCGCCGAGGCCCAGAAGTGCCCACAGCATCCCCTCAGGAAGCCAGGACACAGGTGGGACTAACCACAGTTCTGCACCTCCCCGTGCCAATGGCCCCAGGGGATTCAGGGATGTCATCCCTGGGGAGAAAGCAGCTGCTGCAGTTGAGCCAACAAGCTCCTCTCCACCATCGTAGAGGGTGCCTGATGCAGGCCAAGAGCTGCTTCTGCTGCCCTGGGGTCCTTCCGAGCGGTCTGGCGAGGCTGCAGCATCACAAGGAGCAGGGAGAGAGGTGGATCCCTCTTGGTGAAGGTGCTGGGATCCCTCTGGAGATCTTGGGGATGGTCTCCAGCCACACGGGCGTGCTCACTCATGCTGAAAGCCCCTCACTTGGATTTGTAGACATGCCCTTGGTGTAGTTTTCTCCCCTGTATCCTTCAGGCGAGGGGAGATGCTCACTGCATCCCTATACATTTCACAAGCTCCAGCTTTGGACAGACAGGACCAGTATCTCCACCATTAAGGAAGGCAGGAGAGAGATGCCAGGCAGGAAATAGGGACGATTCCACCCTGACTTTTCACTCAAGGGCGAGAGATGCCGCTACCACAGGAGCCAACACGCAGCACATCAGAAGCAACCAAAGGCAACGGCAGGATTTGTGTTCTGCAGGGCTGGCCGTAAAAGTCATTGCTCCCAACGGTGACAACCAAGCAGCAGCCAGCAGAGAAGGATCTTTACACAAGTTCGTCGAATTAGTGCAGACTAAAAATAGCCAGGCTGTGGGAAATCGCAGGGTGCCTCTGAGGAACGCTCCGAAACGGTGGCTGCGGAAGCGAGGGGTAATGCGGACAGACAGGCAGACGGGCTGCAGAGCTCCACAGTGGGGTGAGGAGCAGGAGAAAAGGGAGGAGAACCAGGAACTGCTCCCACGTCACTGCCTCTCAACCAGCACTGGGGAGATGGGGATGTTTTTGCGCTCTTTGCCTCAGGGATGCTTGTCCCTCCTGGCATGGCCACTTGGGCTCTTCTGCCCACCATGAGCCTCTTCTCCTGATTTCCACCCAAACCCCTACAGGGTCCAAGCTCTCATCAGCTTCACTGCTACCCATGAGGGTCTCCAGCAGTGCTGGAATTTGGAATTTCCAGCAAACTCTGCAGCTCCAGGGTTTCTGGGTTGCGGGAAGTCACACCAGAACGGCACGCTGGTGTGGACGGGGAGGTGGTGGGGGCCTTAGCGTGCAGCCCCAAAGGTGGGAGGGTGCTGATGCTCCTCTGCACCGCTGCGTGTCCCAACACTTAGCCCAGCCAGGTCTCAGCTCCCCTAGCTGAAGGTATTACACCTTGCAAAGCAATCAGGCTCTTTGCAGACACTGAATGAGCAGGGACAGTGCACGGGTAACTCAGCAGACGACCTTGTCCATGTTTTCTCCGAGAAGATCCCCCTGTCAGAGCCCCCAGCCCTGGGGTGCGCAGAGCAGGGTCCCTGAACGCTCCTGCTTTGTGTTTCCTTGTCCCCCACCAGCAAGCCTGGCTCAAAGAGGCTCCCTGGGTCCAACTTTACAATGTGTGGCTTCCTCCTGCTTTGGAGCAGCAGAAAACCCACACTTAGAGCTCCCACCTGCCTCCATCCAGATCAGTGTGATGGTGAAGAGAGGGCAGAGGAGCGCGAGATAGCTGCAGGTCCCCATCCCAAGCAATCACGTCCCAGTCTCCTCCAGCACAGTCCATGCACTCCTCTCTTTCCAAATCACTCATGTCATGATGCTTTTCCCAGCAGGAACAATTTTGGTGCTCACCAGCTCCACATCAGGGGTCATCACAGCACTTGGTCCTGTGCCAACTGCAGTTTCAAAACCAGTTTCCCAGCAGGGAGAGAGGAAAGGCAAACTGGGCACATTCCTCTCTTCCCAAAGCACGGGGTAAGAAACCCCCCCCCCCGGTAGTAGCTCATGGGAACGTGGGTTTCAGTCAGCTTCTGTCACAGATAACAAAGGCAGTCGCAGTGAGGAGCAGCCAGGGAATTAAGGCCAACAGCTTCGTTACCCGCATGTGATGACGATGGAAGAGCAGGAGCAGACATCCAAGAGGAGCTCTTGGTTATGCAGCCGAGGTGAACCATCAGTTGGCCACCACCACCACTGCTCTTTCTCACCTTTGAGCTCCTAGGCTCTGTTTCTGCTTCCAGACCTCAGCTGAAGCCAGACACAAATACGAGGTGCTCAGCCCGAGCCTTCCGAAGCAGAAACTTCCAGCATCCCAACAAGGCTGGAATGAAGGCCAGGTTCCAGCGCTCGCCGTGGTCCACTGAGCCACCTATTCATCCCCACGTTACTTGGCAGAGCCCCAACAGCGACAAAAACCCATCAAAGGACTTGGGAAAGCAAACCAAGCTGCACGCACATGAGACGAGCTCCAGCGGAAAAAAAAAAGGTTCAATTGGCTTGGCAAGAGAGATGAGAGCCTGATCTCCCGCTGAGTCGATTTTGAAAGCTCCGCTGGGGTTTTTTAATCCAGCAGGAGATTTCTACCGCCTCCCAGGGTTTGAGCGCTTTTGTGACAGACCTGCAGGTTGCCAAGCAGAAACGAAGTCAACTCCGTCAAGTTCCCGTGCAGGCTGGCACGGCCTTTCCTCTGGCACCTCCAGAACAAGTTAGCTCTTGCAGAAAGGCAGAGAAATGGCAGCTTCGATTTTCACCCGCTGTCTGGGCAAGGGGATAACGCAACACGTTGGGGCTGACGCAAGTTTTGGCCTGTTATTCCCTTTGCTGGACAGATTAAGGGCTCCTCTGTGTCCTGACCACCCAGATGGTGGGGGAAAAGCCCAGGATGTGCCAACAAGCAACACAGCAGGGACACAGGAAGGAAGGGATTGCCATAACTGCAAAATGATATTGTAGGAGACCAAAAAGTTCTCCAGTGACACTTACCGTCCTCAGTCTCTTGCCAGACGATGCCTTCCAGGTTCACGCTGGTCCCGGGCTCGCAGGGGCCCAGGCACTCGGGCTCGGTGGCCAGGGCCACGTCACAGGTGTTCACTCCCACCGAGCGGGTGCGTACCATGATCTGCTCGCAAGGCGACGAGATGTCGTTGTTGACGACAGGGACGAGGAGGTGCAAGGGCAAGACTGCAGGTGTAGAGACTGGAGACTCCATCTGCGGGGAAGGAGAAACATGCCGGTCACCGTCGGGAATACAGGAAAGGAGAGCAAGTATCAACAGGCATCTACATTCCTGGAGAACCTCAAGCCCAGGGCTGGCACCTTCTCAACGTGCCAGCAGGCGGTTCAAGTCCCACACTCTGTCAGAGGACAAGGATCTCATAGGTCTTTCCCACCCTGGCGTGCCCATACCCATGTAACCCTGAAGAGCCGGCACTTTGTAGTCATGTAGATCACACCCAAAAGTCCCCCCGCAGGAGATAGCTGCTCTCCTGCTGGAAGAGTCTGTGCCAAGTTTCTTCCCCGACAACTTCTGCCACCGTAATCATCCCTGGTCAGGATGCCTTTTGGCTATTGCTCAGATGTTAACGCACTTAATGACTTTGGACCTGAAGAAGAAAAAAAAATTATAGGCTTCTGCTCAACCAGCCAGACAGGACAAACAAGTAGCGGTCTCCCTCCAACACCCTCCTCCTCCCAAATCTACCCTGTGACCACCTAAAGATGGAGGCGTTCAGATCACATCCCTCTTCTCTGCACAAGTATCCGCTTCAGAGCCTGACCCGGCTGACGGCTGAGCCAACCGAGCGCCAGCCATCGTGCTCTCCTTGCACATGGAAACCACATCTCACAGCCAGAGTCAGGCCTGGAAAGCCAACACGCCAAGAAAAAACGCGGCCAAGTCACCCTGTTGCTGACAAGCCAAGGTCCTGGGCCACTCTGCCATGCCAGCAGATTATAGCAGCGTTAGGAGAAGGATGGCTGATGGGCCGATTTTGCTGCTGGTCAAGGGAGGGGTAGGGTGGAAGCCTTCCTGTCCTTCAGGGTTATCAGCCAAGCCAGCCACAGTCAGTCATCCCCTCGCCTTGGCTCGCGAGCACTTGCAGCAGGTTTGGGGCTACCTGCTCATCCTCTGCTCAGACCTCCTCTCTTTATGGTTTGTGATCTTGGTAAGATACTGAGCAACCTCAAAACAGAAGCAGACTGAGGAAACCAATCAAATCATCAGTGAGCGCTGACCTGGGTTTCGGTTTCAAACAGGGGAAAATCCCTCTAGAGCATCCAGCACTACACAGAGAGATGCCCTCCTACGCCTTTGTTGAGGAGATGATGATAACCCCAGAGAGGCCAAACTTGCTGGTCACCAAGCCAGGACACGGACACCAGCCCACAACCATGTCCAACCTTGCTGCTGGCTCTCCTCGGCCGATATTGCTGACAGCCACCAAACAGTCAGACTCCCACTCTGAACTGACAGCCTGCTCCTGACCAGCCACCAAAATTATCTGCTCACTCTTGCTCATGCGCCTCCATCCTTTAAGCAAGATAAATGACCCAGCAGAAGCTTGCACGTCCAGCGTCGCCTGCCCCACGCAGTACGGTGCCCACAACTGCAGCGAGCGGTTGGAGCATCCCATCTCCCCGAGCAACTCGTGACCCCACAAAGCCTCTCCACGTCCTCAGTGACACAAACACCATTTGTTAGTGGAGAAGGTGCAAGAGGAAATCTCCAGACAGAGGAGCAAATGATATCCACCCAGCAGCTTCTGCCTGCTCCCATGGGGGTGGCTGCCAGTGGGGGACAAAAACGTGACCCCTGTGGAGAACTCAGAGATCTTCTGGCTCTGACAGAGCAGGTGGATTTGCTCTTCCAGCAGAACACAAAGCACTTTCTGCCCACATGCCTGTCTCCTTCTCCTCATCCTCCTGCATCCACCCTGCCTCCAGATGGCTCATCAGAGCGCATCCACTCCACTGAGTGTTAAAGATGTCTGGGAGGTGGCTGGTCCAGCAGTGGCTGGACTGCAAGGTCCCCTCCACCAGCAGCACAGCTCTTGTTCCATGGCTCTTTCCCCCACACGCCACCTCTGACCTTCCACCAGCTGGAAGAGTTCTCCATCCCCATGCCTCCAAGGCTGCCCCACGGCCGGTGCTCCACCTGCATCCCATGGGATTTGAGAAGGCGGACTTTTTGGTGTAAAACAAAAACCTTGTGAGCCTGCCGGAGAGGAGGGCTGCACCCCCGCAGACAAATCGCCCCCCAAAATCCAGCAAGCCCATCCTGCGCATCTCGGCGGATCCGAAAGATGTTCAAAGGAAGCACGAGGCTCCTTTGGAGGGGAAAAGAAGAAAATCACTCATGGATGCCAGGTTTTGCAAGCCAAAAGCAAGTCCCCGGGTAATGGAACAGCCAGAGAGGCACCAGGCAGGGCTGCCTGACCGTGGTGGGCAGAAGCAAGAGCCCGGGGCAGGTGATGGGGAGTGGGGGCCACGTGTGCACATCCAGGACCCGCGGGTTTTGGAACCGTTCAGCTTCCTTCCACTTTGCAACAGAAACCACAGCGCAGCACAGGAGCGTTTAATTACAGTTCCAGCTCTGCTAATTATCGCCCGGTCACATTCGTAATCTGCATTATGCCACGGTGCATAATAAGCAGCTCGTTGAGATCTCTCTAATAAGCGAGGCGGCTTGATGGGATTTCATATTTCACCCTGCACTGGAACAAACAGAGCCTCGTTCAGCAGCTGTGGGGAGACCAGGCGGTTCTCCTGCTCCCTCGCCCAAAGCTCAAGAGCAAAATACAAAGGCCCAGGGTGGCTCCCCGAAGGCGCAGGCAGGAAAGGAGTCGCCTTGCTGGGACTCATCTGAAAAAAGCCGAAAGCTGTGCCGGAAGAAGAGGCACATGGGTCAATCCCTGAATTCAGCTCCCCCCAAACCTGTGTCTTATCTCCCGGCGCCACGGCTTTTCATCCTCCTGCTTTATGGAGCAAGGTCAGGAGATCCACCCACTGGTGGCCGCAGGAGGGCTGGGGGGAGCCAGGGCGGCCACTCTCACCCTCCCTGCGCCAGGCAGAGGGGCAGGGGTGATGCTGGCATCGGGGGCGATGCTGGCATGGGGGCCGTTGGACAGCACTCATGCCCTTCCACATCTCCTCCAGCTAGCAAGGATGGAGCTGGAGGAGAGCCCCAGCTCCCCAAAGCCAGCCCTGCACCCTCCTGGCGTCCAGCTCCAACGCGTGCCACCCCCCAAGCAAATCACTTCACGCTTCTGGCCCCTAAATCCCCTTTGTAGAAGGAAAATTTATTTCTCTTTCTTTGCCGACTAGGCTCTAAGATTAAATGCCGGCGAGTGCAAATGCAGCCATGACCCTCTCACTGCCGGAGGGAGCTCAAATGTTTCCAGCAGCCCCTCGGCAGGAGCTGGACAGGGTGAAGCTTCCTCGTACCGGCGCTGGCCGTCCGTGCCCGCCTGCCACTGCCTCCCCTAATGAAAGCCCTTTGTGTTCCTCGCGGAGGCTTTCCCATCACGAGGAACGTGCTTTCACCACCGCCGAGGACAGAAGTGGAACGGAGCCAAGCCCAGGCAGCAGCCAGCACAAGCGCTGCTCGATGGGGAAAAAGCAAATCCGCTGAGTCCAGGGCGATGCCAACAGCACCACGCGATGCTGGTCCCGGGGAAAGGGCTCCGGGTGGGTAATTAAAACCTACTCCTCGTCACAGCCCTCACTTGAAGGTAGGACGGGGTCCCACGTGAAAGGAAGCGTGGTGGTGGGTGCCAGCATGAGGAGATGCACACAAAGCAGCTCCTGCCATCTTAGAGCTGCGCCAGCGCGCCTTCGTTAACATCAGTCACCGTTAAAGGGACTTCACAGCAGCAATTAGCTAACAGGAGGAAGAGAAGAGGGCACAGCAAAAATAAAAACACCGTAGTAATTTCAGTGCCAACCCCTAAAGCACCCAGACCACCCACTCATATTTTTGGTTTGCTCCCAATAATCAAAGTCAACCAGGCAAGAAAAGTGCATTTTTGAGCAATAAAAGCCAACAGGGACGCCAAAAACCCGTAGAGGAGCAACCAGCAGAGACATATCTGTGGTGCATCCCGAAGGACAGAGCGGGTGTGAACCACCACACGGTGTAGGGCACCCACAGAGCTGCACCCCCTCTGTCAGTGAGGACCTCGCAGTGGTCAGCGTGAGGCCACTGATGCACCCGAGACGGTGCTAGGCTTCCAGCCTATCCCCACGTTAACCAGCTATGCAAATGGTGGCCCATTTTTCTCATCTAGAAGGGTCCTTCAACTCCTGCAAATGCGGAGAGACAACAAAAGCCAAGGGGGAGCCTCATTACTGGTCACAAACTCTTAGCTGCCCTGCGCCAGGAGATAAAACATGGACCAGAACTACCCCATCACAGGAGCATTGCTCGAGGCTGCAGCCAACGCTTCCCACGTCATTGCATGGCTCACCCCAGCATTTGGGAGCTCTGATGTTGTCACTCTTGTCCTGCTCAGTCACCACCTCCCCAACAGCTTTGCTTTTTCAGAGTAGGGCCTGGGAACATGAGCTTCCAACTCCTGGAAGAGAGATATCCAAGGAGCAGATCCATCCAGTTCCTGAGCGTCTTTGGTGCACAGCTCCAAACCTCAAAACCGCAGCACCCGAGGTGCCTCTGCCCCACCGCCGGTGACCTCGGCAAGGATTTCAAACAGGAACTGAAGTCTTCTCCAATCTGACCCCCAAAGCTGGGTATGCAGAGCCTGAAGACAAATCCCTTCGTGGCACCGGTGCCCACCATGCCTACGATTCACTCTGGAACCTACTTGCAAGCATTGCTCAATAAGCTGCAACAGACTTGCCCAGAGCTCCCGGTCACATCCCCCAGCAACAGCATCCCCACACACTGGAGGCACACAACCCCAGGCAGCACGGAGGAGGTTCCAGAAGACCCCCTCCCCAAACAGCACGGGTGGCAATGAACCCTGGCTCTCTTGCTGGCTGGATCTGTCTGGGCCCCAGCAAGAAAGAAGCCAACAAGAGCCCCTCATCCAAGGAAATAACGGTGGCACAAGCATCAGCTCCAAGGATGGGACACTGATCCTGACACTGTTGCCCATTTCTCTTCCCTCTTGCTAGCTGGAGGGTGAGGTTGCTGACATCGACACGTAAAAAGAGAAATCTGTTTTAGAAGAAAGTTTCCTTTCCCTGGAAAAACACCAGCTTAAATAAACAAAGCCAGTTCTACAGACCACGGGAACACGCTCAGAAGGACACTGGGTTTCTTAGTTGGCAAATCCAAGCCCACAGGACATCAGGGCAGCTGGTCCAAGGAAAAAGGAAGATGGACATTTCCGAGAGCCCCCTCTAACATGAAGCAGTAAATGCCGCGACTAGGAAGGACAAATGGTTCCAGGTGCCGCAGAATGGAGCGGGCTCAGCACCGCACTCCCCAAATTCACTCTGCAGAGAGGAGAAGCGAGTGTGGGACCCTGTGGCCAGTGCCACCACGAGAAGAGCCTGGCAATTTGGAGGGGAGCTAAGGATTTTTAAGGAGCAGCGGTCCCAATTTCCCTCCTCGGAGGATGCAGCTCATCCTTGGGAACGGGCAGGTAAAGCCAGCCCCAGGCTCCACGGCAGGCTGGGAGGGAGACGGCAAGCGGGCGCCCAGATGGTCTGGACCAGCTCTGCCACCCGGGACTCCCACCATAGCCCTGAAACCAAACCAGGAGAGGCCAATTCCCCACCACACTCCTTGGCGGGTTGTCCTCGGTGCTTCTCACCATCTGCTCTCATCCCTCCGGACACCTGCCTGAGACTCACGGCCTCTCCCAGCCACGAGGCCGCCGATGGCACAGTGTGACAGGAAGGCTCTGTCTACAAAAGGCTGCCTGCACGTCCTCTCCTGGCCATGCCAAGCACCCACATCCCAGCTCTGAGGTCCAGCTGTCCCCTACCCACCTCCATCCATGCAAACCCCTTCCCTGGCCAGCAAGTCCCCGCAGAACAGCGGGAGATGGTGACCAAAAGGCCGGCACAACGCACCGCGTTGGCTGGGGTCGGCAGGCGCTTTTCAAACCCCGACTCACCTTCAGTCAGGCATTTTGGGGAGGACCTGACTGAACCAAAGGCTCGTCGAGGACTTCTGCATGATGCTCGCGGCCCCACCGCCAGCACCGCTGAAAACAGACCCGGTCATGGTTAGTGGGTATATCGGGGTGCGACAGCCCATCCGGTAACGCGGGAGGTACAACCTCCCACTGTGCCAGCTATGAGGGACTGACCCAAATACCCAGGTGATCCAGACAGTCGTACGCGTATCAACCCTGACCACACTGCTGGAGAAATGCAGATATTACCCAGCATGACCTCTGACGAGCTGCCTTCTCTCCCAGGCAGAGAGGGGAAGAAAATCCCTGCTTGAACACAACCAGCCTTATCTCCGTGTTTGCAGCGTTTCGAGATCAAGGGGAGGCAGACGCTGCAGAGGCACAGTCTTGCATATTACTGAGTCTTCAATAAAGCCAGGAATAGTATCCAAGACAGACGTGCTGGCACCAAGTCACCTGCTCCAACCACTTACAACACTATCCGATCTGCTTTAGGAAGGGGGTGAAAAAAAAAAAAAAAGGTGTCTCCGGTAGAAGAGAGGTAGGGAAGAGCAGCAATGAGAGGGGACAGTTGATGTGAGTGAGACATGTGAAAGAAGAATCCAAGCTGGGACCTCAGCGCATCAGTCCCACCATCTTGGTTGACCTACCACCAACAACTGGTATCCCGTGGAGTGGCTGCACCAGGCTCACCTCCTTTATTGAATCAAAACACAAAATGGCTCGGTTGGCGGTGAAAAGGGGAAAGACCCCATGTAGGAAAGCACTAGAGATGTGTCTGGCGCAAGGGAGGGCAGAGACTGTGAGAAACACAGAAACCAACCACAAATGGCTGCAGGCACCCTTCTCATTGACCAACACAGCCTTTGGCCCCTTCTTCAGCACTGCTGCTGCTGTGGGGAGGCCGCTCTTGGTCACCAGAGTCATCCTCACCTCCCGCAGTGCTGCCGGAGCAGGAAAGCTTTGATGACAGCAAGCAGCTTCCCACTGGGAAGCCACATCTCACATTAAGTTCCTCCATCCTGTGCCCACCTTCCTGTCAGCATGGCCAACATCGCTGATGCGTGGTTGGCTTTTTACATTGACGCTCTGCCTCCAGCATCCCCTGCACCGCCAACACCAGCCACGCATCCTTTGAGTCAGGATGCTAAGTGGAAGAACCACCATGAGGAAAAGTCTTGGTTTTATTTATTTTCTTTCTTTCAAACCCAACAAAACAACCAGGTAACTCTACCCAAGCAGAAAAAGGATCCTTCCCCACCATGGGAGACACAGCAGGCCCCTTTCCCGAGAACCTTCTCAACCACTGGTGCAGCCCAGCTCTTCAGTGCCTCCCTTCAGAGATGTACGTGTCATCTTCTTTTTGCTTCCCGGGCTGGAGGCCATCATCTGTTCCGTGGGAACTGGCTCCCCTGCAAGGTCCCAGCCCTGCACTCAACCTTCTTGCAGAAGACACCTATTCAAGTCCCTGAAACCCCCCCACCTCAAGATCTCCACCTACACCAGGCTCCTCCAGCTTCTGTTCCCCAGCCACTCTCAAACAACCACCCCCACATTCATTTACTGGTCTATTCACACTAAGAGATGTTCTTGTAGGAAGAGCAGAAGCAAGAGGACCAAAGCCATGATGACAGCAAGGCTGACGCATTTTCTGCCTTTGGCCCCCATGAAATTCATGCCCAAATGCGAGCAGCACTCAAATGACCACTGTTAATACCAGCACTCTTTGACCAGCACATTAGAGCAGGCAAAGGAACAACATAAAAGGTTTCACAAGTGCCTCGGTCCATCAATCTCCCAGAAGGAGGATATAAATCCGGCAGGACTTTCACGAACCACTTGCTGCAGTGTGATGCAGCTCCAGCCGCTGTTAAAAGCCTGCTGATAACCACCAGCTACATAAAACCCGGCCAAAGGATATGGAGGTCGCAAACAGCCAAGCTAGAGACAACCCTAAAACCCAAATCTGCAAAGCAGGCAAGGGAAATCACATGAAAAAGAAGCCTCTTCATGGCAAGATGCTTTAACCCTGCCAACTCCCCGGCCGGCAACAAGACCTACGGGGTCTGTCTCATGCTCCAGAGCACCCTGTCCGGGATCCTGAGCACCAGGGCCACAGGTTCATCCAAGAATGACCCACCACCCAATCAGCTCTAGGGATAAAGAACATATTACAGAGCTTGGCATCTCCATTTAGGCCAAGAGGCCAGCCAGTAAGTGGGGGTGATCCTGTAACGGCCAGGAGACTCTCAAGAAAGCAGTTAATCTTTTTTAAGGAGAAGGATATTATGCTTGAACTGAAGTTCCTACTGCAAGCATCGCCATGCCAGATATACAGCAGCACAAGCCCTAGATAGCAGGTACCCACCGAAGATAGAGGCCCCCATGCAGATACCCCAGGCCAGGTCCTTCTTGGAGGAGACCCAACTCCTCCATCACCTTCAAAGAGGTCAGAAAAACATGGTAGTCCCGATTTGCTGCACACTGTAAGAGACTGAAAACAGGCCCTCTGGAGACAATGAGAAGCCAAAAGTTACCAAGAAACCTTGACCAAGATTCGCAACCAAGGACCACAAGCCAAGGCAGACACTTCGTAAGTCAGGGCTGAGCGCGAGAAGCTGGCACAGCAGCTCAGGTTAGGAAATGGCCCAGCTCCATCTGCCTGGTTCAACCTTTTCTTCATTTTTTTCACCCAATTTTTCTCCACTTTGGTCTTGCAAGTCTAAACATCCAACGCCTGGACACCACAGCTGCTGGGCCCCCAGCAATTCGCACCAGGGCACCATGCAAGCACACACACCGGTGTACAAACTTGGAGCATTAATAATTAAATGGTTTGATTAATTAGCCATGCCCATCCAGGCATAGTGTCTCACACAAAGTTCTTATCTTTGGAAAGATGCAGTATATACACAAGTCAACCAGAGGAGACACAGCCCAGGATTTACTAACAATTTCGGTATAAAACTGAACTCCAGTAAATTTAGAGGGGAGAAAATGGATACAAGACTTGAGGAAAACGTGAGCTGGGCTCCAACCTGCCTCACCTCGGACGGGCTTCTCTGCTTGCGGGGTGCACAGTCTAGGGACCACCTTTCTCCCCATCGATCCCAGTAGCCAGAGCAACTGCACTGCTACCACCTGTTCCCAGGTGAGAGGGGACAAAGCCCAGCCCACAAGCCACCACGACCACACCGCTGCTGCTGCCAAGCCAAAGGACCTACAACAGACAATGCAACTGTGTGCACAGATGCAGTTTTATCCCACCACTAAGAAACCAACTTTTACATCTGGTAAAGCACACGAGATGATGTGAAAAGAGGCCCCTGTGTTTTCAGAGAAGAGCCTAGAAAGAACAGATGGAGTTTGGGGTGAAGGATGGGGGTGATTTGCAGGTGTTTTCATCAACCTAGCTGTAGATGTGGCATGGGGACGGCTGTACCTTCCACAACCGCCAGAACTACAGCATTGTCTTGCATCTCCCGACATCCAAGGGATGCAAAAGGATCCAAAAAGCAAGTGTCAGCCACACTTGGGAGTCACCACGCAAGAGAAGCAGTGGGAATATGGAGTTATAGACATTCATAAGTCAGTTCAGCATTACCCCAAGGTGGTCCTTCTGATCATCTAGAAGGGGATCATCTCCAAGATGCCACCTTAGCATCATTGAATGATTTGGGTTGGAAGGGACCTTCAAATACCGTCTAATCTAACCCACCTGTCATGGTCAAGGACACCTTCCACTAGATCAGGTTGCTCAAAGCCCCATCCAACCTGACCTTGAACACTTCCAATTGTGGGGCATCCACAACTGCTCTGGGCCACCTCTTCCAGGGTCTCACCCCCATCATTGTAAAAATGTTGTTACGTCCAACCTAAATCTACCCTCTTGGTCTTTATTCATGCAACATGGCCTAGGGCATTCCTCTAAGCACAGAGATAGCACAGAGGCACAAAGCGGTGTCACCAAGCTGGCTCAGCTATGCTTGTCCTATCTTCCATAGCCACCGGGAAACTAATGCAGTGAGGCCAGCTCACAAGAGAGACCTGGCGGCAAAGCCAGGAGCAGCAATGAGTACGTCACTCAGCCATGCCTACACCAAACCGTTCTTGCCTCTTTCAACCCCAATTCGGTTGGGACACAGTATCGGAGAAGGGGGAATTTAATAGTTTTGCCCTGATGGCTCTTCTCAGGAGAGCAGCGATTTTGCTCAGCTCTGGACATGTCATGACCAAAAAGGACATTGACAAATTGGAGGAAGTTCAGAGAAGAGGAACAAAAATAACAAGGAGGATGAAGGGACTGGTTTGAAAGAGATTAGAAGAGCCAAATATGGATAACTTGGTTCAGCTACAGCTAGGTGGGGACACAGTCATAATCTATAAACACATCGGGGATGAAAACAACGAAAGGAGAGAGAGGAATTACACAGGGTGACGCAGAGGGTGACAGCAAGGAGGAATGGGACAAATCAAGGATGGGAACATTCAAGACGTTGGCCACAGCTTCCTAAGCACACCAGTATTTTCCAAGTGGGAAAATCCTTCATCTTTCCCCCTCTCTCCTCCTTTCCCCCACCCCACAATCCCTCCATCAGTAACACAGGGCACCCACATCGTTCCCCAAGGCACCCCCTCAGCACCCAAGTGCTGCTGACATCCCAGCTCCCAAGACACGGCAGCAGTCGTTGTCCTTCCAGAGAACGCCAACATCCAGCAGTTTCCGACTTGCCCAAGTTCAGACAATGCACTAGTGAATCTCAGGCTAGCCAAATTTTGACAGGGTTATCTTCTCTTGAGGTTCTTCCACGTTGCAACTGCAATATCGAGCATTGCTGTGATGAGAGCGCAGCAGTCCACCTCTATGGCTGGACCAGGAGGTCCCTAGACATGCAGATAAGAAAAAAAAAAAAAAAAAAAAAAAGTCCTTCTCTCATCACATCAGTCTACCTACAAAGGGGAGCTGGAAAGCTGGAGTATTTTCTAAGCAGTTCTCCTGCACAAGAAACCCAATAGCTTGTGGCTACAAACAACACTCGGTCTCAAAGGTCTCCTGGGCGCTTGTCTCCAAGGCACGAGAAGCCAAGCTGTGCGCTCAGCGCTCGTACCTATAAAATTTGCTTGGGGAAAAGGTGGGAGCAAAGGAGACAACACAAGGCCCCTGCAAAGCGAGGTGCATCCCCTGAGCCACCCACACAGCTTCTGGAGGAGATCTAGCACTGGGGGAGCATCGCTTTGAAGGCACCAGGGGACTGCAGCCAGCTTTGACACTTGCCTTGGTGGCAGGCTGAGAAGCACCACATCTCATTCCCCTGTCCAGACCGTGGGGTGCACCCAGGTATGGACATGGGGGAAAAGAAGCAAACCCGTTCTGCCAGGCTGGAGACGTGCTGGCACGCTGCACACATGTCACACACATGCGGCACGTTTTACACGCGTGTCGTAGCCAGGTATTCGCAGCTCCTGGAGAGGCTCAATTCCAGGGCGAGACACACGCATTTCAGATGCAATAAGCAGCGAAGTCTAGGAGGAGTTTCAGATCTATTTATCCCTCAAGCAAGAGGAGACATCTTCCTTCCATCTATTTAATATTAAAGACCTATTCTGGTATGATTTTCACGTCCCAGCCCCTGCAGGCTGCACGTTTAGGAAGCTGCCCACTTGGCTCTCATCTCCTCTTCTTTGTAGGTTTTGCTCAAGTTGCCAGGAGAGATCCTGGTGGTTTCCAGACACAAAGCCAGCTCTGCCCGACGGCCTGATGGGGAGATTACAGGAGGGGAGCGAGCAAGAAATAAGCCCAATCAAATGATAAATGAGGATGTGGGCAAGCAAGAGGAGGGTGTCACCGCACGAGTCCCGTACAAGGTGGCTCCAGAGCAGGGACGAGCGCGGTGCTGCCCTTGGGGGACTCGCATCCGGAGGAGCAGCTCCAGCGACACTTGCGGAGTAAGTGCCTCTGTCTCCCCGGCACACAGGATGGAAACCTCACGCTAAGATGGATGAGGACAAACGCCTTCACTTTTTGTGCCGGGTCCCACGAACCCTGCATCTCCCCGCACACCCCAAATCCCAGCTTTCTGGCATATTTTTTTCAAACATGCTATTTTTAAAGCAGCACAAGCCAATCCTATTCTGGCTGATATGTGCTGTGCTCTCCCTGGTCCCTCAAGCAAAGGCTTGCCCCAATGCCCATGGTGCCTGCACGATGCAGCAACTTAGATAGGAAGGTTTTCAAGCCAATTCTCTACGTTTTTTTAATTATTGAAATCAAGCTGCTGTCTCTCTAACCCCCAAGCAGAACGATGCCCAGTCGCACCCACCGGCCCCAAAGCAGCACGGCACACGCTCCTGGCACCATGAAATCTCTACTGATGAGCTGGAAGAGGAGGAGGAACGAGCTTTGTAGGTGAACCCACAGGCTCCCATCACCTACCATCACTGTGGATTTTAATTCCAGCCTCAGAGGTGAACAGCAGCTCTCCCTTCTTCAGCTCAAACACCTCCCGGTGGCTCTGATCAAAAGCATTTGCCAGGAGGTGGGTGAGCTGAGCTGGGAGGAAAAGCCCACCCCAAGCCAGGCTTCACCGACGAATCCTCCTGCAGCACAAGTTTGGTTTGCACCCACCAGATCGATACCCGCAGCTTCGCTTGGAGCTGCAGCATTCAGTGCTGCTCCTCTGTAGCACCCCGAGCACCACAGTGTCGAGCGAGGCAGCTCCGCTCCCACCAGCCACCCCACACAGCACAAGTCGAGCCCTGGGCACTCATCTTTGGCCCGGTTTCTCCTGCCAAAAAACCCACCCTTGCATCAACTGCCCTGCAGTTCCCGCAAGCCAGTGCCGCGGATGCCAGACACAGCTGGGCTGCGATGCCTCAAGGTCTCACTCTGAGGGTTTCGTGCCGACAACCGACAGCCGCTGGCGGTCAAGCAGCACGACGGCGGAGGATGGATCGCTGGCGGGGAAGCTGAGCAGCAGGGGAGAAAAGGAGACGAGCTAGAGCCCAGCCAGAGCATAACTCATCACCTGCAGGCTACCTACCAGCTGGAGAGCGGTGGAGCCAGGCTGGGGGTTTTCAGCACATCTAAGGGAGTGGAGCTTCGTGATTCGCATCAGAGGACTACGCTGCCTGCAGCCATGCTCCTCCTTGAGAGCACTCGATGTAAAAATAGAAAAATAGCTTGAAGTGGCTGCTTCATCAGCTCCTCTGGACTGTAGCGAGGGGAAGAGCTTGTATCTGAAATCCAAATAAGCCCCCACCCAAGGGGGATGTCGACACCACCCACGACTGAAGCTTTCTTCCAGCCCAATTAAACTCCAGGAAGGTTTTTAGCCTCTAACCTCGCATTTCTCGGGCTACACACGGGGATACCCATGGGTCGATGAATTCCAGCTAACAAGAAATCGCTCCCCTTTGCCACAAAACAAAGCCCAACGCTTGTTTTGAAATGAGACGGAAAAGTCGCCACCAAAAAAACACCATCCGACGCCAGCAGCTGCTGTGTCTCTTTCCAACCCAGCAGCACCTTTTGCACACACACGTGCAAAAATGAGATGCCGGGGCTGTCGGGCAGCAGTGGCGCTGACAGTCAGCCAAGGTTATATTCACCCAACGCGCTGGATTTTTAGTTAGCATCCCTAAAATAAAGCAAAGATGCTGCTAGAGATAGAGCCACCATAAGCAAGCTCAGAGCTTCACTGATTTTATTGCCCGCCCCGTTGAAATTGCATTGATTCTTCAAATTAACAGCCAGCTAAGGCAGAGCAATCCTAATGTCAGGAAAAAGAGCAGCATAATAATAAATACAGGCATTTTAGCACCAAGGATGCCACGCTCAAGGTGCCCTGCCACGTATCGGGCTTTGCTGGCCACTGCGGCCCCAAGCTTGGACACCCGTCATTAAAAATCAACCGTTCCCCTGAGGCCGAGAGGGATCGCGGTGCTCTCAGGCAGAACATTAGTCCTGTTTGGAAAGGCACAACAGAGAAGTAAACCAGAGCCCGGAGGTTTTTTATGCCCAGCAAGGGGGGCATAAACAGAGGGAGCCCTTGGCAGAAACGGGGAGTACCGACGCTGTGCCCCCGCTGGCCCGGGAAAGCAGCCGTGGGTCAGCAAGGGAAGCCCCCGGCAGCCGCTGAGCACCCCAATGCCTGTGCACAGAAGCTCCCAGCTGTGGAGAGCTCTTCCAAAGCAAAAGGAACTCAACAAGGAGCAAGTGCTGGGGTTAATTACCTGCTGGCTACGTGCTTCCACCTCCTCCATCCTCCCCTCCTGCCTTGATGAGAGGTGGGATCAGGGAGCTCCCTATCTGCTCCCCAGGGCTCTCCACACCCAACAGTTGGCTTTGAGGGACGATTAAAAAGTCATCTTGCCCAAGAAATGCTGAGGGTTCAGAGCCAGCCTGGAGGCCATGGGTGGGCATACCGTGCTGTTCAAGCCATCCTTCTGGTCACTTCTGTAAAAAGGATGCCCTTATCACAGAGGGAGCCCACTACCCTACAGCGCCATGTTCCCAGGCTCCTTGGGAACCCAGTCTCACAGCATTTCTTGGCCTTTGATTCCTAATTAGCAATTATTTTTCAAGTCCAGGTTCTTCAGAAGAAAAAAAAAAAAAATACAAAACCAAGGCAAGTGGGACAAGGCAGGATGCCAGAGTCCCTCCCAAGAATGTCACTGTCACATGCCCATCCTGGATCGGTGTCATGACCCAATGGCACCCCATAAGAGAGGATTCCCCATTACCACTGGGATAGTCTTCCAGAGCCTGCATCGGAAGCTACAGGACTACCACAATGGTTGGCCAACAGCAACAGCTGGTAACAGATACCTCTGCTTCAGCCTGAAGAAGCAGAAATGCATTTCTGCCTGCAAATCCCTGGAATAAACTCATCTGACCTTCAGTCACGCCATCTCTTGAAAACACGGAGGTGGCGTGTCTGTACGCACTCATCTACTCTTGCCTTGTACCTGATGGAAAGGAGTAACAGCTTTTTATTGACAATAACCATATGAGACGTCATTTGGACTGAGGGAGAAGGTCCCCAACGTGCCAACTAGCAGCTCCAGGATGCCAGGGTATGCTAATGGGCTGCTTATCTGCAGATGGCAGGGCTGTCCCAGGTTGGGGCTGTGAAACAAGACACTGGCCAGGGAGCCGCGGGGCTTTGCACAACTGTGGGACGCCCTGGGAGCGAGCAGGAAGGTGCACATGAGGGCAAGAGGCAGACGGACGAACGACTGTTTGGGGCAACCCCTGTGCTCCAAGCGGCGTGGCCAGCAAAAGCCCTCCTTGCCCTCACCACCCATAGCTTTGGGTCTCTGCCAAATCTGCACCTGATGGCGGCTTTCATCACCAGAGGCAGAAGGTGACGCCCCGGTGCCTGTCTGAACATCGCCAAGCTCCTCTCTGCAGCAGAAGCTGCGTCCATGTTGCCTAAACAACAACACGTAGCTCACACAGGGACAACCAAGGAGCTCCCCAGGGGCATCCAACACAACACAGCCCCACGGCACAACTCAGGAGCACAGTCGCTGGCACGGTCCAACCCACTCCCACCACAAAAGCAGAGGCACAGGGGCAAAAAAGAGTTAGGAAACAAAGCACATCAGTTTGGAGAAGCCATGCTGCCCCAGACCTGAAGCCAAGGAGGCCTTTGCTCAAGAGATCAAATATGCATGGCCAGGAAAGGAGAGGGGCACAGCCGATATCTCAGATCCCAGAGATGCTTCTTGGCCATGGAGACTAAAGACAAAACACTGATGTTTGAAGGGCACTGCCTCAGAGAAGAAACTTGATGGCTGCAGAGATGAAAGCCTCAGGAAAGCTGCATGAGGACTAGGAAGGGACCACAGTCTGGGAGGGATACAATAGGATTAAAGTGTTAAAACACGGTAAAAACCCAAGAAATTACTCCCTTCACGTGGAGAAACACCACCATAGACACAATGGAGATGGGGGATCTGAAGAACATCCCTGAATAAGGTAACAGGAACCAGAGAAACATAAATAAGGATGCAAAAAGGCAAAGTGATGCACCAAAGCCAACGGGCAGCACTGGAGGAGCAGCACCGACTTCCAGAAGGAGCAAGCAAAGAGACCAGAAGACACACGAGGTTTCAGAGACAGAGAGGAGGGTGCCCAGATGGGGTCACAGCAGGGGACACTGCCTTGGGCAAAGCCATGCAAGCAGGGAGAGATGTGGGATGCTGACTAGTAAAGGGAAAAACTCTTTTTCCATTATATTAGCAACCTCCCTTCCCACCCAGAGCGGAACAAATGTCTTCTGTGCCCTCTCTGGCTTCCGTGCCAGCAGCCTCTGCAGTCACTGTCCTTAGAGATTACTGAGCCAAGGTCCCATTCCTTTAGCTGAGCATCTCCCATGGTCCATGGCTGTCACTCTTCTTCCCTTGAAAGCCAAGAGACCATAACTCATCAGTCATCCAGCTTTAGCTGCTGCACAAATGATCCCCAGCCCCGCAAGATGTCCTGCCCATCAGTCATCACAGCCCAGCCTGGCAGCTGTGGGACAGCCTGGAGCAGAGGAGGAAGAGCGTGGCCAGCGCTGGCTCTGCCAGCGAGGCGTTGACCCATGCAAACCTCAGACAGGCGTTAACTTAAGGCTACGGAAAGATGCTCCAGAGCTGGGAAGACAAGATGCAGAGGAGCCCCTACTTATGCTGCCTTGGGAGCAGCCATCACAGCACACGCAGCAGCATTGCACCCTTCTACTAAAACCCACCCTGCCCAACTACTCGCCCATGAGCCCTGCCTTGGCCCCTCCATTGCTACATGCTTTCCAGTCTGGATAGGGCCACGCTAGGACAACACCAGTGCCATTAGTCGTCCTGGTGGGCAGCTCCAGCATTTCACGACTGTACCAAGGCCATGAGAGCACATGCACTGTGGCTGGAGAGCAGGAGGATGCTCTGGAGCATGGAGACCACCCCAACAAACCAACAGGGAGGGCTCCCCACCTCCTGCTTCCCTCGCATGGGTCTTCCTCAACCTGGGAGGCTTTGCCCGGCACTTGATCAAGCTGACACATACAGCATCGCACTTGCAAACCAAACCCTCGTCCCCAAGCAAAGGGAAAAACACATTTGCTGTTCAACATCAGCTGCGAGAAGCCAGACCATCTCTGCTGTAGCCTGTTTGCATCCTTGGGAGTGGTGAGAGTCAAACAGCCACCTTCTCGGGCCAGGAGAAACACCCCTGCTCCAGCACCGGCTGAGCCTCTTCCCCCTCCCCGGGGACCAGGCGGCCACGGCCCAGCGCTGCGGGCAGGAGCCAGCCATCGTGGGGACCCGAGCTGCTCTCCCGAGCCAGCAGCTCCCACTCCTCGCACGAAGGCAGAGGAAGACCTCGGAGAAGGGAGGCGAGCGCAGAGGCTGCAGACACATCTTGTTTTAATTGCATCAGCAACCACTAAGCAATTAATGGCAGGGAAGAGGAGGAGGAACAGGGCACTGGGAGAGAGAAAGGGATGCAGCAAGCAAGGGGAAACAATTTACTCCTTCCCTAAGGAGAGGGGCACTATTTACAGCCGCAGCTGCGGTGGCCTCACCCACTGCATCCTGCTCCTAGAGCATCTCCTGAGCTGTACCCAGACCACTAATGTGGCTTCTTTCGGGCTTTAAGCCCCACAGTCCTTTTCCTGAAGTCATCTCTCTGCCCCAAACAGAGGTCTCTGACCCTTCCACATGCAACAAACCCTCCAGCATGCTTCCCAAGAGCCACAAGCTATCCCAAAACCCCAGCTCAGGCAAACACCACCACCAAGGGCAAGCAGGGACTGGATATGGAGCCTCCCAGCATCACGCTGGGGCTCTGATCTGCAAAGGCACCGCAGCTCCCACCCAAAGCACGGCCCAGTCCCCATTGTCACCCCCAGCCCGTCCCACCGACCACAGCAAGCAGGAGAGCAAAGCTCGTCCCCGGGAGACGTCCTCCTTCAAAGCCTCCGTGGCTTGATCCCAGAGATCACAGCTCCCCAGAGGCAGCCTGGAAAGCAGAGGCGCTGGGATGCCAGAAAAGCAGCACTGCTGAAAGGCAGGAAACCAAGTGCCAGGATCCGTGACCTGCTTTGCTGCATCTTTAGCCACGAGAAGCAGATGCTTAAAAAAAAGCCTGAATACGGCAGCACCGACAGCTGGAGAGAAAACCTTCAAGGAAGGGGAAAATCAAGCAGAAGCTGCTGCTCCAATCCCCAGCTGGAAAAGCCGGCCCTGAAAGGAAGGCAGACAAATGAGGAAAACATCCGTGGGAATTGTCCACCAACCGGTTTGCAGCCTTCTCACCTAACCCTCCTCTTCGTCATGTCTGGCAGCCGAGCCCAGCGATGTTCCCTGCTCCAGGATGGCAAAGCCAGGCAGCGGAGGTGTCCCCGTGCTCAGCCGAGCGCCGGCAGCTCCGCTCGCCTCTGCTCCTGCTGCCGGAATAAAGCACTATGGCAATTTTTTGCTCTGTTTAGCGAGTGCTGGGGGCTGCCAGCACTCACAGAGCTCAGGGCCTGACCGTGCCCCCACCGAGCTATTCCTGCTGCAGTTCATCCAGCAACGGAAAATGGCTTTCAGTTCCTTAACAAGCCTGTGTCCAGATCAGGGGATTCAGCTCCCTCTGCTCCCTACAATAGACACAACAGCCTGAGACACCCCAAAACTTGGTGCTGGTAACCCCTTGAGCACGGGGACAAGCAAAGCCCTTGGCCACATCCCAAGCCATCCTCCTGCTGCTGGCTTCAAAATCCAGCGAGCCAGGCTCCAAGTTCAGGTACGCTTGGAGAAAAGGCACAAGGAACTCGGTGCTCAAAAGCCACCGGCTCGAGCGGGGAGCTGGCAAGAGAGGCTTCTTGCCGAGGATGCCCACAGGAACAGCCCACTTAGAACCCCCAAAGGAGATGCCACAACATTTCGCTGCATCGATCTCACCATTTTCTAGACCAAGGATCTGAGGTGCAGCGTGTGGTTGCTCCCAGGATGGCTCATGACCGATTATGGCAGATCAGCGGAGAACTGGAGCAGTTCAAACCCTACGAGCTGGGAACCTGATGGACCCCAAGGCTGAGCACCGGGCAACTGCTCAAAATTCAAGCTTTGCTATAGCAACACCAACTCAAAACCATCATTCACCCACCCATCTTTGCCTTTTAAATGTTTTGGCTGGGGTTGGGTGGCAGTCCTGGTGTCTGTCCGGAGACGTCCTCCATGTCCCACGGAGCACAGGCAGAGGGGCAAGCCACGCCGCCAGCCTGTGATTTATCAGAGTTGCTTTCTCTGCTCGTCCCTTGAGAAACCATGTTAGAAGAGGAGCGGGGACTGGAAGGAAAGCCTGCCTTGCCTCCTCACCCCAGGCAGACTCCCATCACAAGGAGCGTGCTCGCCCAGCAGCAAGCAGCGATGGGGTAGCTTTGCAGCAGATACTGAATTTGCCAAGAAGCAGGAGAGAGGCACGAAGCCCCGGCAGCAGCAGGCAGTGATTTATAAAAGCTGACGTGCCATTCCAGGTCACATATCGATAGGAGCCTCGCCTCCTCCGCAGGCGGGGAGCCAGGCCGATTATCTGTCATATGCTGCAAGACACGGTGCCAACAGCCAAGGCGAGATCACCCAGCTTGTTTGCAAAAGAAAAAAAAAACAAAAAAAAAAGCCATGCAGATGCAGGCAACCGGCTTTTGTTCAAGCCCGTGCTTGCCGGCAGTAGGTGAGCAAGCACATCAGCCTGCGTGAAAGCATGTAACGCCTGGAGGCTGATCCTCCCTTGAGCTCCTGGAAAGAGCGATGGCAACCAGCAGGCAGGAGCACTGCTCATGGGAGCAGCTGCCCGACACCTGCCCGTGGGTGTTCTCCCACCTCGACTCACCCCAAACTCGGCCCCGGGCTTCAGAGGCAGCGCCGGCTGCTCCCAGAATCCCGCAGCCAGTGCGACGCTGCCCGAACACGGAGCTCAGCGGTGCCTTCTCCTGCACTGCCGGGCGAGGAGCAAGCAGCAAAACAGCCTGGGCACAAAGAGGGTGCCCACAGGTCCACTCTCACCAGCCATGTGGCTTTTGCGATTAGCCAGTGCTAAACAAGCACACCACTGGGTTGGTTTGTTTTTTTGTTTTTTTTTTAAGAAATCAATTTAAAGTAATCGATTTTTAAGAAATTCAGATTTAATATGGTATTTCCTCCAAATCCCATTTCCTCTGCCAGACCAGAGGGATAAGCTGAGAACCACCTGCACCCGAGTCAGCCCAGCGCCGCCGAGCTGAACCATCGCAGCTTGAAGGACACAAGCTTCTGGAGCTGCCAGCTGCCAACGCCGCATTAACCTTTTTTCCCCTCCCTTCTGTTTTACCGAGTAATCCCCAGACGCAGCCACTCTGCGGCAAGATGCCATTCAATATTCCTCAGGGAGCCTCAGAGCCTTTCCTCCCGCTGGGATCAAGAGTGGGAGAAGGTTTGTGGTGCTTGTTTGACAGCCCTGGAGAGCCTTGCAAAGTAAATCCCATCACTTGCGAAGCATATTTCATCCAGAGTTTTAAGAGAGAAACCAAATTACATGGGAGAGAAACTCAAGACACACAGGTCGAGAGTTTGAGAAGTGCTCGCTGATTTTTTTGTTCCCTTGGGTTCTGCCTTAGAGGACACCAATTTTCTGAGGAGGGGATATTCAGAGATCCTCCAAAAGAAGACGCGCAACAGCTGAAGCACCTAACCTAATCACTGATGAAAATATGACCCAAAACAACAGTACAGCCTTGTGTCTTGAAGGAATAAACAAGCCTGGAAGAGCCAAACCGTCAATGCACCATCATCACCATCGCTCAGAGCAAAACAGCTACGCAAAGATTTGAGGGTTCGGGTGCAAAGAGACAGGCATGCCTATACAAAAAGCTTTATTCTGGTTTTTTTACCCTATTTTTTAGCCCATTTTAGCCCGTGTAGCCCAAGCATGCCTATAGAAAAAGCTTTATTCTAGTTTTTTTACCCCATTTTGGCTCCATCAGCTGCACATCCAGCACACATAGACCAGAAGCCAGGCCAACACGCGTTCCCCACGGGACAGGAGGCTCCTCAGAGAGGCGAGACCTCAGCCGTGTTGAATCTAAGCACAAATCTTCACCTGTGACTTCAAATAACATGACACGCCAGGAACCCGTCATTAGGTAATTAAGAACCTGAATATTTTTACACCTGAGATACATCACTGCAGGCCACGCACAAGCGAGCCGCCCACTACTCCACAGCGATGGTGGGGGGAGTCTCCAGTGCCGGCCAAAAATGGGACCAGGAGCTGATGACCCTGAAACAAAAATAAAACCTTGGGGTTGTGAGCCGGGCTCCAGCCCAACCGAGCTTGCGTGCTAGAAGTTTAAGAAGGGGGTTGTTTGCTGACAGCTTAAAGGATTTAAGGGAAGGATTAACCATGGCTTTGCTGATGAGGGAACTGGTGGCAAACTCGGAGCAACCCCATGAGCAAGAAGAGAAGCAAGGGAGAAGCTGGAAGAGGACAGGGAAAGGGAGGATGAGCCTACGATGGCAAAACCAACAGGGGCAGTTTGCTTTGTGTAGGGAACTCAACCAGGAGCTGCTCTTCCAGGCATTAACAACCTTTGTTGGGCGCCCACTAGAGATGGGGGCAGCCATCTCTGGAGTCCCATCTTCACGGGAGAGCACTGCATCATTTTGGGAACCGAAGGTGCCCACACGCTGTACAAGTGAGAACATCACAACCCTCGGTCGTGAGTAAAGGTGCCCAAAAAGAAGAGAGTGCAGAAGGCCTGGAGGAGAAGGACATGATGGTGGGAGTCCTGGTCTGGAGGTGGGGTAGGAGGAAAATCCTGCTAAAGAGGAGCAGACAGCAAGGAACCACAGATCACCGACACCGACTGATCCAAGAAAGCTCCACGTTTGTTGCCCAAGAGCTCCACGAAGTGTTTACAGCCAAATCAAGCTTATATCCAGCTGGATGTAACAGATAAAAAGCAGGAGGCAGCAGATTTCCTGCTCCAGCTCAGCTACGCACAGAGGAACACGCAACTGGAGGGGTTCATTCCAGCAACCACAGGATGCTGGTCACCAGGAACATATGTAGACAGATCGATGGACTTGTCTGGCAAGCTGGAGCCCAGCGACAAGGGCATGCTCCAGCTGGGAGCAGCTAATCCACGCGCTCAGCCCACTCCAGCTGCTCAGCAAAGGAGCACGGTCCCCTTAAGAGAAAGCGCAATCAGCACAGATTTAGCTGGAAGAGGGTGGGGATATCGCTGAGCTCCAAGTCATGGTCTGAACCTTATCTGCTGCTTTAATACCTATCAGTGTTGATGCAGATTAAAGGATTAGTCAGGATTACTGAAGGCAACCCCCCTCGCCCCAGGCAGCGAGGATGGGCATGGGTGCGGTGCAGCTCCAGCATTCCCCTCTTGAGCCCACAGCCCTTTACGCTGCACCCAGGAGAAGGAGCCTACCGAAAGCATGGCGAGGAGGCTCTCCATGAGCAATGGCAGCCTTGACACATCAATCCGTCCACAGGGGAGTGAGACTGGGCTCTCCAGGAAGAAAACGAAGCCTCACCAGCCAGAATCCCAGCAGGAGTCAGGTTTGTTGTCCCCAGGGTTGCCTACCAACACAGGCCATGTTCAGCAAGCCTTCATGGACCAACACCACCACCAGAAGAAACCACCCCACCACACTAAAACCACGGCTGTCCGTTCCTACCTTGGCCCAAAATCCTCTTTTACCAACACAAGCGTTTATGCAGTGTTGGGAAACTGCCTGATTAAAACCTGCTTTTGATGTTGCTCGGCATAGCTTTTAATTGGATCATTTCCCTGACCCAGTTCCCCACATGGTTGCACAAACCCTTGAGCATCAGTGTGGGAAGAGGTGGCCAGGAGCTGGCAGGACACCTCCTGGTGTAACACTGAAGCTTCAATGATCACGCAAGCAGGCAGAAAAGGTCCTGTGCCCAAGCTCAGGCTGACCGTGAGCTTTGTGAGATTTCCCATCTTCCAAGAGATCATAACCAAACACCGGTGGGTCCAGAGAGCTGTCTCCTGAAATCTGGCTGGGCTGAAAGCGGTTCAGGACAACAGCAAGACTGGAAATCCCAAAGCAGAGCAATATCCCAACACTGTCTCCTGTCCCCACATATTCTGCTTCTTTCTCCAGGCAGGAGACATCAAGTAGAAAGACCATGGCTGTGGTCTTTCCCTGGGCAGGAGGGAGGAAGGCAGGACCTCGCATCTCATCCGGTCATCATCCAGGACAAAACAACTCTTAAAGATAAGGGTACAAAGAGTAGTGGCAAGCCCCCAAGCAACAGGTAACCTGTGTGTAGGTGCTCAGAGGATGCCCGTGGAGCAGAGCAGGCTACAACATGGCAGAGGAGGTGGAACAGTCCACTCCTGATGTCCAGACAGATTTATAGAGGAGCTAAGAAAATGCAAACTTTCCATTTGGGACAGTTTAGCTGGTCAGCACAGCTGTGGTTTACCAAGCACCACAAAATGGAGTTTCGCTTGTCCAGGTCACCATTCTTCACATCCGGCTTAGGGGACAGCAACATCTTGAGATGCACCCTCATCCTGACACTGCCACTTTCACATGTGAGTTGGTTTTGGTGGGAGACCCTTCCAGTAAGGAACCACTGGGGCATGTGAAAGAATCACAGAATGGTTGAGGTTGGAAGGGACCTCTGGAGGTCATCTGGTCCAACCCCCTGCTCAAGCAGGGCCACCCAGAGCAGGCTGCCCTGCACAAGGGAGTGTTTTATGTGGCTGGCCTGCCTCCTTTACCAGTGAATCCCAATCTAGCACCTCCACACAAAATCTGCATGCTGAATGTCACCTCAAGCACAGGAGGCTCTCAAAGCACCACCCATCCAAATGCAAGTCAAACACTGCTGAGACCGAAGGTGGAACCAAACCTGGATCCAGTTCCCTTGCTTCCCCCACCAGGCCAATGGGAGGGAATGGACTGAAGCACTCCAAGACAAGAAGACAGGCTTAGACATTGGGGCAAAGACTGCAGAGTAAGACACCACTGTTCCGAAACGGCCACCTTCCAGAGCCAAGCTCAACTTCCCCAGGTCGTGCACTCACATCCACGTGCCAGCATCCCAACGTCCTGCTGGGATTCAAGGATGATCGCCTGCAAGGTGAAGCCCAGGCAGCTCTGCTCCAGCAGCTAGCTTCTTCCCAGCAAAATACCACCAGGCTCAAACCAACCAGTAGCTACAGCGGAAGACATGTGAAGCCCAGGCCATATACTGCTAATGTGCTCATGAGAAATACACACAGGTAAAAGATTCCTTCTCCCCACGGTCTGAGTAAGAGGAAGGACCAAAATCTTCCCCAAGTTATCACACTTCACTCAAAAATACACACTGTACGATCGCCTCTCCATAAGAAACAATATGAATTGTCAAGACCTGCAGTACCAGACTTTCAAAAAAGCCTAACAAGCAACCCTACGCTGAGATTTTAATTCTGGTCCAGAAAAAGCAAGCAGCATTTGCCCCACCAGGAACACATGAGCTGCAGAAGCTGCACCGGGCGCTTGGGTGACCTCAAGCCAATAGCAATAAATCCGACAACGAAACAGCATTACATCCCGGCGCCAGGACAGGTCAATTAAGCCCCTACAAATTCTTGGCCCAGACGGAACAGCGGCTGCTTTCAGCCCTGTTGGGTTACAAGCCAGCTGGAGTCCTCCAGCGAGCCTCCGGGGCTGGGCTCCATGTCCTGCACCATTCTCCATCACCCCGGCCAGGAGCCAGCACGGATGTGTCAGCCATCCTGGGGCTTTGAGGAGCTCTGCAGGCAGAGCCACCAAGCTGACGGTGCTTTCGAGTTTGTGTTTCTAGAGCCAAGGGAAGCCCCTGGAAGGGAGTACATTCTCCTACCAATACAACCTCTTCCATCAGTATCAAAACCATGCACGAAGTCAAGGCTATCGGTCATGACTTTACTCCTCTGCTCGCCAGAGGTGGTGTCACCCCCTGGCTGCACTCGCCCCTTGTTCCTGCTCCCTCCAAAGCCCCTGGTTGCTTTAAACGAACTTCAGCAGCTGCACGCTCAAGGCCTGGCTTTGAATATTACTCAACGGGACACAACAGCCACCGATGTTCTCACCAGGGAAGTTCCACCTACAAAACATGAACCCTAAGGCTTGATGGGATATGCAAGCTACCAGCCAAGAGTTTCAGAAGAATGTCCTCCTACAAGCATGTTTTCTTAATAGCACCTTAAGAATTGTCTGTATTCAGTCAACTGTGAATTAACGGAGCTGACCCAATAGAAGCAATCCCAGGTGCTTCACAAGAGGCACCTTACAGCACAAAGCCAGGGATGGATCCCATGCAAGGGGAGCACGTTACGCTTCCTCCAGCGGCTCTAACTCTGCCCCATACCAAGCAGATGGCATCAAAAACATATTTTGCTTCATGGCCACGCAACTCTGGAGAACACATGCCGCGTATACCTACACATCTCATCAAGGAAGAAGTGTAGCTCCTTTTCACTGCACAAGTTGTCAAACAAAGTCACAGCATACGGACGTGTGATTTTTAGCAAAAACACTGCCAGAAGGAGCATGACGAAGGGGCCGAGTTAAGGCTGCTGCACTCAGCTTAGCTCTGCACTTCCCAGGTGCTGAGAGCCAAACGCTCAACTCCGATGCTACACCAACCTACTTTTAAGATGGCTTTTCACACAGTATCCTAAAGCTCATCCGTATCACATTGTCACCATTGCATCCCCAACACCTAAAGCTATGCCAGCTACGAAGCTCATTACGTCAGCTTGTCGCAGGATCAGATGTCATCCCAAAGGAGCAAAAGCAACTCATTGCGGGGGGTGAGGAAGACGGATGCGTGTGTCAGCAGGTTCCAGACTGTTCCCATCAACCCCACCACGGGCAGATCCCTCCTCTCAAGGATTCGGTCACCTCAACCATGATTTCCTGCAGCTTCCCTGACCGCTATTAGACCATCCGGCGCAGCACATGACAAACTCAAACTCTCTCACGGAGAATTTATAGTCCTATAACCCCCGGCAGGAACGACCAGCTGGAGCATTTGGGGGCTTCCTAGGGTTATTCATTGTGCTCACCCACAAACTGTTTTACAAGAGAAAGTCCCAAGAGCGGTACTTAGTCTCAAGCAAAGATTATTTTTGGCAGCTTTATCAGAACAGTTCTCACTCCCTTAACCTCTTCTTGGATGAAAGCACGTTTAGAAAAACAGTCCAGATGTTGGAATATCAATAAAACAAAAAGCAACAGTACAATGCAGTCTTGAAGAGCCCTTTACAAATAAACACAACTTTGGGGGGGGGTTCTGCTCAGCAGCACCAGGCCCACACTCATAAACCAAAACTATATGCTCACTTTGTCTGGAATCAGAAAATAAAGACTGGTTTAGGTTACCCATCTGCAGGACACGCAGGCAAGAACCGCTCCCGCAGATCCCCTTCCCCTAAATGGTCAAGCAACTCATACCGCTCAATGGATTTTTAATCAAATTTTCCAAACTAACAATTTACAGAAGGAGTTACAACTGAGCCAAACCCCAAAGCGAGAAACTTGAGATGAGATGTTATGGGAAACACGCCATCAAAGCAAGGGTCTGGAAAGCAGAGATTAATCTCCCATCACAGCAACAGGTTTGTCCAAGCAAGGAGATGCTCCTCACACACACCTCAGCTTGAACCCAGAGCAGTATCTCCTACACCCAACAGCGTTCAGCATTACCATCAACAACTTAGCACCATAGAGTCACAGAATGGTTTGAGTCGGAAGGGACCTTCAGAAGTCACCTACTCCAACCCCCTGCCATGGGCAGAGGTATCTTTCACAAGACCAGATTGCTCAAAGTCCCGTCCAACCCGACCTTGAGCACTTCCAATCGTGGGGCATCCACAACTTCTCTGGGAAACCCCTTCCATTGTCTCACCACCCTCATCATAACAACATTTCTTCCTTATTTCCAATCTAAAACTACCCACTTTCAGTTTAAAACTGTGGCCCCTTGTCCTGTCACTACAGATTTTAGTAAAAAATCTCCCTCCATCTTTCTTGTAAGCCCCCTGAAAAGCCACAGTAAGGTATCCCCAGAGCATCTCCAACTGAAAAAGCCCAACTCCCTCAGCCTTTCTCCATAGCAGAGGTGGTCAGGTCCTTCCACCATTTTCACGGCCCCGATCTGGACCTGCTCCAACAAGTCCATGTCTGTCTTGCACTGGGGACCTCAGAGCTGGATGCAGTGCTCCAGGTGAGGTCTCATGAGAGCAGAGTAGAGGGGCAGAATCACCTCCCTCCACCTGCCAGATACGCTTCTTTGGATGCAGCCCACGATAGGGTTGACTTTCTGGGCTGCAAGCTCACATTACCAGCTCATGTCCAATTTGTCACACACCAGTATCCCCAGGTCCTCCTCTGCAGGGCTGCTCTCAATCCACTCACCCCCAGTCTGTACTGATAGCAGGGATTGCCCCGGCCCAGGGGCAGGACCCTGCACTTGGCCTGGTTGAACCTCATGAGGTTCACAGGGGCCCACTCCTCCAGCCTGTCAAGGTCAACTTCTTGAAGAAATACAACCATGTCACGCTAATGCCCCAATCTGCAAGGCCACTATGAGTATAAATCAAGCAATCTTCCCCTCCCAAGCCACACTATCTCCAGCAGGTCTGGGATGACTTTCATCAACTGCTCCCAGAGGACTCTGCCTCATTTCCAGCTGACAGCAAGTCTCCAGCACACTGAAGATGGCTTATTTTCTCCCTTCTCTCACCCTGCCTGGGGGGGCAGGAACACTTCACGCAATCCCATTAAACCATCCAGAAGAAACTCAACCCACCCGAGCCACGGCCCCATCTTTGCCCTTTCCATTCATTGGCAATCTCAGCATGAAGCGCTTGTCAGAAGATTTCTTGGGTTTCCTTAGGTTCTTCTGCCAAGTTCTGATTAAAATCCTCCTAAGTGGTTTTCTCTTTATTCGATTTCCTAGAACTGAGAAGTAAAGGGGACCTGAGAGCGGCACTGAGTGCCAGAGCTAATAGCCACCAACACAGCTGGGCCATCTGAGTCTCCCACACCGGCTTGTTAGGATCAATGGGAAATTGAAAGCGATTCTCTTCCCATCTCCCGTATCAGACCATCAGCTCCCAGAGGAGACTGGGTTTTAATGGCCTTGCTCGCTGGCAGGAGGCAGGCATCGCTCGCTCAACATGAGCTGCTGAGGCACCTCTTGCCAGGTGCTGCTTTAGAGCCACGTTTGAAACAGGCTGAGCAGGGAGGATGGTTCCCAAAGGCTTTTGAGCAACGCACAACAGCAGGGCAGTGGGCAAGGAGCAAAGCATAGCACCGTAACACAGGTCTCCATGCCCAGAAACATCCAATTTACCAAAACCCTGGTCCCCCACCCCGACTTCACATGCTCTGCTTAATGACGCTGGCTTCAAAAGAGGAGCCAATCACTCATCACGGTAGCTCCCTGTGCTACTGGCTTGGGATCTGCGCCAAATTGGATCCCCCTCCTTGCCCAGAAACTCTGGCTGCTTCTGTGGCCTGGAAGATGAAGCCATTGGTTTCTTGCCCAGAAACAACAGGCACCTGCAAGTCTGGTCGCTCTCGTTCATGCGGCCAAAGGCTGGAGACCGTCGGGACACCACAAAGATGTGGTGCATCTCACCTGTCCTCTTCTCCCAGCCAAGAGCGGTCGAGGAGAGCCCCTTCCCTGCGGGAAGGCCGATGCATTTGACCCCAGGGCTCAAGCACGCCAGGAGCTTGGGTATGGAGGTGGTGCAAGGGGAATGCCAAAACAGCCTCCGTTCACACAACAAGAAAAACCAGAATCGGATCTGCCGCTGCCCTCTCCACCGCATCTTCCGCCTTTGAAGGGCCCCACAGAGGGAGGTGCTCCTGCCAGGAGCCAAGGCACTACTGTTGAGGACACAGCCTGGAAAACCCAAAATTTCAATTTTTTAATGCCATGCGCCTTCTTACGTCCTTGGGGGAACGGGTAAACGCTGAACCTACTTACAGAGACCACGTGGACGGGACACAAGCTGGTCCAAGCTACCATTAGCTATCGTTGAGTTATCTATCATGGGGAACACCAACAGCTCCTATTTTCTTGCTCTGTAGGATGGAGCAGAGAGAACCGGCTGTGAGCCCCTCAAGAGCTGGGCCTTTTCCTGGGACATGGCTCCTCCACAAACCAACCAGGCAGCGATCCGGCAAAGCCATGGCACATTTGGTCACCCTTACGCTGGAGGGTGGTTTCACGTGCAGCCTTTGCTTTTCTGATGCAAGATCCAGTCTCTGCAGACAGAGCACCACCCGAGAGCTGAACGACCCGCTCTCCCCGCCAGCAAGGGGCTTTAACTCTTCCCCCAGGCCAGGGCAGCTAAGAAATGCTCTGCTCATGGCCGTAGGGTTTCTACCAAAAGGCTGGTTTCCCTCAGAAGAGCATTCAAAGCTCAGCCCCTCCAGCTCCCTTCACGCCGTACACAAAGCGGAGTATTAATAGCCAGCCTGGAAGACCATAAAACACTAAATACCTAAAGAGTTCCTGTACCTTGAAACGTTAATGCTAAGCAAAAAAAGAAACCTTCCTGTTAGCAAACTGCTCGGCTCTGTGATGTATATACACGGTAGCCTTCTTCCTCCCAAGCCACAGAACAGCAAACACCACTCAAAACCCTAAAATGTCGCTCTACTTACAAGGCATCCTATAGATCTGTTCCTCTCCCCAGCGCCCGGACGGGAGAGGCTGCACCAGCACATGCCAGCTCTTCCTGATGACTTCGTTACCACCTCAAAGAGCTGGCTGGCGCCAGGCCATCCTCCCCTTACAGGATCCTTTTCAGCCTTCCAAAGCGAGCACCTCCCAGCCCCAGCTCCTTCCTCTTCCTCCAAGGCTCCCTTCCCACCTCGATTGCTGGAGCTCAGCTCCGGCACTGATGTTACCCCTTCTCTCCCATGGCTTTGCTCCCTTCTCCTTGCAAAGGGCCTCTCTTGCCTATGCTGTGGCAGGTGAAGGGGACAGGGGAGTGGAGACATGGGGCTGTGTGCCCTGCCGGGGAGGGTGGGTTGGGACACCAAGCTGGCAGGGCAGCGCCAGCTGGAAATACTCGCTTGGAGCTGGTACAGGCACGTTAGCCGTGGCTCTCAGCATGCACCATGCTCCACGTGGGACCACAAGGACATCGCAGCCCCTTCGCCACACCATGCCAGTGATGTGGGACCCCTGGAGGGGTTCAAGGCCAGGCTGGACGGGGCTTTGGACCACCTGGTCTGGTGGGAGGTGTCCCTGCCCAGGGCAGGGGGTGGGACTAGATGATCTTTAAGGTCCCTTCCAACCCAAACCATTCCATGATATGATATGACAATTTTTGGAATGCCCTCCCCAGGGAGCAAACCCCTTTTGGGCAGCACACCCTGTGCCTCCGCTCGCTGCCAGGCAGATGCAGCTCTCCCTCCTCCAGCCCAGCCAACGACAGGCTTGAACCCAGGACTGAACCCTGGCTCCAGGGTCCTCTTTCAAGGGTTGAGCCTGAGGACGGTGGCTGCCAGCCCTGCAGCACGCGGTTCGCTCCAGAACAAGCCACGTCCGTCTGTTAAAGAGACAAGCAGGGCCGTTCCCAGCGCGGGAGGCAGCATACCTGCATCCCAACGACTGGAGGGAGGGATGGGGGGCGAGCAGGTGGGAGTCTGGGAATGGTGTTGATTTGCATAGCACCTGGGCGGGCAGGGAAATCACAACACTGCATTTACATAGCTGACTGGGGGAGTGAGCTCCCCAGAATTAAATTACTTTCTAGCTTGGGAAAAAAAACCAAACCCAAAACAACAGAACCACAGGATCAGTAGCTGCAATGGCGCCTTCTCCACCTGGAGCACCTTGGGTGCTCTCCCCAGCAAAGTCTCCAAACAGGAGAGCATCCGATCCACCCGGAGGACAGGGGAAACTGAGGCATGGAGGCTCCAGCATCAGCATCAAGGAAGGGCAGCCAAGAGCCCCGACGGCTCCTCTTGCTCCCTCGGCACCAGACAGAAAGCGCTTCTGAGTTGTGTCACATCTCGTCCCCTCAACAAGACGTAAAACGTGGCAACCTCCGTATCACTATCAGAATTAATTCTTAAGCCCGCAAAGCAGGCTTGCTCTCCACATTATTCATCACAGCACGCTTCAAGGGACCCCAAGTGAACAAGGGCGAGGTGATATTTTAAAATAAATCTAGACACTGAGTTTTAAGCCAATTTCAGCATCAAGCGCAGGGGGAAACATCAGCGGATACGTGCATGTGCCATCACCACACCGTATAAAAGCTTTGTGGTTAACATCTTCCTGCAAAGGCATTCTTCCCATCTGCAGCGCGCTGGGATGGAGCCGGCACCATTCAGCAAGGGAGGGGGGCACCACCACGTGCCCTCTCAGGTTGAGCCAAAGTCACCGCGAGCCCTTCGACAGGCCGGTGGCTGGGCAGAGCCCCAGACCCCTTACACCCCGGCTTCATCCTGGCAAAGCCCCCGTCTCCATCCCCCGGCAGCACCAGGGCTGCCCGCGATCCGTCCATCCCAGCAGCATGGTGTGCCCAGCCCTGCCAGCCGCAACCCGAGCTCACCCTAGAAAACCCCGAGCGCCTTTATTTACATCAGATCAGTTCCCTGATCCGGTCCGTGGGCAGGAATGAGTAACAGGGACAGGAATATCTCGAGCAGATGTTGTCACCAAATACAACATAGCGTCAGGCTGCTGGTAGCTTTAAATCATTTCGGAGCTCGGCGACTTCTTTCCAGCCCTGGGCTGTCTCTCTCCAGCTCTCTGACTTCAGCCACTGGCTCAACATCTACGAGACATGGGGTGGCTTTCCTCTTGCAGCCCGGCAAGGTCTCCGGCTCCAGCTGTTGATCACCACGAGGTGGGAACATCACAAGAAGCCACGACAGAAGCCCGCTGCCATCACCTTTTATCTTGCGCAGGGGTGCTGCCTGCCATCAGCTCTGAATATTTGGGTGCCCTCTCGCCCAGCACATCTGCGAGGTCACCTACACACAAGGACTCACAGGGAAGATGGATTAGATGGATTTCATGCCTCCAGCCTGAAGCATCCTCAAGAGGAGCAGCTGAGCAACGCAGCACCGTGTTTTCAAGGCAAACATCAGGAAACCAGCAGCACAGAAGATGCCGTGCCTGCAGGAAACTGGGAAAAGGCGGCGAATCCCCAGCCAGCCAGCCTTTAGAAGCGGAGGAAGTGAAAAGCAGGCAGCACTTTGCTCGGCAGCCCTTTCCAGTGGCCTCCCCGGCTGCCGGGCGGAGGAGCAGCTTTGCTCATTAGCGGGTTATTCCTGGCACACTCCCCCTACATCAGCTCCCGGCAGGGCCGCCGGAGCAGCTCCACAGGTTTTGAAGCCTTTGGGGTCGCGCGGCGCTCGAGACGCGCGAATCTTCCTTTAAAGAAATCTCACTCAGGCAGATAAATGGCGCTGGCTAACTGGGGTCATTAGGCTAATAAGCAGCCACCGCCAGCCTGGAAGCAAAGCAACAAACATGAGTGAGTCTACCGGAGCTGGTTAGCCTCAAAATCTGACCCATCTCCAGCAGTTACCGTCTCCAGCGGAGGAGAAATGGGGTCCATGAGTCAGCAGGATCAATCACCCGCCAGCCTTTTCATCAAAATCTCTAATCAAAGCGTCGGGGAAGCGGATTTGCAGCTCGCTGGCACCGAGGAAGCCATGCACGGACCCTGTCGAGAAGCAGCCATCCCCCCCTCCGTCAGCCTCCTCGTTAGCGCGTTGTCATTCCACTCTCGGGCTTTGGGAACGGGGAGATGTTTTCTCTGCTTTCCCAGCATGTCACCGTGTCCTTGCCGGGGAGCCGCAGGTCCTGCTTGCCACTCCGGCGGAGACGGGGCTGCGTTTTGGCACGACGTCCTATTAAACAGGATAGGGCAATGTCGATGGGTCGGGTATCAAAACTAACTCACCCCCCTTCACTAGTCCTTCCTAATGCTGCCAGACGGGAAAGCAAATGGGGAGAGACGCGATTTTTCCTTTGTAAAAACCTTCAGAGGTGGGATCAGCTGAAACTCCCAGCCTGCTACATCTAGTGGTTCTAAGAAAAAAAAGAAAAGCCCACATATAAATAACCTCTCAGCAGGAGCCAAAACTCAAAGACTAACCCCATGGTTTTAAGCGAACGAGGCCAATTTCCTCCTTTGTAGCTCCTGACACATGTTGGCCGCGTGCCCCCTTCTTGCCTTGTTCCTGCAGCAGAAGGCTCCGGGCGGCGGGGCTGGGGATGATAAGGAAACGAGCGGTGTCATTCCCGAGGCCTCCCAAGGCAGCCCTGTCAGCAGCTCTGGAGGCGGCTGATTCCAGCCTGGTTGGAGAAAAGGAACCAGGGCGAGGAGCAGGCAGGAGCCGGCAGCTGCCTGCACCCCCACTGCCGCTTCCCGAGCTGCCAGTGCCGCTCCCCAGGAAGAGCCGAGCCCTGCGGAGCTAGGGGTGGGAAACGGCACCAGGATGGCTTCTGCCCAGGGTTTTTGGTACGAGCGGGTCCCTGCCCCAAGCACGCGGTTTCTTGAATGCCCTAAAAATCCCAGGGGAAAAGGAATTACAGCTCTGAAGGGATGGACAGAGCGGGCTTTGGAGGGGCTGTAAAGCAAAAATTGTTTCCACTGAAAAGCCTCCAACTGGGAGTTTCTCCACCCAAACCCTGGCTCCAAGACAAGGAAACCCACGCTGGGAGCTACCCATGGCATCTGGGTCAAAATCCCAAGGATGTCTCTGACGCACGAGGCCGGGACCAGCCCGAAACACCCCGGCTTGGCTTTGCCCCACATCAAGCGACTCGGCTTCCCAAACCACCACCTTGAATGCAGAGGAGCTCCCCTCACCCTCGCCTTGCTGGGCACCTCGGGTCAGAGCTGCTCGGGTTTTGCCAAAGCCTCGCGTCAAACGTCTTGACATTTGGGGTGGGAAAAGCTGTTTTGGTGTGTTGGGTTTTTTTGCAAGCAGAGAAGGCGCTCGGCACACAGAGGGCTCGAGCCCTCAGCACGGCAGCTCTCTGCTCCCATGCCATTCCTCAGGGAGCTCAGTGATCAAACCACCTTCCAACCATTTAGTACGGGAGCAAAAGACAAAGAGCTGCTGGCAGAGGGTGAGATCAAGTCCCAAAAGGATGCATGGACAACAGAGCTGGAAGCTCTGAGCAAGGTCAATCAGCTGCACTGCTCTACTGGTGCCACATCAGCTACTGAAGAAGAGGACAAGGACTAAGGGACGCAAGAAGCTGGCCATGGCTGGGATACTGTGACAGAAGAGGCCACAGCAGAGCTGGAGCCCTTTAAACCCACCAACAGGATGATGTAAAGCTGCAGCACAGCATTAGCGGCCACATCTCCACAGCCATATGGCAAGGAGCTGCCTCCATGATCAGGCTGGGGCTGAGCCCACAGTGGTCTCCAGGCTCTATCCAGAGCATCATTCTCTCTTTGAGGCGCAAAGCTGGAAGCAAACGCAATATCCAACGTACAGTGATGTCCCAAAGAGAGTCTATGGCCATGTCCTGTTGGGCTTGGACCTAGCAGAGGTACTGCCTTCTGGGAAGATCTCACCTCTTCAAGCTGGAGTCATCCGAGCACCCCTTCACCCCAACCCTCGCTGCTCTACCAAACCTCATCCCTCCTACCAAAAACGGCTAAAAAATAAGAATTTGAAAAAAAAAAAAAAAAAAGGCAACTGTGCTTTGATTCCAGGTAAAGAATTAATGTGTGGAGGACACCTAACACCTGGGGGGGTCATCCCACATCCCGGTCAGGCTGGGACAGCCACAACTGTAGGAACAGCGCTGAAGACACCATGCAGGTCTGCCTCTATGGGTTCAGAGGAAGAAGGTCTGCATAGATGACACCAAAGCCACGTTGCAAACGGCCAGACAAGGCAGCAGCAGCAGGGAGAGTCCAGGGATGTGTTTTTGGGGAGTATTTCTTTTTTGGCAGCTGCCACCACTGCGGTGCAGCCACCCCACTTCCTCCACCACCCTCTGACCTCCCAGCCACTGCTCCAACGCCACGCTGTCCTCCCACAGAACCAGAACTGGATTTTCACACCAGCTTTGGGGCCAATCCCCTGCAGTGTCCCCCAGCTTACAACGTCCCCTCGCCATCGGGCCACCCATGGCAGGGGATCTCCACTCAGAGCAGGTGCAGGGCATAACCGTGCTGCATTTGGGATGGGAAATTCAGGGCAAAAAAAAGCACCGGTGGCTTCTATCCCCTCTCTGGCAAAGGGACATGACTGAATCCACCTCCTCGCTGCCCGAAACCACAGCGCACGTGACTCGGAGAGGCTTTTCAGAAGAGCTGAGTCTCCGGCGGCTTCTGTTTGCCTTTCTCTTGTTTGCAGCAGCGTCGCATCTGGACGCTCGTCAGAAGAGGAGGGAAAAAAAAAAAAAAAGGGAAAAAAAAAAACCCGCCCTCCTCCTGCTGAATAACCTCTCAATCAAAACAAAGCCGGAGCGGCAGCCAAGAGCTGGGAGGCTCTTTTGTTTAATGCTTAACATCCCCCGGCCGGGCCGGTTCGCCCCAGCGCGCGAGGAGCAGGGTGCCAGGGGCGATGGCGCGGGCGGCGAGCCGGGGGGGAAAGCCGGCAAGCAAGCGCCCACCATCCCGGCCAACCGGCCCCAGGGCCAGCTCGGCAGCCGGCGGGGCAGGCAGCAAAAACAGGCTTCCTAAGCCCGTCCAGCACCGCTGCTCCCTGCACGGCCATTTTGCTGAGCATGGCCACTCGCCGAGAGCGGCCATTCCCTCCCAAACACCGGTGTCCCCCCACCAAAACCAACCCCTGGCTCAGCACCGGCCATCCCCAGTGGTCCATGGCTTGCTGCCCACCATGCCAGGGACAGAACCGTTTGCTTGTCCACATGCTCCAGACACGGGTGCATCAGCACAGGCTCATTTCACTGCAAGAAGCGTTAAGCTCCCATCCCTGCCCCCCCAAATATCTTCTGGGGCTCCAGCAGCACAGGCCAGTGGAAGGAGCTGCCCAGGCACCCCGCAGCCCAAGGGAAACCTGCGCCTGGTGCTCAGCCCACCCCAGAGGCCCTGGGAGGTCTCGGCAGGGTTAACGCCAACAGGTTTCACCACGATCAGCCCCAGCCCCAGCAAAGTTATGGCTTGTGTCCCGACACACCGACGGCATCGGGTTCCAGGAGGGTACGGAACTAGCCAGGGCATGCCGCAACAGGAGGCTGAGTATGGCCAAGGAACGCACCTAGAAAAAGGGCGTTTGGGATATTCAGTTCCTGAGGCTTCACCCCAGGAAGCAACAACACAAGAGCCGTGGGGTCACACCGGGAAAACATCTCCCACTGAGCCCACAGGCCGTGTCCACCGGCTCCGTCCCTGTGATGTGAGACACGGGAGCAAGGGTGACCTCACCCGTGGACACCTCGCCGGCTCGAGCACCTGCTGACATGAAAGGGTGGCTGAAAAAAAACCAAAGCGAAGCTCTTTCCTACATCCAGCAAGATCTGGAGGGCTGCAAAACCTTACAGTGAGATATTTAAAGAGCACAAAAGCAGAAGGAGGGGCAAACGGCGAGCTGACTGTGGCACTGAAGCACCTCATCAAGGGAAAAATACTCGCTGCTACAGTGCTCTTCAATCCTGCCGAGGAGGTACAACAAAACCTCCTGGCTGGAGGCTGACTGCTCGGCGTGCACGTACGCATGGGGAGGTCACCTACCCAGCGCTGGAGCCGGTGGAGGGAGAAATGGTCTCTCTCTTTGTCCATCCCCAGATGGAGACCAGCCTCCCTGCCCGAGAGGGAAGCGGGAGCAGCACAGGGTTAAGCAGAGGACAAGCCGTCGGAGACCAAAGGTTGGGCTGAGTCACGTTGTGGCTGTTCCTGTTTCAGTCTGAGCAAGCTTCTCGCTTCCCAGGCAGGGTTTGTCCCCAGGCCTGCAGGAACCTGTCCCATTCATCCCCCCAACACGCTCGCCGAAGGAGCTGCCCTCCCACAGCCACCTCTGCTCTTCATTTGTCCTCCGGAGTCCGGTTAGCAGCATCTCTGCAGCTTTCAGGGATAGGAACAGCACAATGCCGCTGCCCACCTCCATCCTCCACCCTGCCCTGGTCCACTGGCCCATTCTTGGGCTCTTCTTCAAGCAATAAACTGCTTTCCCACCCCTCGCCACGCAGCCACCTTTCTTCTCCTCGCCCACGGGTTTCCCAACCCAAAAGAAGCCATCTAGCTGCCTCCAGGAAGCTAAAAAAACACAGCTGATGTTTCCTCCTGAGCCCAAACCCGACACGTTCTCCAGCAGATCCAGACCTTAAATCACTTCTCAAAACAAGGCTCAACCCTCCAGGCTGAGCCTTCATCCATGTGGCTGTACCTGAATCTGGACGAGTAAAATGGCAGAACTGTCCTCATGGGGTATCTGTACGGAGATGATAAAATGGTTTGGGTTGCACGGGACCTTCAGAGATCAGCTAGTCCAATGCCCTGCCATGGGCAGCGACATCTTTCACCAGCCCAGGTTGCCCAAAGCCCTGTCCAACCTGACCTTGAACACCTCCAGGGATGGGGCAGCCACAGCTTCTCTGGGCGACCTGTTCAATGTCTCACCACCCTCACTGTAAAACATTTCTTCCTTATGTCCAACCTAAACCTACCCTCTCTCAGTTTAAAACCGCCACCCCTTGTCCTGTCACTGTAGGCCCTGGTAAAAACTCTCTCTCCATCATTCTTACAAGCCCCCTACAGCCCAGGCCGGGTCTCACCAGAGCGGAGTTGAGGAGCAGAAAATCACCTCCTTCCACCTGCCAGATACGCTTCTTTGGATGCAGCCCACGATAGGGTTGACTTTCTGGGCTGCAAGCTCACATTACCAGCTCATGTCCAATTTGTCACACACCAGTATCCCCAGGTCCTCCTCTGCAGGGCTGCTCTCAATCCACTCACCCCCAGTCTGTACTGATAGCAGGGATTGCCCCGGCCCAGGGGCAGGACCCTGCACTTGGCCTGGTTGAACCTCATGAACCCTCGTGAGGTTCACAGGGCCCATTCCTCCAGCCTGTCAAGGTTCAAGGTGTTTGGTCCCTGTCTTCATAATCCCCTCTTTGCTTTGGCATTTCTACCCGCAGAGGGTCTCTGTGGCTAAATCAGTGAAAGACAGACTAGTAAAAACACAGGAAAAGCCACACAGGGTACGACCAAAGGCCCAGCCAGCCCCCGTGCTGGCTCTGACAGTGGCCAGCAGCAGAAGGAACACAATAGCCAAGCATGTTGACATCCCACCCAAACTAATTCCCAAGGTCCAGCCCTCCTCGGGCTTTTCCCAAGCCAAAGACACCTCCCCGATGGGTTCCTCCTCCACAAACCCACCCAGGTGCGCCAAAGCATCAGTGAACTTTCAGCATCCACAGCTTTTTGCAGCAGTATTCAAGTCCATCATCCAAAAGAGCACCTGCTCCTCTTCCCTGTTTCCTTCACTCTGGTTCTGCTGCTGGGAAGGATGAGGAAACAGCACATCTTCTCCACACCACTCCTTAAATTTACAGGCTTCGGTCGCCTGCCCCAGGAGCCTTTCTCTCCAGCAGAGGAAGCACCAACCTACTTAGCAGCTCTTCTCCCAGAGCCATTCATGGCTGACCATCCCCACCACCCTTCTCTCCATATATGCTCTATCTTTTTGCAGATGGAAAAAAAAAAAAAAAAAAAAAATCTCTCCAACATCTCACTGGTCTCAGCAACTCTCCTAAATCCGCTGAGTGCTCCCCATCCATCCTTTCCCAGCACCCAGCACCGTCATCCCCACACCAACGCAGAAATCCTCCCGGGGAGCCGCCGTCTGCCAACACGGTGACGCACACCCAATACCCCCCCAGCCGCTCTCTCGACACCCCAGCACATGTTGATGATGATGGTGCTGAGCCACCCCGAAGGCACACACTCATGATGCTCACCCCATGCACGGCAAATGCGCGGCTTCCCGGGAACAGACCGGCGACACCATACGCGCAGGTAACGTGGAGGAGCTTCTGCTCCAAGCGCAAAGAGCTCTATATACTCAAAGTCTTCCCCCATCTGCCCACAGAAATCACATCAGCCACTGCAATTACTAAAAAACAACCTAACCAAGCTGCTGTTCCAGAGGCCGTATCTAGAAATGGCTGCGCAGCCACCCAGAGCCCAATGCCACTCAGACAGAGAAACGGCCGTTCACCCCGTCGGCTGCATGCTGCTGGCAGGGCTCTTCACACCCCCGGCGACCTGGAAGAGCAGCTTTGCCAGCTCAGCATCACTGCTGCGTGTTAGCAGAGGAGCGACACATAAAAAAAAAACACCCACAGCAACTCGTCGGCCCAAGGCTGATTGTCACCACAAGTGGGACAAAGCCCACGTACCAATGGCAGACCAAGAAACGAGGCGGTAACTCCTGTCAACCCTGCACCTCGTGCCTGCCTGCGCACCCACGCAGATCCCACATTTACTAACACGTTAAGGTCTCCTTCTCTGCAAATGATGCAACCAGAGAGAAATAAATTCCTCCGGGAGCTCCAAGGAGCTTTGACACACAAGGTGAAGCCACCGGGAAGCAGAGCAGAGCAGCCAACATACACTGCACTGTCAGGAGCCGGAGCAGACACAGGACAGGGACATCACTTTCACTGCCAGCCCAGGCTCCTTCCGCAGAGCGACAGGAGCCAGGTGGGCTTGGACCTGCTCAGCACAGCCACAGAGTTGAAGAAACCAAACCCCCAAGGGCAGAGCAGAATGGTACCCTGACGCACAGTGACTGCAGGCGATTTGCCGGCGCGTGGTTCCCAGAAGCCAGGCACAGCTTGACCGGTGCCTTCCCACCACCGTGTCCGGATCCCAGCACATCACACGGCCAAACCGCCTTCAGGCCAGAATGAGAAGGCGCCAGCCCTACATCGGCACTGGCCCAAATGGCGCTCCGACTCCCTCGTCACCCACCACGGCACATCCGTAGTCAACCGGCAACGCCACCTCCCCGCGCACGCCAACACCTTTCTTACCTTCTCCGACTTCACCTTTTTCAGCTGCCGGCACTCACTTTCCCCATCCTCCAGCTCCGACTTAACTCCCAAGGGATTGAGCGCAGCTCCCGTGTCAATAGCTATACTCCCAAGCTGCTCGGCAGCAGCAGGCTCTGTCCCCTGGCCCCCATCATACTGTCCCACCCTCACTGCCAGGGACAGGGGCTGCAGCACGCTGGGCTCCTTCTCCGCCGCAGCCCCCGCACCCTCACTCCTTTCCTTCTTGTTTTTGGATGAGCCGCCCTCCTTCTCTTTCTTGGAGCCGGCCACGCTGCGAGATGCCTTGGCTGACTTCTCCGAGCCCTTCGGGGTGACGGCAGGCACCAAACCGCCCGAGTTCGCGCCATCCCCAGAACGTCCTTGAGCCTCCTTCTTGCCACCAGCTCCCTCGCTGGGAGTGAACAAGGAGGTCCCTGGGGTTGGCTTGCCACTGTCCTTGCCACTCTTGCTCCTTTTCGACTTGGATTTGCCCTCCTTGCCCTGCGGGCCTGGCACCGGGCTCACAAACTTGATGTTATCCGGTAGGGTTGCCACCGCGTTGGGTGCCGGGAGCCCCACCTCTTTGGAGCCCGACATTTCCAATTTCTGCTGATCCTTCTCCAAATCAGCGTCCAGGTCAATGATGAGATTCCCTACGCCAATGTCCCACTCATCCCCGCTGTCGTACGTCTCAACCGGGTTCGCATCGATTCCTTTCCCTCCGGAAGCTCCGCTGCTCAAGGACATCTTAGAGTTAACGGCCCCTCACGGTTCAAGGCTCTTCCCTGCCTCCACGCCCTGGGGGTCACCTACGTCCTCAGGGGGCTTCCAGCGGTCGGGGTCTGCCCAGGTGACGGCATCGCTGCTGGAAGGGAGAGCAAAGAGAACAGGGTTACACATGAGGACCCCCAGACAGATGGATCTGCCTTCATGGGCAGCCACCACCTGCAAGCAGGAGAGGTCCTGGTCAGGGTGAAAGCCCCCAACTTCCCAAATCCCCTACCGCACGGTGCGAGGCAGCATCCTCCTGCCACCCCCCCGGGCTGGGGGCTGCTCCTCGGCCATCCCCGCAGCAGCAGCCATCTGGCACTCGTCCCTCGATCAATACCAGCCCTGGCAGGTCACAGCTCTCGGCTCCAACAAGACATTACTCACACGTTTCCCCGCTCGCCATTTCCCTCTGAATTATCGAGCGCTGCCCCTGGGAGGGAGGATTGATTCCTCTCCTGCCGATGCCACCCGGGGGGAGGGCTCCTCTCTGCGCCAGCCTCGCTGCGAGGGATGAGAGCCGCTCGCCGGGGAAGCCGAGTGCCTCGGCAGGAAATAAATCCCAAGCTTCAGAGAGCCTGCCACGCTCAGACGCATCAGAGCAGCCGCCGAAGGCCAAATGGCAGCGGGAAGCACCAGGTTTCCATCCTGCACCTCCAGGCAGCATAACATGGCACCTGGCTTTAGCGCGTTAAACCACCGTCACCTCCACCACGATGAGCTGCCCAGCAGGCTCTGAAGGATGGGAAATTGCATGGGTACCTGGTCTTAACTGGGAAGAGTGGGACCAGCCAAACCTGCCCGCACCATGGACAACCCTGGCTAGCCCAAAATTTCTCCTCCCGGCTTCCAGCCCCTCGCCCTCCCCACTCTCAGGCACATCGTATTCTGCCCCGTCCCCAGAGGCAGCGACACGGGGGCAGGAAAACAAAAAAGACACCCACACGCAACCTGAAAAAGCGCCGGAGCCGCTCACTGAGATTAGCTCGTGGCAATTACACTGACGAGACATAATTAACACATGAAACAGCTTCTTCCCAGCAGCCACCCGGCCAGCTACTCGGCCCCAGCCACACGCTCTCCAGGTCTCTTAAGAAATCCTTGGCCACCCATTTGGATGAAGCTCCTCTCCAGCAGCACTGTCCTCCCCTTCCCCGCCGAGCTCCGGGCCTACCGGCTCCTGGGACTATTTACGAGCAAGACTTCAAAAACAGGTGACTTAAAGAGAAATGAGAAGGGAGAAAAAAAAAAAAAAAAAAACAAAAAAACACACAACACAAAACCCACACACGCACAAATTTCTTCAAACCCCAGCAGGCAGGAGCCTGGAAAGCAGCTTCATGGTGCGTTTCCAGAGACGCAAACACTGTAAAAATGCCAGGGATTCTTTCATCAGACAGGCTGCCGCAGCCAGACCATTTTCCATCTGCTCCCCACAGCATCCTCAGCTCTGTACAGCTAATAATCCACTCTCTGACAGGTCATTACGGAGATTTTTAACCCCAGGAGCCAGGGGCTAGCATGCAAGCTGGAAATGAAAAGCACTGACCTCTCATTTCAGCGGCAGAGAAAGTGCCGAATCAGGAGATCACTTTGTGCACCAGAGTCGCTAACGGCTTCCCAGAGCCGCACCGCGTGTTTCTCTTGCCTCCTCCTCTTCCTCCTCCTCTTCCTCCTCCTGCCCCAGCGGCCGCTCCACAGCCCTGAGCCGGGACGTCCAGCCTGACTCCACCAACCTGCCTCTCCGGAGCCCCTCTCCGAACCACCAACGGGGACCCACCATCCATCTCTGCCCGGCGCCGCAGCCAGCTGCCTTTGTGCCACAAATCCGCAGCCATTCCTTTGTCCGGATGGGCAAAGCCAGTAACAAGGCGGACGAACCACATTTTTATCTGGTAACAGCCCCTTTGTGGCCCAAAGCTAAGGCACAGCGTCCAGCCACGACCCTGGATAGGGCTCGGGGACACGGTGCTGCCGCGCAGGACCAACACACCGGGTTAGGACAAGGCTCAGCCTCCGACCCCAAAAGCTGCCCACCCAAGGCTGGAGCATGCAAAGGGCCATGGCTGGCTCAGATCAGAGGGACAGATGGACGAGGATCTCCTCGCAGTCCCAGGAAGGTGACGGACAACCTGCAGGGTTGAACGGCAACAGGCACAGCATCACCTGCTCCACGCAACGCCTCCACAACTCCGGCTTGGATGGCTCTCAGCTCACACTGGGGAACTCGCAACTCACCTTGCTGCTTTAGGTGTGCGTATGTGCACGCACACACACATATACATAAGTATTATTTAGATATATGAAACAAGGAGAGCAGATGAGCAGGACTCTGGTCTGAAACTATGCAAACAGCAGCAGCGTTTGCCAATTCCTACCACAACAAAAGGAAGAAGGAGCCCAGAAGTCCGCTGGGTCCCCAGCGATTAGAGAGCCAGGAACAATCAAAGGGTTAGAAAACAAGAGGAGAAAAAACATTCACCCTACGGAGGAGGCGTCAAGGGAGCCCAGGTTCTGCTAATGCAGAGGGAAGGGAACCGCAAACAGGAGGGACAAGAACAGGCTGGGTTTGCAGGAGCGGAGGAAAGGCAGTTGGCGCCGAGAGCCGGGCAGGGAGCTTGAGACGTGCCACCGTGGGAAGAGGGACCCAGGCAGGGATCGGCCCCTTCCAGCCTGGGGCTGAAGACCAGGACCCCCGATCCTGGGGGGATCTCCTGCAAGTCACCCATTGCACATAGCTCTACAGCCTTTCCCACAGCTCAAACGCCTCCTCCCTGAAATTACCATCCTGATTCCCCGTTTCTCTTCTCCAAGGAGCCGCTCTCACAGGCTCAACCTCTGCAGCCAGAGGAGTGCTCCAGGTCCCTCTCCCGAGCGAGACCTCCAGGGACCCCAGGCCTGCCACACTGTTGCTATTTGAGGGGGACAGGAACCCCTGGCTCCCGCAGCCCACACGCCAGAGACGGAGGTCCCTTTCCCACCGCCTGTTTTGCCCAAGCTGGAAAAGCACTGGGTGCTATCCAGACCCTCCTGCCGGGGGGGAGTAACGCCGCCACAAATCACCACATCTCAGAAAACAGAGCGAGGAGATTGATTCAGCTATAAACGTGTCCTTCCTCTTACCTCCTGCCATGGCAGGATTGATCCCCGCGCAACATGAAAAGCATGTGCTCACTTGTTGGCCTGGAGACCTGCCAACAAAGCGTTTTAAGAGCAGTCCTGGAGCGCAGATCCTGCAAGGAGACAGCTTTCTGCTTGGGAATGCTGCACACACACAGCACCAGACATGAATAATTCAGCTCCATTAGGTGCCCGAGACCTCTACAATCCACATCTATGGGCTGGGACGGAGCCAACCATATTAAGAGACAAACCTGAAAGTTCACTTTCGGAGCTGCAAACACACCTAGAGAAAAGCTACTCAAACAAAATAGCTCGCCTTCAAAAAGGGAGCAAGGAAACCGCAGGAGCCCCCGGCTCTTTGTGCTTAAAACACACGCAGGATGCTGGGCAGCAAACCCGCCGAGCCCGCGCCACTCCCGCTTTCTCTACTGGTTACCGGAGGCCAAGAAACCAAAGCGGGGCAGGATTGAGCGCCCAAGGGCGGCGAGACGCAGGAGAAAGCTCTTCTCCTGGCAACACCCAGCCCACACGTAGGGAGACTGTCTCATACCCATGTGCTCCAGCCTGCAGCGCTCCGGGATCAGCCTCTGGTGGCTTCCAGACATGACCGACTGCAATTTTCACCCTGATTAACTTTCAGGAATGCCCGCAAGAAGGAGCGGCAAAGATGACGGAGGAAGTGGGGGGGGGGGGGGGGGTGGAACAGAAAAAATTCTCCAGGACGCAGCGTTTCCTCCAGCGGGGCACAAGGCAGGGAGCGGAGGGTTTTGGCGAGATGCTGGTCCTGACCAGGAAAAGCAAACAGACCCCTCCACTCCTTCCCAGGAGGAGGCAAAGGCAATGCCAGCAGCTGGGGGAGAGCATCCATGATGCTGCCGCCCCCCTACCTCTGCTCGCCAAGACGCTGGAGGGCTCGCCGGGAGCCCCCGGCCCCGCTCCACCAAGGGGCCATGGTGCCGAGGCCCTTCCTCCCGCCGCTGGCAGGCAGCCGGCAGCTCTCCCCATACGCTGCCTCCGCACAAGATCCCTTTTTGTTTCCTTTTACGACTAAAGAAACTCAGGGCCATGGCGGGGAGAGGGGGGGGAAATGCGCTTCCCTTTCCCGAGCTGCCATGCTCGCTCCCCGTTCGGCTCCTACCACCGCGTTTGTAATCCCCCAGCTGGGCTTGTTTGGGTTGGATTTTTGTTAAGTAACTCCCATGTCTTTTCTGCAGATTTCTTTTTAAGATGTTCCCCCTCTCTCCCCGCCCCCTCTTCTCTAGAGATGGGGGAGAAGAAAAAAAAGAAAAAAAAAGGAAAAAAAAAGAGAGAGAAAAAAAGAGAAATGTTGAACATGAGCCAGCTGGCACGCACAAGAGGAGACGGAGAAATCTGCACAAAGGAGCTTCCTCACTCACTTGCTGCTTTCAGCTCAAGAAATCACGCAGGGGAGGAGGGTTTGCTCTCCCCCATACATCAGTCAAGCTGTAGCAGACAAAGGAGGATTTACCATGACACCCTCCAGAACTGCCACCCAACGGGGGCAGGATCCCTCCATCGCCTTCGCCCGGCGGGAGTCCGAGCTGTTGCAAAACACACCGAAGCGCAGGGCTTCAAAACAAGCTGTTCAATGTGGAATTAAGCAAGATTTTGAATGGAGGAGCTGCGCTCCCGCCTCCTCGCTCGCACAAGGCGCCGGGAGAACTTCGGTGGCTCTCAGGGCCGAGCGGGACGGCGCGGGCGAGCTGCCAGGAGGGAGAAGGCTGAACCCAATTTGAATAAAATGGAGCCACCCTTCTTTTTTTAATATGGAGGTGCACCCCACCAAGACTACATCTTCCAGCATGCACTGCAACTAGAGCGCCTGGAGAGATGTCGAGAAACTTACGCCGGGACTCCAAGTTTCCGTAGGCTGAGCCTTGACACTGGAGATGAACCTGACACAGGGCAGCGCTCAAGTCATGAGTCATTTGTTGGCATTCTTGAGAAAAGCCTGAAATATTTCAGTCCAGGCATTACAAAAGCAGGACGGACGGGGTCACCGGAAGAAGCTGGAGACAGAGGAAGATGGGAGAGGTCAGCAAAGACCTCTTCAGCATAGGGGTGGCCACACACTAACTCTATCTGGAGCAAAGCTCAGGAGATTTATCAGCCACAACACCCACCTGCTACCAAATACACACTGGAGCGTCAACTTCACGTTCATCATTGGTCAGAAAGACGCAGCTCAGACCAAAACTCAACCTCACATCCACCCCCATCTGCTCATGACCTTAAAACATGACCTTTACAGCAACGTTCAACCAGACTAGGGCACACAAAGCAGCCCACCAAAATTGTAGATTCAAGATGCCAGATCTCAACCCAGCTGTGTTTGAAGAAAACACTTTACCAGATTTGCTAAAATTCAGCATTTGCTTCTTACTGACACTTCTTTAACCCCAACCCCAAACAGGCACTGAGGAAACGCTCAATCTAGGCTGAAAAACCCAATATTCTTGAACACGGCTTGATAACTAAGCCACCCTGGGCAGACACCCTCATTTCCCTCAACTCCCAACAAGCCAAACAGGTCACCAATACACGAGGCTCAAAAAAAAGGGGGAAAATGAAAAGGAAGAAACGTTTCAGGCCTTCCTTTATATCACAAAACAGGGAAAACTGGAACAAGTTCCTCTTTAATCCTCCCATCACTCTTGAAGTGTCATCACAAAAGTCCTAATTTTGCCTTTGTTCATGCCTCGAGAGCCCACGGTTCTTCAGATGTACAATTATTTGATTTTGATGTCTCTCAACCCTGGCACTTCTGTACTGAACAAAACGCAACTCAGATTTCCTCCGCCAACACCCAGGGAAGTTCAGAGCTTCATATTTCAAGAAAACTAATGTCGCGAGAAACATCACTCAAATGCGTGGTCCTCAGCTCAAGCAGGAGGCACATCAATACCTAGAAACCTACACAAAGGTACCAAATACCACTTCATTTCCTTCCTGTAAAGGACAGCAGGCAAACATCACCCTCTCGGTATGCCCGCCTGCTCTCCGCTGAATCGCACTGCTGGAGTCACTTCTCCAGTAGGAAGCTGAGGAAGCACCATCGTTACACAGAAGCTGGAACATATGTGTCAACACGACTCAGGTCACAGAACTGTAGAGCAGCCCAGGTTAGAAGGGACCTTGAAAGGTCACCTGCTCCAACCTTCATTGGGAAAGGGAACCCAGACGAGATTATCTACCACTCTGTCCACTCGCATCTTGAACACCTCTAGCGATGGGAACTCTACCATGTCCCTGAGGAGGTTCTTCCAGTGAGTGATTGTTCTCACTGTAAAAAATTTCTTTCTTATGTTGAGATGAAACCTCTCTCCTGGTGCATCTTATATCTGGTGCCCCTTGACTTCTCCATATGGCTCCTTGTGAAGACAGAGCCTCTGTCCTCTTTGTAGCCACCCTTTAAGTCCAGCAACTTGCCCACATGCACAGAGCTCCTACAGAGAGCTGACGGATCTCCTGCTGGGCAGGAGCCAGGTTTGAAGGATGGGTCACAGCAGTGGGATAAAGCAGCAGCATGGGCTAGGGCAGCAACAAGCACAGCTATGGCAGACGAGAGCCGTGCCAGCGCTTCGTTATGACTCTCATGGCAGCTTCCTGTGTGAGGCACGTCCCCTTCGCAAGCCTCTTGCTGCGGAGATGAGCGGGTAGTTCATCACCTTCTACTGAGATGAGCAGGTAGCAGTGAGGCTCAGGCTTGGCTGTTCCTCTGGACACTGGCTGGCTGTAGCCGGCTCATCCGAAAACACCAGGCTAGACCTCTTCCAGCAAGCACGACCTTGCAGACTTCAAAATCCCTGACAGCTGAAAATGCCCCAGAGCTTTCTCAGCAGCCCCAGCTGAGATCCGGCTGAGATCCAGCCCCAGCACTCAGATCCACATCCATAAACATAAACTGGTGCCCAGCGCTCTTAACATTCGGCTGTACTGGGAAAGAGGAACTGAAAAACCCACATGCATGGGAGAAAAAGCATTCAGTGGGTAAAACAACAGAGCCGGTTTCCTTCCTGCAAGCTCAGCTCTCAGACCTGTCCCGAACTAGGCACACCGAACTGGGATTTACCCCTCGCCGCTGTGCCTGCACGCTGGAAGACACCACCAAGTAACTGCCGTGCCCAGACCTGCACGCGATGGTTTAACAGTAAGTAGAATCACCACCCCATCTTCGCCCGAAACCTGCATGCCCTGCTCGCCCTGCCATCCCCACGTGCCACCTTGTGTGACTGCAGGTGTCACGGCGTCACCAGTACATGGCTGGCAGGAGCGGAGAGGCATCACCGCCAGGTTTGGCTGCCCAAGACTGACACACCGACCACTGGCAGCTACACGGTGGCAAAGGCAAAAAGCAACCCTGTGAGCAATAGCCAGCCAGGATTAACTCGGAAGCGCTTCGGATGAGTCTAAGCTAGACAAGCCGGCACGCTACGGCTCATCGGGAGGCACTGCCAGCAGCACCGGCCACGGCCCGGCCGCTCTCCTGCCACCGCAACACCCAGTCTTGATGAACCCAGCCAGCCATGCTGCCGCTGGCTGTTGCCAAAAATAACATTAAACACTCAAAACGGGACATCTGAGCAAATTAATTTGGCACCAAGCTCTGCAATGTGATGCTTCCCATAGGGACAAACCTGGGGGTTGACTGTCCCTCCAGCAGAGAGCTGGTTTCCACCAGGAAAGCGGAGCAGCCGTGCAGATTTAAAACCGGTCTCGTTACACCCTTGCTAACCCCAACACAGAAGTGAACTGATTTACGAGAGGCTTAAAGATATCTGATCCGGTGGCCTGTCCTCACACACAACCTAGAAGGGGGTAGAGAGCATGTAAAAATAACTAAAAAGGCTTACAAATTTCAGATAAAGCTCCGCGCAGGCTGGAAGATTGCCAGCAGCCTGAGAAAGTCGGCGGCGAGAGGAAACAGCAAGATGGATGTGACCAGGAAAGATCCCTGAAGCATCAGTCACGGAGATGGGAAGAAAGAAGAGCTGGCGAACACTAAAGACAACCAACGGGCATAAATAACTGCTGGAGTAAGTGCCGGATAAAAAGGAGCTCGCCCTTTTTCCCTTGCTCGCCCAACGCCATCGGCAGGGTTGCAGAAAGGCAGCTCGAGCTCCTGGGCATTGGTGGGAGCAGAGCGGGCGCCTCCGAACCGGCCATTTGTACCCTTCCCTTATAGGCTTTGGAGGTGGTGAGGCTCCTCGCCTCGCTCCCGGCACGCCGGTATGCCTGCTGTCCTCCAGCCCCATGGTGGTCCCTGTCCCAAGCTGGGGCTCTCACGGCTGCAGCCACACGGGTTTCCAACAAGGATCACCCTCCACGGAGGTACCGCAGGAAAAACCACCGGCTGCGCTGGCAGAGACAGGGAGGGATCCGTGCCGAAGTTGACATCTCATTTCTGTCTCCTCTGTCCCAAGGAAGAGTGCCGGAGGGACACCAGCGGAGAGATACCCGGTTGAGCGGCGGCTCCCGGGCACAGCCCTGCCTCGACAGGAGTGGGGACGCAGCAGCGCAGTTTGGAGAGGATGGACAGATGCTGGCTTCCTCGCTCCCAGGTTGCTCCCAGGGAAGGGACAGCTTCTGGGCTTTATTTTTCCTTTCAGGAGAAGCGCAGGCAGGCAGCCTTGGCCGTTGCCCAGGCTTCCGAAGAGGACAAACATCTCTCTGCTGCTCCAAAAACGAAGGAGGCAACACTTCACCTGTTAATGCCTTTAATTCCCTCCATTCAATAACCAATTAGGGCACCTTGGCTACACGAGCTAAGGCGCCATTTGCAGCACAGGACTGGCCGTGCGGCTGTAATCTCTCTTGCTGTCAAACCATCAGCCTGGGAACACTTTGGGAAAAACCAACCAGACTGGGAAGTAAAGGAGGAGGGAAGGCGTACGCAGACGAAGACAAATACAAGCACAGCAAGCACCACGCCAAGAAATCCCTTCTTTTTCTTTTTTTTTTTTCCCTGGGAGGGATAATAAATAGGTGTATTTCACAGATTAATAAAGCACATTTGCAAAGCTATGATATACATCAGAAAGTTGCTAATTCACGCTAATGACCCATTGCAAATTGCCGAATTTTGCGAATTACCCAGCATGTAAAGGAATACAATAAAAAACAGCAAGAAGCATGCATCAAAGTGTATTTGGCTTACTTTGGTAGTCGTAGTTCACTTTTAATTACTTGTGGCGACAGGTACAGAGGGAAACGACACGAAACCCCCCAAAAACTAACAGGGAATCTTCAAAACAAGCAGCTTCACCATAGCATCATCTACTCTATCCTTGGGGAGGGAGCAGTAATTCTCCTGGAGATTTGTAAGTCTCTACCTCCTCAATCGAATTCATGGCGGTTAACATTAGCTAAGCCATTACACACCTCATTTTCACTCCTTTAAAAGCTGCAGAGCAGACTCCTCCGGAGCCGCCCTTTCTCTCTCCCCTTGGAGAAGCACCGGGATAACTCCCAGCCAAACCTTTGGACGAGCCAGGAACGCTCCATTTAATTAAAACCACAAACAGGCTCGGCAAATTTATTAAAATCATTCTCAAACTGCCTTGTTTTGTTATCAATAAATCGGCGCAGCCACGCAAAGAGACCAGACGTCACACGTGACGTAGCACTGTGCAAAGATACCATCCATCTGCCCTCCAAGAGCCGCCGAGCTGGCCCAGGAACAGCTCAGAGGGAAAATCCGACGCCGCAAAACCTTTCTGTGCCCTCAATGTGCTCGAGGAAAGAGCAGCATAAAGGGACAACAGTATTTTTCCTTTTTCTTCCTTTTCTTACCCCATAAACAAGGAAATGAATTGTAGAAGTTGAGCATTTAATGTTTGAATACAAAATACCAAGATTCTCCTGAAATTATCCTTAATTCTTCCACAAAAAAGTACTCGCATCCTTTTACACCCTCTCTCTACAGGCACAGCACATCCGAGCTGACGCTTAGGTGGCTACGTCAAGAATTTTTGTGCACACGAAGGACACTCAGCTGCAGCAACAGCAAAACAACCTCTTGGTTTCATTCAAAAACTGATATCTTTTTTTTTTTCACCAAAACCCAGAAGTTAAATAGGTGTTTCCTTTCAAGAAATTATATAAATTTTAAAAAATTAGAGCCACAGAGCAAGTTTCTCAGTCAGACCGACATTCCCTAATTTCTTTACCGCAGGACCGTTGGAGCAAAGCCTTACTCCTTCCTCTGAAACCGCGTCGCACCACAATGCACTAATCCTCGTTATCAGGAAAGCACATTTTCGATGCAATCGCGTGGCAAAAGAAGCCACGTCCCAGTGGGATCTTTTTTCCTGCCCTTCGTCCAAACCAAGCATCACCCTTTCCTCCTCTGAGCCAACCCAGCACAGGAACGTGGAGCAGACCAGCCGCTGACAGGGTGGCCAAAGCTTGGGTTAAGTAGCTACACAGGGCCACCGATGAGGTCCCAGCTCCGCGCCAGCTCATCTACCTACGCTTGATCCTACAGAAGACCCTTCACACCCGGATGAGCTCCTCAACATACCTCACATCCCCAAAACCCTGCCGGAGTCAGGCACCCTTGTACAATGGTGTCATCCTCCCTCTGGCCACCACCACCACAGCACAAGCATCCAAATTATGACTCTCCCGAACAAGCAGGCAAGCTCCATGGGGAAGGGACCAGCTCTCCCCATCCCCAGAGAGCCCACACACGTTTGACCTGTGCCTATGAACCATCAGAAGAGGCGTCACAGGAGAACTGCAGATGGCCCAGGCTATCTCCAGGTGCTTTGAGGACTTTGGTGCTTCTCAAAAAATCTCTCCACAACCCACCATCAGCTGCGAAGAAATATGGGGCAGGTTTGGGAACGGACCCACGACTCTCGCGACCCAGAGGTTGTGGAAACATCAGTCCACGTTCCACAGCAAGCCTGCAAACATAAACACAGACCTCACCTTGAACTCGGTGGGAAACCACGCCATCTCCTGCGGACTACCCAAAGGCAATCCGCTCGCTGCGTTCACTGTGTACAAGCAACCGAGCCCAGTTAAACTGTCACCAGCCCCTGGCAAGGTCACCTGCGGCCTCACCTGCTCTCGGTAGGGAGCAAGCATCTGTGATGTGCCTGCCTCCAGCCGGGGAAGCTGGCCAGAAGCAGGAGTGTCAGCACTCAGAGGGCACAGCTGCACGCACACGCCATCACACATCCCCGAAACGGCATACCTGGGACCATAAATACCATCTTATTTATATAATACTCCGGATAAAGGGGACAAAGAAGCTTATTGCATTACATCTGGGACTAGTATTGCATCAGCACCCAGAGGCCCTAATCCCGATGGGAGCCCTGCCGCGAGCGAGGTACATCCCCACTCCCAGCCCGGCCAAGGTCGAGAGCAACGCGACAGGGCCCAGCTCTTCCTCTTCCCTCCACGAGCAGGCGGAGCAAGATCCCTTTTTAGGCAGCGCGCACCCAGGAAACACTGAGTAAATCACAGCGTCGGTCCCCAGCTGCCTTTCCTTTGCGGCTGAGCCCCGGGAGCGCGATCCCAGTCGTGGGTCTCCAACCTCTGCCACGGTGTGGACATGACTCGCAGACATCGACTTTGTTTTGGTAGGGACGCCCTTATGGAAGCGCTAGAAAGACGAGACAGCTTCTGTTTTCTTTAATTTATGCAGTTAAAATTGAAAAGATAACGTAAATATAATGTGGAGGCAAATTTCGATTCAAGGCGTCCCGCTTCTCAAAGAGACTAAACCAGATGGAGCAAACTCTGGCCCTTCCTCCTTGTTCATACATAATAAAGATACAGAAGCTGTTAGGCAGCTCCAACACAGCGTGAGAACCCCTCAACCGCCTTTAGACTTCGCAAGCCCTTTCTTCCCGAAAAAGGCGTGTTTTCAGCCAGCCTAATGATTTAAAGGGCAAAGCTTTGGAGGCAGCAGAAGCAGAGGTCGGACAAGCCGGATGCAGCGGGCACGAGAGGACTTTGCCACCTCACAACCGCAGAGAAGGAGCGAGATGATCTGCGGCTGCCACCCAGCCCGCAGCACAGGGCTACAGGTGGACAAATGGCCCTTATTTTCAGCAGCCCTCAAAAAAAACCACCATTTTCGGCACGCGCAGAAGACGTCGTGAGAGGATAACACGTGTATTAAGAGACACCTACGCGCGCATACGTGCAGGCACCAGCCCCTCCGGCTAACGAGCAGCCTAATGGCGACTCACAAAACACACAGACCCTCCGCTCAAAACCAAGTCCAAGCACCCAGCTGGAGAAAAAGGAATTAAAAAAAAAAAATCCCCGCATCCTGGCCATACTCAATTACAGGTCATTACAACTTGCTTGATAATTAATTTCCTCTGGTGGCTCTGACTGGCTCGCAGCCCTTGTCCCAAACGCGGGGCCAGTTTAGGTGAAACATTAAATCCTTGTCCTTTTGCACCACCGAGACGGCCGCACTCACGGTGCCGCGCACGTCCGCCTTCCTTGGCGAGCTCTACCCCCGCGGGGAGCGGGGAAAACGCTGCTGGAGGAACCACGGCACAAAAGGGCAAGGATTTTTGTTTCCAGACCGAAACGACTTCAAAATAATAAATTATAAATTATTTCTGGTCAAGAGCTAATCAATAAAATAAGCTGACTGGATATTTCGAGTGCCGTGCATGTGCGGTCGGGTACTGCCAACAAAGAGCTAGAAATGTGCAGCATAATCCGATGCCGGAGTCATCGCACAAAGCATGGAAATAGGTTTTCCTGAGGATGTCCATGCGAGGAAGGCGGCGAGCGCCCGTGCCGCCCCTGCGCACGCCGCAGCCCCAAAGCCAGCCCCGATGCCGGCGGCATCCTTAATTCTTCTGGAAGGGGAGAGGGGGCAAAAAGGGCCCGTCAGCTCTTCGGTGTGAGCCACGAAAAATGTCTTGTGTCCGACACCTCCGCCAAGGGAACGGGCCTTCCCGGAAAGGGGGGGAAAAAAAAGCGGTTTGTTGTGCGGCGGAGGGAGCGGCGGCCGGCGGAGCAGACCCGAGCCAGTGACCTTCCCCGTGGACACCAGGGCCGTGTCCTGCCCCTCGTCCCACCCGCAGCCCGGCCACGTTGTCACCCGCCGTGTCACCCCCAGGAGCGGGGCGGCGGGCCACCGTCACGCCACGGTCCCCAAACCCTCCCTGCATGGAGAGGGGGACACCCCCCGCCGCCACCCCCCCCCCGCGCAGGGACACAGCCGCCCCCTCGGGGACCGCGTCCTGCCACCACCCCGGACCCACCGCGTTCCCCCCGCCCCAGCCCCGACCCTCACCCCAAAACCTGCCCCGCCGGTGACCCCACATACAGGGGATCCCCCCCCCGCACCGCGGCGGTGGGACGCGCGGGGGGCCGAGCCCCCAAACCCCCCTGCAGCGGGGGGTCCGCGCCCCACGCACGCCGACGCGGGGGGGACAGGGACCCTCGGGCCCAACCGCCCGGTGGGTGTCCCCCCCCGCGGAGAAGGTGACCCCCGCGGTGGCCGGGGGGTGATCCCGCACCCCGGGGCGGGGGGGGGGGGTAGAGGGGGGCGGACCGACCCAAACAGCCAGGGGGAGCCATACCCAACGGTCACGGGGGGAGAGGGGGGCACACACCCGTCCCAACGGTCACGGGGGGCGTCCCCGGAGCTCGGCGGCGGCGCCCGGACACGGAGGGGACCTATACCGGCGGGGAAGAGGTTGGGAGGGGGGGTGTCCCGGCACCAACGGCCGCGGAGGAAAGCCCCAACGCTCACCGTGGGGGAGGACGGGCCGCAACGGCCGCGGGGGAGAACAACGACCCCGGCCCAACGACCGCCGGGGGAGCCGGGGCCAGGCCCAACGGCCGCGGGGGTCCCTAACCCCCCCTCCCCACACACACACACACACACACACACACACACACACAAAACCCCACACACACACCCCGCCGGGCCAGGCCCGCCACTCACCCGGCTCCGCTCCCGTCCCGGGCGGCCCTAAGTCTCCTCCATGGGGTCGCCTGGCCGCTCCGCCGCTCCTCCGCCGGCAGCTAAGGGCCGGCCGCCGGGGCCGCCATGCCGCCCGCGCCTGTGGTCCGCGCCGCGCCGCGCCGCGCAGGCCGCGCCGGTGTCCGCCGGGCGGGGCGGGGCGGGACGGGGCGGGGCGGGCACGGCGTTCGGGCACGGCGTTCGGCCCCGCTCGGCTCCCCTCGGCCCCGCTCGGTTCGACTCGTCTCCCGTCGGCCCAGCTCGGCCCCGCTCGGTTCGACTCGGCTGCGCTCGGCTCGGCCCGGCGGCGGCGGCAGCCCGGAGCCGGAACCCGCCCGGCAGGCGGAGCGGGGTGGCGCGGGCGCGACGCGAAACCCGGCGGGTGGAGCGCGGAGCGGGAGGGAGGGAGTGAGGGAGGACGCACAAAGCGGGCGCCAGGGCCCGGCAGCCGCGGCCGGAAAACGCGGAGAGCGGATCGGGATCCGGGGCGCAGGGGCAAAGCCCGGAGCGGAGTCTGTTGCCGGAGCCGCCGCGGTGTCACCTGGGAAAGGAACGGGACACACACACACACACACATTTTTGGGGGTGTTTTACACGCTGTGGGGTGTCGTTTGAGACCCCCCTGCTCGGCTGGGCTTCTGGGGGCGCCGGCATCAACACCAGCCACTGGTTCGGGTCACTGAGCCGGCATAATGCCCCCGGGTCCCCAGCCCTGATGTCCCCAAGGAGGTGGTATGTCCCCCAGACCTTCTGCTCCTGGCCCCAGAGCCCCGGTGCCATCCCCGCAATAGCCGATGAGGGAATTTCAGCTCCTCTCAGTGGGGTTGTCCCAATCCCGGCTCCAGCACACCCCAAAATGAGCCCCGCGTGAGGCAAGTAGTGGCCATGGAGGACGGGGCGCACCATCCAAGGCAGCACCCCGGCAGCATCGAGGAGGGAGCCAGGACATGGTCCTGCAGCCAAGGGGATGAGTGGGACCATCACCTCCATCCCCCCAGCCCGGAGAGGTGCCACCATCCCCGGGCATGGTGGGTCTCCTCCTCCAGCATGGGTTCAGGGGGACATGGAAGGAGACAGCGACTTCTTCTGATGCTTTCGCCCCCAAACGAGGACGATGCCAGACCCAAACCCCTGGTGAAGGAGGTGGGACACCATAAGGGGCTGGGGTTTGGGTGCCATCACCCCCTTTCTGTGGGGTTTGGGGCTGGGGCAGGTCGGAAAAGAGGGATGAGAACAACGTTCATTTATCCCGAATGAGATGAAGAGGAGAAACTCTTCCTTATGGTGAAAAGGAGAAACTGTCCTAACACAGCCCAAACCCAACACTGGTGGGACACAATACGACCTACATTAACAAATTCAGGTCAGTTTTTACTGAAATTTTTTAAAGGATTGGGTAAAAGGTATTGTGGGCATTCAGTGCTGATTTTCAGCACATCCCGGACCAGGAACGATGCTCCCAAAGATGGGAAAACCAGTTTCTGCCAGGAATGCAGAACAAACCAGGGATGGGTCAGTGCATCAGCCTGCTCGTTCCCCGGCAAAACCATAAATGACGTCATCAACACAGAAGGAAAGTACAAATCACTGCTGGGCAATATGGCTTCGTTAGACGTGACCTTGGCCTCCCTGCCATGGTGTGCTTTGCTGTGACCATGAGTGGTGCCTGTCACCCAGCCCACCCGGGGCTACTGGATCCCAGCACCAGAGCCACCAGCCCCGCGGGGATCAATGGAGAACGTGAAATCCTCGTGGATGAAACCTTCAGGTGACGTGCAGGTGTGAGCTGTGAGGACAGGGAGGTGACAAAGAGCAGCTGCTGCTCTCACAGAGGTGGACACAGGAGACGGATCTGGCTTAATATGGAGCCAAATCGGGGGCTCATATTCAAAGCCTGGCTTAGGTACGGGGTGGGCGACCCATCCCAGAAGCACTGCCCTGAGACGGAGATTTTTGAGGGGCATTAGATGTGAGGGGCAGGACATGAGCCTCGCAGTCCCCTTGTCCCACTTTGTCACACAGTGCTGTGTTCCCGGAATAAGGAGCAGGAGCTGGAAAGCCCGGGGATGCGGGATGCGGAGCCCAGCGTGGGCGCAACCCGTGGGTGCTGACCACATCCTCCCTGGGTGCCTCATCCCGCTCATCCCAGGCCATGCCCATGAGGCGCAGCGCCGGGCAGGACAACAGAGACATCAGTGATGCTTTGTGGAAGACCCTGTCCACCACGTAACCCGAGGCTCCTTCTCCACGTGCCTGTCTTCAGCCAGGAAGGGCATCTCCCCCACCTTCCTCCCACAAGCACTGCCTTGGGGCCAGCTGCTTGAGGGTCAACCCTTCCACTTCCCAGGAGATGCTCCAGGGAGCCGCAAACAGCTCGGGCAAAGCAACCTCCATGTCCTGCCTCTCCCACCCAGCCACCAAGGCCAAGTCCTCTCCTGCCTCCTTCTCCCCCTGGCACCAGGATCCCAGGATGCCACCCCAAGCCCCCCGCCCCTCTCCAGCTCCACTCCTATGGGCACTGAGGACGTTTCTCCTCACTCCCAAGGCACATCCACCCAAGAGAGGAGGACATCCATGATACAGGAAGAGAAACACGTACAGGGAAGACACCAGGAGTCCCAGCACAGCTGACTGGGACCATACTGGTGGGACACAAGGGACAGAAACAAGCTGGGGGACAGGGGGAAGGAGGAGGAGGAAGGTCATAGGAGGAAGGAAGCAGGAGAAGCCCATCTCCCTCTGCCACGCCAAACAGCAGCTCCCATACCACAACCTCTGTGCCAAGCCCAGGCAACTCGGAGCTGAAACACCCGCGAGGGTTTTCTAAGAGAGGAATGACGCAGGTGGGCGCTGAATCCAGATCCACCACCTCCAGCATCCCGAAGATCCCATGAAGGAGGAGCCAGAAGAAGACTCCCAGGGCAAACACCAGCACTGCAGTGTCCACCTGCCGAGCTTCAGGGCAGGCAGGCAGCTGGGGCGAAGGCTTCGCACCCTCCTCCTCCTCCTCTCTGATGGGCTAGGAGCCAAGGAGGAGGGCTGGGATGACCTGCAACCAGTAACTGCGCCAAGCAGCCGAGCCGGCAGCCCTGCTCCGCTCACCACCGCATCCCCGTGGAGAAGGAGGGACAATGGCAGCGCTCAGGGGTTGCTCTGTCCCCTTCAGAGGCTCCAGGGAACCAGGAACGCTTAAACCACGGCAAGGGTGAGCCTGGAGCAACGTGGCAGGAAAGGCTCCCAGCCCAGCGACCGCAACTGCCGAATGAGCAGACACAGCAATGCGGGGAGATGCTGAATATGAAGGATTAAAGAAAAAGGAGAAATTAATCTCATTCAGAAGGCAGAGCGGGTTTTTAACTCGTGCACACAGCTGCTGGAGGGGGGGACAGCTTTTGTGGGGTGGCTGCTGCTTTGATACAAATCAGGAGAGAGAGATGTAAGCTGGGCACTTCCCGGCAATGCCAGGAGCTCGGAAAGCCTCCGAGCAGGAGCCGAGCCCACCTCTCACCCAGAGTCCCCTCCGTCCCCGAGCATGCGCTCAACAGGGCTTGGGCTCTCCGGCTGGTGGGAGCCACCTACTCATTCCCTGTTTCTCCTGTGATGTGGCTGACCCCATCCAGCCAAAACAGCTCGGGGCACATTTTGGGGAGGGAGACACTGCCAAAGCGAGGATGGAACTACCTCCTGCCCGCTGAGAGGGATGGAGCCGGGATGGCCACTGTCCTGGGATCCGGCACTCACAGGAGATGCCAGGGCTTGGTTGAGTCCCATCCCACCAAGCTCCATCTCCCACCCACCCTTGTCCGCAGTGTGTGACTTCCCGGGAAGCACAGAGTTGTTGGGCGAGAGGTCAGTGAAAACACGTATCTTTTAATGCCTTTGGAATACAATGGATAAAGCAATACCTAAAAGCACTCTGGGATCCGTCTTGCACCCGCTTTCCAGAGCCGAGGACCATGCTGGCACCCTTCTGCTGCGTGGGAACTGCTCCCCCGGCTCAGCCCATCGCTTTCTGCTTCATTAACCCCTTCTTTGCTCCCTGATGGATCTTTGCATCCAGCTTCCCTGTAAAGAGAGGATTTTAAAAAAAAAAAAAAAACAAACAAACCCACAACAAACCCTCATCATTCTTTATTTTTAAAAGCTATTTGCAATGCAAATCAGCTGGAGGCAGCGAGGTCTCCTAGTTAGTGTGTTCCTGTCACATTCAATTATCCTGCTTGAGGAGCCAGGCGTTTCCAGCCGCTGTGGCTTCCCTCCGCAGGCGCGACACTGGGGAGCCAGGGGCAAGCGTGTCCGACGCGGCAAAGAGATGCCGGAGCAGGGGAAATTCAGCGAGGAGGAGAGTAAATTAACATCCAGCACTCACCCGCCACTACCGAGGGGGAAACCGATCCCTTCGCTCGCCCGCAGGATGCGTGTCAACACGTTTGGAGGAGATAGGGGAACTGTCAAGCACTGTGTCAGGGACATGTTTCTCCACAGCGTGGTGGAAAGCTGGGCTTGGGGACAACGAGCTCCCAGACTGGGGATGATAATGCAGTGGGGCACAGAAGGTGATGGGGACAGACCACTCTGTGCTCTCAAGTGCCAGGTTGGTGGCCTCCAAGGCCACCATCTGGGAGGGACGTGCTGCCTTTGTCACCAGGCAGCACCTCGGGGAGCCCAGGCACCCGCAGCCAGCTGCTCCGCTGGGACCCAGAGCAAACGCTGCCTCCCCTCGTCCCTCACAGCCTTCGGTGGCTTCGCTGTCAGCTCTGCTTTCCTACCTGGGAGAGGAGCAGGACACCAGAACATGGGATCTGGGCAACTCCTGCAGAAGGCGGCAAGAGCCCAGCACAGCGAGCAAGCCGGGAGGGCGATGCGCTGCCTCGGAGGAGCGTCCCCATCCCTGTCCCCCTCTCCCTGCCCATAGAAAAACAAGGGTGCTCCTGCTCTCCCAAGGCAAAGCTCCCTCCTCCAAAAGGGACATGCAGAAAGGCAAGGTGACCTTAAGCGAGGCAGCACGGCAAAGAGCCAGCCTCCCAGAGAGGCTCTGCCATCAGCCAGCGCCCGTCACCTCCTCTAATGCCACGTCCCCCTGGGAACTCACCTCCCTGCTCCTGCTCCCCTGCATCTTCCCATCCTCCAAATGCCAGCCTCATCCCGTCCCTGTCTGTAGTGGGGAGCAGGGACGGGGCTCCACCGCATTGCAGAAGCCAGCAGGAAAACCTGCAGAGCCTGCGGTGAGCTGGGGAGGGCGGCCCTGGTCCCTGGGGAGCATCCCCCGCATCCCTCAGGAGAGACACGGGTGGCCACCATGGTCACAGCGTCAGGAGGGGAAGCAAAGGGATCAGAGCTTCATCCCAAAGGGATGGACAGACAGAGCCTGTCCCAGCGAAACCCCAGTGAGGTGGATGGAGCCAGAGCTGGCAGCACCTCATCCAGGTCCCCCAGCATCGTCCCTCCAGCGGACCAAGCCTGTGCTGTCCCTGGGAGAGCTGCGCTGCTTCAGCCCAGCTACAGCACACAGCAGATCTCGTCCCTGGTGGGGACCAGATCCACCAAGCTTGAAACCGGTCCCGCTCCAGGCACACCTCCAAAAACTGCCAGTGAGTGCCTGTGTGAGGTGAGAAGCAGGCACTTTCCAGAGAAAATGGCTCCGAACCATCCAGAGACCATCACCTTCTCTTCAAACCAAGAAAACTTCTCAACTTCAGCTCAACAAAGAGTCCAACAAGGCTTTTCCCGGGAGAGGCAGGTTACAAACTGCTTCGCTCAGGATGTCCCCCCAGGACAAGCCAGCCTTCCTGAAACCGTTCCTCCTCCTTCAGCTGGAGTTTGGGGCCAGCCATGCTCCTGTCTGAGCTGGAGCGGGAAGCTGAATGCACCAAACCCGTAAGACGTGCAAAAAAATAATGTGAGCAAGGCTTTGTAAGTCACCGTGCCACAAACTGAAACGTGGCTATGGTCAGGTAGAAATTGGGAGGAGGAACCAGACACTGCTGATGTCTCAGCACAGCATTGCCACAACTGCAGCCCCCAGGACACAAAAGGCCATCTGCAAAACTCTTCCACTACCACAAATGAGAAAATTAAAACTAAGGCCAAGCAAAAGGGCAAAACAGAGCATTACTTGAAGTGTCTGTTTTCAGACAGTGTTCTTGCCCTGAGCCACAGAGTTTGGAAGATGCTCTCCTACAAGGTCTGGGAGACCCACCATCCCCTCTGCCACCCTATGTGGGAGAAGACTTTCCCCATCTGCCCAAGGATGAGGAAGAAGCCCCCTCCTTGCAATGGTGGGAAACAGCAATGGGCACCCAACAAGGCTGAGCAAGAAGGGCCAGACTGTCCGGAAGCAGCATGTCAGACCACCGCGTCGCCAAGCCATGGGGTTTTTGGCAGGAGAAAGGCAGTGAGTTCGTACTCGCTCCACTCTCTGGTCCCCCACCACCAACGCTGTGTCACCTCCGGGGCTGTGAGCTTCATATTTAACATGCCTGCCTGCTCCTCCCAGACCCCAAAAGCAATCAGGAGGCTCCTCGGCTCTATCAGCTGGCAAAGATGAAACATCACGTGGGTAACCTTTAGGAAAAGACTAAAAATAAGGCAACGGCCCCAGGGTCCCCTTCTCTTTCCGCTCAGTGATTTAAGGACTCTTGTCTCACACTGTGACGTGTCCCTTTGCCCACTCCTCTGCGCTCTTCCAGCCATCGGCTGTTGAAGGGAGGTTTCTGAGCGATGCTCGAGGGAGGCTTCGGGGAAGCTTTGCCCAGATTCAAAGAAATCTCCCCCGAGAATGCCACCGAGCTTTGTCCTCATGCGCTGAAACTAAGCAGAGATGTGTGTGGGGAGAGCCACGCTCCCAGATGCAACACAAACACAGTACCCATCCCTTCCACACAAACAATAACCCTGGCAGCAAAAATTGAGCTATGTTACTTTTTCCGCCCCCCGCCCCCCATCCCCACGCTGCTAGAAATGACTAATTTGCAATGGAGAAGCATTCGGATGTCATCGCGGCGAGGTCCATGCTGTTATCTGGCAAGGAAAACCGCTCTGGCTTGGCTTCCCAACAAGACAAACTGGCATTTTGTCATGGCTTGAGCCAGGCTTCAAGGAGACCGGGGCAGCCGGTGAGCTCAGGTGGGGACGTGAGCCGGCACCTTCCCCCTGCTCTGCTTCCAGCTTGGAGAATTAAGCTTTTGACTGCCACGGATGCGATGCCAGCTCCTATTAAAACAGTGCCTTACCCCGATGAAAGGTCAAAGCCTTCCCCACTCCTTCCCTAGGCTGTCACAAACATCACCCAGACGGACGACGTCCCCTCTGGGAGGGGAAAATGCAACTCCACAGTCTCCCCCGCCGATGCTCTTGTGACAGCTCCTGTCGGGATCGAGGGCAGGAAAGGCAGGGCCAGCAGCAGGAGCAGGCAGCGCAGGCAGCCGCCAGCACAGCCGGCTTCCTTCCAGGCTGTTAGACTGATCCTTCTCCAAGCAGGAAAGTGTCACAACACAAAGGAGACGATGTGACAGATGGGGAGGGGACCGGCAGCGCCTGCACCCGGCGAGGCAGACGCACAGAAGCCGGCTGCCCCGCGCTCACCACCGCACGGCAGCTTCCCCTTCAGCTGCCGCCGGCAGCTCTCCTCCTAACTGCGGCCTAACTGCCTCCTAACTCTGCGGAGGCAGATGTGGCAGTGAAGGGGCATGAGAGAGCTCGTACGAGAGCAAGGAGAGGTTAAAACAAGAAAAAATAAAAATAAAAAGGATGCAGTGGCTGCTCCAGCACGCAGCAGCGACGAGGCTGTTCGACCACAGCAAAAGCGTTTGCATCCTAAATAACTTGGCGTAGCCCTGCCTGCTCACCGGCGCGCTGGGAAAGACCCGTCCCTGGGGAAGGACGGTGCCATTAGCAAGATACCAGTGCGGCAGCTCACCAGGCATCATTTGTCGCCATCAGCTGAACACACCTCCCAGACGTTGATAGAAAATGCAGGTAGAAAGCAAATTGTTTCGCCCCACTCAATAGCCCAGCGGGGCAGATATACCCCCAACGACCGAAGCCGTGCCATAACAGTGCTCCTCTGAGCAGAGAGGGGGAAAAAAAAAACCTCAAAACCAACAAAAATAACCCCACACCATGCTTCAAAAGCCCATATTATCCAGTCCTGAGAAATCCTGCCACTCCTGTGCTGCTAGATAACTACTCCCAGAGAACCGCGCTGCAAACAAGAAAGAAAACCCAGTCATCAGCTCTGCTAAACAAACAGCCAGGACTATTTCTGCTTATGCTGCTTTTAGCCCGTCAAATTAATTTTTCACATCCCCTGAAAGCGTGTACGGTGCCTTCCCCAGGCTGTGTGGTGGGGAGGCTGCTAATAAGGACGGAGCTGGCTGCAGGCTCCCCAGCTGCTGCATCCCTCCTCCATCCTTTTTACGGCAGCAGGCAGGAATAACTGGCAGCCTGCAGAGGGGCTGGTGGCTCATAAAAGGGACTAACGACGCTGGCAAGCGGAGCGCGGACAGATGCTGTGGCGCTTCCCTGCGAGCTCTGCCAGGACATCCCATCCTGCCGGCCTGTGGATGGCGAACATCCATCTGGCCCTGCAGCTCTCGCTGCTTCAAGCCCTCGCCATCCTTGCGGGCAAGAGGGTAATTTTGAACCGCAGGCAAGGAGCGAGCACAGATCTGCCCGAGCATCCCTGCACCAGCTCGCATCCTGACCCAGGCTGATGCCAGAAGCGGATCAGCTGCAGACACGAGCGCTCTTTGACTCCCGAGTGTTCGCAGAGGCAGGAAGAGGCATGTATTTGGAAGGAAGCAACATCTGGGGAAAGGGGAACCGAAGACAAAAAAAATATTACAGATGTATTCGAGTCATTAAACAAACACCTACAGATCAAAGAGCACAGGGCAAAGGTTGCGAACTCATATGGCAAAGGCAAGCAGAGGTGGTGATGAGAGCAGGCACGAAAGGCCAAGGGGGGCATCTGTGGAAAGTTTACTACTTACAGATTTTGGGTTTTCCTTTGATGGGAAACTTCACAACCATCTCCTGGGGATTAGTGCAGATAAAGACAAATGGAGACCCGGACTCCTGGCTCAGATCCGGATACTGCAAAACACAGACACACACACAAAACAGAGTCAGACCGACTGCCATGGGTGTGAAAAGAGCTCGGCGATCAGGAGCAGAGAAATTTAAGAGATGGGTTATAGCTAGGCTGTAGCAGCTCAGGCTAAAGCAGTTCAAGAACTTTTAATGAAAAAAAAAACACCCAACCAATTGCAGGTTTGGGTCTTAATCAAAGCGAGCCCCTTGCTAAGCCTCTTCCCATCGCCCCTCTGCCACAGCTTGCTCCCTTTCCAGATCTGCTCACCGAGCCGCTTCCCTGAGTGCTCCCTAACCCTTTTTAGCCCTCTTTAGCACCGACCTGTGTTTCACTGTCTAAAAGGTGTGGTTTCACTGATCTAAAGCATGGGGTGTCGATAAAGAGGCGCTCGGGGGCCCTGCCCTCCCAAGCTTGCCTGCTCGCTGCCTGCTTTGTGCTGGGACAAGCATGGGACGGATTTTCATCCCAAAGCATTCCCGGATTCAGCTGATCAGGGATGTGGGTAACCCCGCTAAAACTCAGGCGGTCACGGGCAGCACACCAGCACCTCACCTCAACCAAAACAGCCTGGCCAACCCAACAAGATGGTGACCAGCAGAAGGCTGGCCACCTCTTTTACTGAAGCAGCTGTCCCAGCCACGGACACATCCCAATCGCTTCCCCACAAAGCTCAGCCCAAACACCAGGACTTTGAGATTTGGAGACCGTGCAGTGTCCTGCTGTGGGACACGCAGCCCTTGAGATATGTCTCCATCTAAAGGGTGAGCGGCAGAAAAAACAGTTGCCACATGCCAGGTCAATGGCTTGGAGAAGCCGGCTGTCTCCACGCGGGGCTGGCTCTGCGCACAGTCTGCGGAGAGGTTTCACTGTGATGAAGATATGGGTGAATTTTACAAGCAGAGTACGAACAGATCATTTCTCTCATTAACCACAGGGGGAAAAGGAGAAGAAAAAAAAAATCCTCTCAGCGAGGAAATGTACCAAAGTCCTATCTGGATGCAGCTCAGCCTCACTGCTGTTCATAAGTGAAATGCAGAACAGTAATAAAAAATGTATATACCAACCATCGCTTCAGATTCTCCATTAGCTGCAGACCTTGCGCTGACAGACGCAGAGGTACTGGGCGTGCTACGAAGGTGCTCCAGCCCAGGAAACCTGGTTCAAACAGAGCGCGGAAGCAGTTTTCCTTCCATGGGAAAACTGCTGCCTTTTTTTTTCTTGCTCCACTGCCTTCCTCAAGCAGATCCGTCAAGGCTGCTGTAGGGGACAGGATGCCAGACCAGATGGAGCAGCGTGTCCTGGCAAATCCCCCATTTGTTCCTAACAAATGATTCCTAGGCTGAGTGTTTGAAAAGCTCTCACCGACCTGCCAAGATGAGTTTGGATTTGCCCTGGAACAGCTGGGCACAAAAAGGGGAGCAGGGAGCAAGCCGCTCTCCCTGCGCCGTAGCAGGGTTTGGCAGCATTGCCAGCGGTTAGGGGAGATTTACAGAAGCCCAACACTGGGATTGGATCAACCAGGGAATGCGTTTCCAACCCCTCTCATTTTACAACAGTGTGTAAGAGCTGTTCACTGAGCAAGAGAGCGAGATGTACGTGCACTTAGCTGCTCTGTACAACACCCGCACCGGGGGAGAAAGAGCCGCACTGATCTGCATCGCATGCGGATGCCCTGCTGTACCGATCTTGGTTGGACAGGTTTCTTCCTCTTTCTTTTTTTGGCTGAGCCACATTACTTGACTTGCTTCCACCACTCCACGCCGATGCCAAGGATTTTGATTTCCCATCTGCAGGGAAGGAGGATCTTGGAAGGTTAGAAAGAGCCAATATGAATATTCCTGGCCAAGGCCTGGTGAGTGCGAAATGCTGGCGACGCTGTATCGCTCTTGGCATCATGCAGGTGACTGGTGGCCCCTCCGTAGCCAGAGGACCTGACTTACCCACACTAGCACGGCCTCTGAAGGTCACACCATAAAGTAGTGGGGCATAAGCCACCATCCCAGGCTGTCACAGAGGTGGTCCATCCCCACTCTACTACACGTGGTTCAGACAGGTTACGTGTCTGGGACCAGTGTGCCATTAGAGGTCTTGCTACCCGGAGTACAGCTGCTTCCCAAATCTCCTCAGCCGCCATCTCCTAGGTGGACCTGGACATCACCATGTCCCCCTTCACGCACCTTACAGGCCCTCACACAAGGACTACCCCTGTAACGGGTACCCTGGTGTCAGCAGTGAAACCAGACACCAGGTTGGTTTCTCCACTGACAGCTTTCATCCGAAACCAGGATCAAACCTTCAGCTCCAAAAGCTTCCAGCTCAATCCGATCCTGAGGCCGAGGCAGATGCCACAGCTGTGACTTGGGTTTACGCTTCCACGGCGCAGCCTTTCATCTTCGCTCCCAGGGTACGTTTCTGTACACGTGCCAAATCTGTCTGTGCCCTGCATTTTAAAAGCCTCAGTCCTTCCTCTGGATTCTCACTCCCAGGAGACAGGGAAGGAGCCCCTCGTCGAGCCACTACGTTTAAGGGTTCCTATTGTACCTACCCCGGAAAGCCCTTATCCCATCCTGGTGAACAACAAAAGCAGAATATTCCTGCCTGCCGGAGCTGACAAAGAGCCGTAGCCCTTTCCTCTGCCTAGAGACAAGATGCTCCCAGGCGGAGAAGCTGGGGCTGAGCCAGCCTAATGGCTCCACTCTTCCTCTGGTCCCTTCCACAAGTCAATTCAGCTCATTCATCCTGCAGAAATTTAGGGAGCTTTTGGGTAAAGTCAGTTTTCTGCTGGGTTAATGGGCTGAACTGCTCAAAGAAGGGGCCGGTGAAGCAGTGAATGGTAGGAGCGTGTGGCCGGGGGCTGGCAAGAACCGAGACTCCTCAGTTAGATGTGCTGGCTGCATCTCTTGATGCAAACTGACCAGAGAAACAGTCAGATGTGCTTTTGCCACACAACACATCACTAGGACCAAGCCTCTCCCCAGCGCACCTGTAACTAGCTGCCAATTTTTAACCTGTTTAGAAACCACCTCCATAGACCTCATTCCTAGAGGTCACCGGAGCTGTTACTATTTCCTACCCAAAATCGCTCCCTGTTGCTATTCAGTCCCCTAAACAGTGCTCATTCTCGACATCACACATGATTGCCATGAGCAACGCCGCCTGTAGACACCTATGGACTGTATCTACACTATCTCATCTCATCCCATCATCATCAGGATCAGGACAGGCAGCGTGGCTGAACAGCGGAACTCCTCCACCTCTACAGCTCTTTCTGCAGCTGAGCTCAGCACTAGGACATCGGTACCCACCTGTCCCGCACCAAAGATGCTTCTCCCATTGGCAACTACTCAGCTGACTTACGCTCTCAGAGGAGACACTGCCAGCAAGATACTGAACACAATCACCTCTGTTACATTTTGCAAAGTTGCCCAAGTACCTAACGAGTAAAATGCTCATTTCTCAATGTTTCTGCTGTAAGACATCAGTCGAGTGACTCTACAGTCTGCAACGCAGTAAGTTTAGGAGACGGAGAACAAATTTACTGCCACCTACTACACCCCACAGAGAGTGGCCACTGCCCATCAGCGCTTTGGCAAACCTGAGGCTTGTAGTAAAAGCCCAAAAGCCACGTCTAGTGTACCAGAGAGAGAAGACAGAGCATATCCCCAGTAAAGAGGATCTGCAACAGCAATTTTTAAAATAAAAGGTCAATTTAGAGGGAAATGACGCTCCCTCTCTACAAGAGAATCAAACCCAGCCAGGAGTCTGATGGGGGATGTTCCTAATTTCAATGGCACTCATCGTTATAATCTTGAGGGTATAAATGAGACAGGTGCCAGTACTCCGGGCTTTGACATTGCCTCTAGCAGGACCCAACTCAGCATTTAGGAGAAGGTGGCTAAAAAGGCCCTCTACAGCAAATAAAGTCCAGAGGCCAAGCTGTCCCTCAAGAGGGAGAAAACTCACCCTCCTCCAATCCTGCAGATGAGCAGGAAAGCTCAAAAGAGAGGGGTTATGCAATGTAACTACAGAGTAAAAAAAAGATTCAGCCTCCTTTCAGACCTTCTGCCACCTCGTAGCAGGCTTGTGACAAGGCAGTTGGGAGGACGGTGGGCTCCGTGGGCTGCGAACAGCCGGCAGGGCTTTACCAACTGCTGCTCCAGCCCACTGCTTCGCACAGTTGAAAACCCCACGTAGGCTCTCCACACACCGGCGTCTGCGCAACCACCACCCTCCTTGCTCATCCCATCTCTGCGACTGCACCAGTCGGGCTTCAATTTGCTGCTAACAGGTTTGTAAGATCCTCGCTGTGAAGAGATTAGCTGGGGGGGGGTGGCAAGAAAAGCAGATCTCAAGGCAGCTTAACACAGGCAGAAAGAGCTCGAGGTTAAATGTAGCGTCTGAGCACAAGCTGCAAATGGGAGCTGAGCGCTGGGCTCCTCTGAAAACCGACCACCAGATTTGCCCTCTCGCTGGAGCTGGCGCTTTGAACATACATTAAGTGGCTATCAGATGTCCCCAACAGCCACCCCAATCAAGCTGCAAGCAGGGATAATTGCTAATGGATGTTCCCTACACTTTGTTTTCACCATCACTGGTGTCTCCCATCACCAGCTCATCACCACCAGAAATAGCAGCAGAGCTGCCCAGCCTCCCCGCTCCACAGCCCACAGCAAAAGAGCAAAGGAGGGGACAAGCCAGCTCCGAGACAGCAGAGACACGAAACCACCTTCTCTGACATTTGAGAGAAAAAAATAAAAATCCTGCCGATTTTCCCCCACCACCACCACCAATCTGTTAAAGTAAATATTTTTTTCCCTCATTTGGGTAAAGACTGCAGCGGGATGCAGGGGCCGGGCAGCCTTGCCCAGCATCGCTGGGAACAACGCAGGGTTGGGGACCATAAGCTCATCCCTCTTCCATCTCAGCAGTGGAAAAAAACCCATGGAGGAGGGCTGCCCCAAGCCCCTCGATTTCTCCACCCCTCCCCGAGAAGCTGCGTTTGCTTGAACCTGAGTACCATGAACCAAAGGCAGGGGAATCAAAAGAGCTGAAGAACAACATGCTGGGGGGGAAGTGCCAAACCATCGCTAACAAGATGAGCTCTGCTCCGGTGCATCCAAGGAAGGAACAAAGGCACCGCGTGCAACGGAGCAGCGGCTCTGCGCAGCACAAAGCCAAAACACTCCCCAGCAGCTTCGTTAGCGATCTTTTAAGAGCATCTTTCACTCTTATTAAGGTCTCTGGACACAAAAGGAGACAAGCAAACGTGGGGCGGGAGACCAAATGCCAACAGCGGGTGGGAATAGCCCCAGCGCTTTACACAGGCTGGCCTACGGAGCCCTGCAATGCAGCCTGAGCTCTCCTCCGCTCTTCTTCTTGCCCATCAAGCGTGCGCGACTGCCCGGCCCCAGCGCACATCCTGGTTAGCTGGAATGTGACGGAGAATTGCACGCTGGAACCTGTAGTTCTTCAGCAGGTCGCCACCATCCTCGCCATCTTACGGCTGCTGGGGGGTGGCCCTGGGGCACTGGCACTGAACGGCGAGGAGGTGGTTGAGATGTTCTGCAAGGTTAATAATGGAAAGGGTTGAATCATTTTCCTGGCGTGCCTGCTCTGTGAACAACAGGGGAAATACAGCGCGCTCTGCCAGGCAGCGCTGGGCCAGGACACCAGCTCCAGCCTTCATTTCCCCGCTGCTCTCTAAGAGCTTTGAAATAAAAGAGGCAGCGCTGGAAAGCAACGCTGTCTGGAAAGAATAAAAGCAAGCAGAGCCCATGTGTTGGCAAGAGAGCTCACCGTAAAATGCATTCAAAGGGGAAAAAAAAAAAAAAAAAATAATCTTGGCGGAGACGTCCCCTCCGAAAGAGCAGAGCTGCGGTAACCAGCAGTGGCAATAAATCAGCTTTCCCCAGCAGGCAAAAACACGCACTGGGCTCTTCCCCGGGCGTTGTGAGAAGCCCCTTGGCCACGCGCAAGGGAGAGGAGCGGGATGCGAGGCATCCCCCGGGGAGCCGGGCGCAACTTCTTTCACCCGGTTTTCCTGGTGATTTGTGGGGGAGGCGGATCCGCTCCTCTTTCACGCCTCATAAGCTTCATAGCTGTCAGACTAACGTAACAGGTAATTAACTACTAAACAGCCATTTTCTCCTCCTCTCCGGAGGGAAATTGCTCACCATCCAGCTAGAAAATGTTTCTTTAGTGGTTTGCAAAGAGGAAAAGAAAGTCGGGAGTTTCTGGCAAGCAACAGGGGTGCCACAGCCAAAGAGGGGCATTCGCAGAGCCTGCAACACGGACATATGGATGCAGGAGAAATGGAGCCCTTGAAAGTGAGAGAGATGATGCTTATCCAGTTGTGGGTGCTGCAAACTCCCCAGTTCCAGTTCGAACACCACCAGCAATAACCCTGGTTCCTGCCTGCAGACACCCCACGGAGCTGCCCAAGCGCAGCTGCAGCCAAAACCGATCCAGCACTTGAAGCTCAGTTATCGGCTCTGCAGTCCATCTGCAGGCCGGAGTTATTTAATATGAAGAGGAAAAAAAAAAATCCCACCCTTCTCACAGTTTGCAGGGCCAGGCTTCGAGAACTGCTGTGCCCAAGCAGCATCCATCCTTGTCGCTTTTCCAAGGAGAGTGGTGTTGAAGCATCGTTTCCCCGTCTGTTGTTCTAATAGCATTGGTCTCCACCACCCCTTTACAAGGACATCCACTGCTGGGGATTGCCTAGCCAATCTCCCAACCCAGCCTTCAGCCCGAAGTGCTCCAGGGCACGTCCGCCCAAGGGTGACACCTGACTGGCAACAGGAGCCATCGCCTGAGATCCAGGTTTGCCACTGCTCTGTGTCACCCTCTCCTGACTCAGTTTTGGAAAGAGCTTGCAGAGCACCAAGTGCTTCACTTTGAGGTTTGATCTCCCTCATGACATGGTCTCACATCACACTTTCAACTTTGAGCACATTTTCAAGCACCATCTTTTAAGGACCCGTTCCCTCTGCCTTAGCACAGCCCAACCAGCCTTTGGCCTGTGAGAAACATAACATTTTCCTAAACAGAAACCCCAAAGCAGATCCAACTTTCTAGAAATGCCAAATTTTCTAGCCTGAGGCAGAAACATCCAGTACTGCAGCCTTGCGAACATGCATCCGAGGAACTCCACGCGCTGCCCTTGGCCACAGAAGATAGCCACATGGATGCTGAGGAGCCGCTCCATGGAAGCTGGGTTAGAAAAGGGATACCCGCTGATGTTCAATCCGAATCAACAGAATGGGTAAAAAGAAAAAAAGCAGGATTGCAAAGAAACACAAACAAAAGCCGGCAGCCAAACTTTTGTTTGAAAGCCTGTCAGGTCTAGACTGCAACGTGTGAGGAAGGAACAGCTCGAAACCACAGCTGCTAATGGTTATGGATTTGGCAATCAAAATGTCTTTGTTAAAAAAAAAAAAAAAGTTAACTGCCTTACTATTGAGGTTACAAACCGCAGCCTTGATGCATTGTTGCAGTCAACATCCTCCCTGCTGTTTTTGAGAGCTTACATCTGCTGCTGGCAGATCATGTGCTGGCATAGGCTCCCTTCGCGAGGATGCGCGAGGCATTTTGCTAGCCTGCCTTCCTTTCCCCTTCTTCCCACAACGATGCCTGTCACTCCTTGCCTGCTCTGCCCCTCGCATGCTTAGCTGGTACGCAACCAGATCCAGACGCAGCAGGCTGGGATCGCCGCAGGATCCTTCCCCCAGCCAGTCGGATCCATCCGGTGGGTGTTCTCCGCCTCCCAGCCTCGAGCCCGGCTCTCGTCATGTTCCTACACCACAAGCTGTACTTTGATTCAAAGGGCAGGGGAAGCAATTAAAACGTAATAAGTAATAACAGGACTTTGAAATGTAGATTTAATATTCAAACTCGTGCTGGTGCACATGGATTTTAAAATGCTGAGCAGTCTGCCAGGGCTATGGCCTGCAAGGAGACCTGGAGGACTCGGCATTGCCAGCAAACACGGCGCACGACGCACTCCCTTTGCCCTCCCCGAACCGGCGTCGCAGGACCTACAGCCACCAACACCCTTCTGCGGCTCAAATCCCAACCTGAGAAAACACCCACCCATGGTAAACCCTACAAGCAGCGCAAAAAGGGCTTGAGATGTTTATGGAGTGCCTGATGACTCTTGGGGGAAACTGGGTGGACTCGGAAAAATATTCGGTAGTGTACTAGGCTCAGCTGAAAGAGCCGTTTTCATCCTCCTGTGCCAAGGGACAGCGGAGGCAGGGCTAACCTCAGCTGCAACGCAGCCCCACCACCCGCGCTGTCGGATGAGACCTGGCAAGGAGGAGGAAAGAGGTGATGGGGACGAGGAGATGACGGGAAACCACGGCACCTGCTTCTGGCTCAAGCAGCTCAGAGCGCCTGCACCCTGCTAGATACAGCCAAACAACACCAGCCAGCTTCTTAAAGTCCTTTCGTAAATCAGAGTTGCAAAGCAAAGGGGTAAAAATGGCGCAGCCAAGCGCAGCAGGTGACCAAGATCAGCTGAACTTCAGGGAAAAAAACCTAACTTTGGTGGACACAGCCCTGCGCAGATAAGGCATCTGCGTCCCTGCCCTGGTTTACTTCAGCAGCCACCACTCCCCGCGCTGACCCTTGCTGCTACTCCCCGAGGAGGCGTGACGCTGGCGGCTGCTTCCAGCTATTGATTCAATCCCACCAACGTGATGGGATTTCTCACGGCCCAACGCACGGCAGAACCAGGATATGCATCTGAGCGACCGGTCTGTCTGGGGTTATGAAATTGATGACACGGTGAGGAAAGCTTAAGCAAGCAAAGTTCTTGGCCACTTGTACATTTACCACAGCGGCCATATTCCATAGCTGCCAGCTCCTCTGTCATTTGGGGTCACCACCTAAGGGGTGGTCACGGCTCAACCTGATGGAGCTACAACCGGACGGTGAGAGCATGGGGCACCTGAGCAGCAGCCAGGCCCGAGGTCAATTTTATCTAACCCTTGGTTTTAGCATTAAATAAAACACCAAACAGCAAGAAGGCGGCAAGTATCAGTGACCACATCTGAAAGGAGGAAAAAAAAAAACCCCACACCACTGCCTAGTTTGCTGAAATGGTAGCAGAGGCTAAGTCCACAGTCATCATTAATTAAGTCATATGCTTCAGCCTTGGCTTCGTTTTTTCCCTAGGGTCTAGGAAACCAGAGGAGAGGGCAAGCTAGCCTCTATCATTCGATTTCTTTGGCATGTTAATGCATTCCTAAATTAATCATCATCAAGTGACAATCTCTCCTTCATCTTAACAGACTGAGCAGTGGCCTCAGTAAACCTGCTGGCTTATGCAAGGCAGCTGGAGCCTTAGAAGAGTCTCTGATGAAAACCAAAGCACTTCACATAAGGAAAAACTCCCCCATCTCTTACCGTCTATAATCCAAACCAGCTGCACGCCTGCTCCGCTCTGCTCCTAGAACCACAAACCAGGGGGGCTTTATGCGGTGAGAAACCGAATAAAAAGATGCACCACCCCACAAGCCAGACTAATGCCTAATACTCCTTGATCTGGCATTAGGCTACATGCAAAAGACAAATTCAGCTTAGGAGAATTTGGGGACCTGTAAAGTTCAAAGGCCTTTCGTCGGTTGCAATCATTAACAGTCACCGAGATTGCTGCAGAAGGAAGGATATCTGATCTAGCCTTCAAACCCCCACTAAAAATCATTCATTGGTAGAGATGCAATAACTAAACCTCAGGAATGAGAAGGTAAATATCCCGCTGGTGGGGGGTGAGCGAAGGTGCCAGGACAGCCACAGCATCGCACAAACCAGCATTTGTCTCGCTCCGAGCCTGCACTAGGAAACCTTTACTTTGGGGAGAAGGTCCTCGTAAAAAGTCTCTACGTATTTATACTGTTCTTCAAAGTAGATGTTAATGTATATGTTTGTGTTTCTTCCTCTCATTAACTTCTTTCTTAGGAAAATATTACCAGCAGGCCATTGTTCCTTTATTTGGAGATAATCTAAACAGGCACCTTCTGGAATCTAAATATAGGCAATTTCTACCCTTCTTCTTCACATTTCTTTGAGAATTTAAAGCAAGTCCTGTATGCTTCGTGTCCAAGTCTCATTTTTTTGCCGTTATTTTCACAAGGGAGGCAAGAGGAGGGCAAGAGATTAAACACAAATTTCCTGAGAAGGAAGGATGGAGCCTATTTAAATGATAGTTGCAATCTCGTGGCCCAAAAATAGCTTAGACGTGTTCCCTTGTGCAGATTTAGGACACTAAGCGATCACCTACAAATGAAAAATAAACACTTTACTCCCGTCAAACATAATTACCCAATATTTCAACCCGAGATAATAGCTACATCTAGATATCGGCATGTGTGTGAGCTTGCATTCTAAATAAGTCCAAACACACCTATCAACTACTAAAATAACAGCAGCGGAAATGTTCTTTTCCCAGTTAAAGTAATAGTCTCTTGGATCAAAGTCATTAGCAAAATGAACACGGACTTCAGAGCACATTAAAACAGCATAAATGTAAATAGTTCCCTGCTTGCTTTAGACTCTGGCCAAGCCCTGCCTGCACCATCCCATGTTTCCCCAGCGAGCGCTGCTGAAGTCACCGACACCTCACGCAGGAAAAGAAAGGCAGCTCCTTGCTCTGCTCAAGGTGTCGGTGACGTCAGCCCCGGAGCAAGGAAAAGCCGTCGTCAGTGCTCAGATCTCGATGGGGGAAAAAAGAAAAAAGTTTCCAGGTCACCTTTAGCGACAAAAAGCATAACAAAGGGATCATTCTGGTCTTGACCGAGGCTTTTTGGGCAGCTGCCATGAAGAGAAGGAAACGAGCCCAGAACGCGCTTCGAGGAGGTGTAAGATGTGCAAAGCTCAACTGGAAATACTGAGATTTAAGAGCCGCGCAGAGGGAGCTCCGGGCACCAGCCAACCACCCGCCCACAGCAGCGAGGCCGAGTTCAGAAAGCAGCTTTTGCTTCAGGCCCCTGCGAACAAAGCAGGGGACACTTGGTACCCTGGATGGACTTCCCTACCTGATAGTAACTTCTGCTCCTAGAGCAGCTTCCATCCAAAGATCCCAGCTTTGAGCAGTAACATTAGGCACACATAACCTCTGACAGGGAAGCACAGCTTTATTTTCCACGTGGGAAGGAGACCCAGAGGAACGGATTTAACTAATTCATGCAATAAGTAGCACAACTGGGATTAGGGCAATGTCATCCGACGTGATACTGATTTTAATCACAAGGACATCTCTGCTCTGCTCTTCCTCTGCTCCCTGCCAGCTACTGCGTAACAAGATCCTGTTCTGTCATCACTTCTCGCATGGCTCTTGCGGATCTGCAAACCACTTCAACAACCTCAATCGGTCTTCAAAAACTGTACGCAGGGCAGAGCTGCAAGATTGACCCCTCTGAAGGGGTGACGCAAGGCCATCTTACAGATAAATAATGCAGATAAATAACCAGTCCCTAATAATAATGCAAGCTCTTGGGGCAGGGACTCGGTCTGAGTCTGCCAGTGCAGCAGACGGTGAAACAGGGCATCGTCGCTTGATGTTGTTTTTTGAGCACAAGTGTAAAAAAATATATTAAATGAGGATAATGATAGAAAAATACCAGCAGGGTGCCACTAACATCTTCATTAGCAACCTGAGAGAGGATGCAAACAGCAAGGAAATTAAATCTGCAGACAGTACTAAATAGGGAGAGGATGACAGCACCAAAAAGACACAGAAATAATAGAAAAGTCGCAGGGGAGACAGACCAGGAAGAATCTCCCTTGCCTACGGGAACGAATGGTCACAACAGAGAGTCAAAACAAACTTCTGCGGCTGCTGAAAAAGGCAGGGCCACCATCAGAAGGCAATGAGCAGGACAGGGAACTATGTCGTCTTCAGGTGGTGGGTATAACCTGCAAACCTGGCTTGCCCTGCACTTGTGAAATGATTTCTTCCGGAAAACACAGAAGCTTCAAACACGAATTGGTGAGGAGAGGTGTGAGTCAAAGCACAGTGCCTGAAAAGAGCTCCGTGGTGGCTTAATCTCCGAGAGGTCTCTGCTGCTGCACCACGTTACCTTACTTGCTAATACACTGCAGATCTTTAGAAAACATTCTATGTTTTTTGTACGCCACAAGTGGCTAAAACACATCATCTTCCTTTCCCTCTGCCTCTGAAGCGAGGAGGAGTCTTTGCACACCAAGAAACGGCTGGATTACACTGCTGACAATGGCTTTGGTGCCGGTGGCTGATGAACCTGGGCTGAATCATCAGCATGAGCAACAGGGATTTCCTGCTCCCAGCAAGATCCAACTCGGATCTCTGAGCTGGCGCTGCACACTGTTTCGTCCTACTAGCACTTGCAATTAAATTAATCTCAGCTTCCTTCGGATGCTCTTGCTGCTCACAATAGTCCAGAAAAACATACATTTCCTCATAAACCAGCTTTAGAAGGACACTCAGATCTCTTAATTCAACCTTAGCAGCTAGGGAAACAAACGCCGCATAGAGCAATCATGGGAAAAAATGGATCACTGTAAAAAGGCAACAAATTAGGAATTATAAATAGTTTACAATATGGGAGCAGCAAAAAGCCAGTGAGATGTATACCTGCATGTGCCACGGCATCATGGCATTGAGATGAGAGGTAAATCTCTCACCAATAGGTCTGATAACAGCGCTCCTGAAATACACTACTCTTCCCCCAGTGTCTCTGCAGCCAAGCGGTTCCACCGAACTGGGGGGAATTTATAGAGAGCAGAGCTAATTGTGAGGCTCCTCTATGGGAAGATTAAAAGCTAGTTACCTACAGCTCAATTTCCAGAAGCTGTCACAGCCATTTTAGCAATGCCTGAAAAACATACTCACAAAGGGAGAGGGGGAATTGTTAGGGGCAGAAAAGTACTTGCGAGAGACGTATCTTTCCACCAAGAAGAAAGCAAGATTCTCCATTTGAAACCAGTGTAAATCAGTGGATGCTACAGGAAAAAAAAAACCCTACACCCACCTCAGTGTCCTTTCCTCTTCTGTCTCCCAAGGCTTGATCCCATGCAAGGCCAAACACTGCTGCAGATTTCGGTGTATTCCAGTCCCAAAGCTCCCTCTGCTGCTCGTATTCCAACCTCTCCCCATTCTGCCCACGACTGAGAAGAGACACAACCTCATGAGAAATATTCTCTTCATCTCCAGTTTCCAGGCATCTCTCTCTGCTAAAAAACCTCACAGGGTTTGTGAAAGCCAGAAGTGCACTTTGTAAGAAACAGCCCCCAGCTGCTGATGCTTCTCGAATTCTTCATGGCAAGACGATGTCCATAAGCCTGGTGTGGCCTCCTCCTCTGTCCCAAGGAATCCTTTTCTTTCATCTCATAAGATGGTCTTGGTTCACTATCAAGCCCTACATGGTCTGGTGTTTCCCATAAGACCAAGACCTGCCCACAAGGAGCAGTGGAGCGACTAGACATGAAACGGTATCGAGATCAGCTGTGCTGTGCTTGGTACCAACCACAGGCTTTTTAAGTGAAGAAAACACACCCCGAGGAAAGCCACCACTCCAAATTTTAGGCCTGGAGTCAGTCACAGCATCACAGACTCAGACCTCAGGAGGTCTCTAGTCCAACCTCCCCATCAAAGCAAAGTCGACACTGAATTCAGGTGAGGGTGCTCAAGTCTTTGTCCTGTTGGGTCTCGAAAATATTCACAGGTGGAGACTGCACAACCCCTCTGGGCAGTGCCTGCTCCAGTGCTCAGCTGTCCTCACTGGGAAATTTTTTTTCTTAGGTCACACCAAAACCTTTCTTTCAATTTATGACCATTGTCTCTCATCCTCCTGCTGTGTACATCAGCAAAGGGCCTGGCTCTGTCTCTCTATAAGCTCCTTGCAGAAAGTAGGTCTCTCTTCTTCTCCAGCCTCTCTTCACCAGGCACATGCTCCAGCCCCCTGTCATCCTGGTGGCCTCCACTGGACTCACTCCAGATTATCAGCATCTGTCTTATGACCACGGTATTCTAGATGTGGTTTTACCAATGCTGAGCAAAGAGGAATAACCACTTCCGCTGGCCATACTGGGCTGTCATGCCACCAGCCCTCCTTCCTGCGAGGGCTCCCATTCAGCTCACTGGCTGCCAAGATCCCCAGCACCTCCAGCAGAGCCACTCCCCAGCACCAAAGCAGGGCTTAGTCCACCCCGGGTACAGGGTCTGGCGTTGGGCCTTCAGGAAGATCATGTCAGCCCTTTGCCTCCCGCCTATTTAGGTTCCTCTGAATGGCAGCCCAGCTGCTGAGCAGTTCGAGGTAAAGTTCAAGGAAAATAAGTTCAAGGAAAAATCCCCGAGGAACACCATCTGCAATAAGCCTCCGAGGAGATTACAAGGTAACCACCATAGCACTTTGAATCCGAGTGACCCAGCCAGTTATCAGCGTTAGTCCACCCACCCAGACTATAGTGACTCAACTTGGATGCATGCGTGCTGTAGAAGACCAAGCTAAAAGCCTTGCTAAATACAAAGTAAAAGAAATTCACCACACTAACTACTGTATCACAAAAGGTAATCAGCTTAGTCAAGCATGATTTTACCCCTAGGTAAATCCACACTGGCTATTCCCAGTGTCCTCCTCCTCCATGTGCCTAAAATTGGCTTCCAAGAGGAATTGCTCTATGAATTTCCCAGAGACGAAAGTGAAGCCAACTGGCCTGAAGTGTCCAGGATCATCCTTCCTTCCCTTTTCAAAGATGGATGTAATAGTCACCTTTCTACAGTTATCAGGCTCCTCTCCTGACCTCCATAATCTTTCCAAGGTAAGAGTGGCCTCACAAAGACATCTGCCAACACACTCAGCACATTTGGATGCATGCCATCAGCACCCATGGACTTGTATGGGTTGAGACTTCTCAAAAGATTCCTGATTCAATCTGCCTTCCCTACAGGTAGTCCCTCTCCTGCTTGAGCCCTGCCTCTAGGCACGAGACCTCTGGGAGATCCTGTTGGGGGAGCCTGAGGCGAAGAAGGCCTCAGTACCTCAACCTTATCTGTGTCCCTGGTCACCAAATCACCTGCCTCATTCAGGAAAAGGCCACTCAAACATCTCTTGACTTCCTTGGGAGTCTTGATCCATTATGATCTCCAGCTGTCCCTCCTTCCCTGTATACAGGGGCTCTGGATGTCCTCTCTGCAGGGTCTCCATGAAGACCCTGTGGCTCTCCTGTCCATCCTCCCCAGTGGGAGGGTGCTCACCTCCTCTCACAGTTTCTTCTCCTGGTGACTCGGTGTTCCAGCCAGCACACAACTCTTACCAATGAGGCCACTGTGACCTCCAGCTCCAGGAATAAGCACCAGGCAGTTCCAGCAGCTACAGACCTAGATGCCCCTGCTTGGGCCAAGATACCCACTCCAGAGTAGCTGATCCTGCTGGTACCACAGGGCAGGGACAAGGTCCCATAGCACACTACTACCATCGATGCAGAGTTTCTCCACATTTCCACGCCTTATTTTGAGTTTCCACACCCCTTCACATCCTCTACCACACAAATCTCTGCAACAACTGCAAAGTCTCTGCAGGCTGTGCTCAGGGAGTTGTTTGCTGCGCTCCAAAAGCAGCCAAATAGGTGCTAAACCCTTCCAAAGTCCTTCCTGAGGTAGGAAGATCAGCATAGTTATACACAGAAGTAGCAAAAGATTGCTGCCTGGCTGGGCAAAACTCAGAGCAACTCTTTCTATTAGGACTCCCATGAAGTTTCAAGAGCAATCAGTGCTTTAGAATCCACATTGAGGTAAAATGTAAGCTCCCGAGTTTGCCAAATGAGGATGAACACCAGAAATGCAACACCAACGCACTGCAAGTTCCTGTCTTCCACAGTCCAGCCCAGCCACAGCATCCTGGTGCACATCTGTCCGTGCAGCAAAAGAAGCAACGGCTGTCACGAGCCCTTGCAGAACAGTCTCTCAAGCCAGCATCAGTTTAATTAAACAGGCGTGAGTCCTTATTGAAAAGAGTTTCAGAGCATGTAAGAAACTAGTTTCAACCAAACTACCTCACTGCCAGAGAAGCTGACGATGGAGTTAGCCTGTGTTAGTCCACTGCTCCCTTCCATCACTGCTGAAATACATTTGCTTGGTACATTCTCTTTCTAGCCATACAAGACCACACAGTAGTTGTGTCTTCTCCCATTGCAGTCTAAAATCTCCATTCGATGTCTTCTCTAGACCACGTCATGGAGGCGAGATATACTACTTTAAAAGTTTGCTGGCTAATGCAAGTTTGTAAAGGTTTATTTGCTGTACTCACCTGCTCACTAAACTGCTCTTGTGATAAACAATCGGTCACATCCACACAGCCTAGGAGGCACCCTGAGGGATAATCGTTCGGAAATTCCACATCTGCATCAAAAGAAACATCTCATAAGTGGTCTCACAGCCCCACACACGTAGCTGGGGTCTTCTAACCCCCAGGTGCTTTTCCCTCCCACCATGCACTTCTACTTTTTGAGGCACAAGAAAACACACAGCAATTTTAACACCCTTTTTCCAGCTCAGGATCTTCACCATGACAGGACTAAGGTTGGGAGATTTAATTATATATACACCTTTCCCTGCTTAGCTTCTGAGAGAGGAACATACAGTGCAGGAAGAGCTCCTTGCCCCAATGCGGGAGCAGACAATCCTGCTGTATGGCACTTAAGCTGGATGATGTGCAGGAACACAGCACAAAGAAGCGTACAGCCCAGCCACCAGCACCCTCCTACCCACAGGAGTGAATAACTTCTTCCCAAGAACCTGCAGCTCTTCAATCCCGATTTCCACAAGGTCAGAATATACGAAAAGCCTTTAACATCACTGTAAACAGACTGAAGCGCAAGCCACTTCATACGCACGCAAGCACACACTCGATAGCTTGTTGCTTGAGCCAAGAACAAAATGAAGTCCTTTGCTGTCAAAAGCTATCACGGAAGTCAGGTGCAATTCGATGGTGTTTGTGCTTGGAGAACGTGACCAGCTAAAGAATGGAGTTAAAGTCTGCCACCACAGCCATTTGGCTGACAAAACGTAGAGAGGATGAAGAGAATTTCAAGAACAGAAGGTTAAAAAGTGAAGCAGCAATAACCACTCAGCAGAGGAGCCTTTCTGACACTGCTCATTATGTGGCTCAATGTATCAAATAATACAAAGATTCAAGGAGAGAAGTTCACCTTTCCGGAGCAGCATTCTGTAGGTGGTCTCCAGTTCAGAGATTTCCTGAGGGGAAGGTCTTTTAGCAGTAGCTGCAATCCATAACCGCCCTCTATGAGATGTGTACCAGGTCCTGCCCTCCACCCTAGAGAATAAAGGAGGATTTAGGACTTACATTGCAGTAGAAAGCACCCACACGGACAGATTTTTCAATAGAACGTTTTGCTACACAATTCCTGCTGCTAAGCTTTGCCCTCACTATTTAAACTCAAGCAATGTGTCAGCACTACAGAGAAAAGCTGAGATGGGCAAGAAATAATGCCACAAGCAGAGTATGTCCTCACTGCTTTAGAGCAGCAGCAAAAAAGGACATCAGTCCCCTCCAAGTACAGCAGCATGCCCAACACACGTGTAAGACAACCTGCTCGTACAATTCCCTTACAAGCTCAAAAAGTTACGCACAGTAAGCATGCAATCTAGGGACTAATAACGGACTACGCATCTGTATGAAGCGGTCGTTAGCTGCAGCTCAGGCATCAATGCTGCAGCTGTATCAGAGCAGCTGACAGCAGCCCCAGACTACTTGGATGCAGAAGCCGGGGCACATTAAGATTTACAGCATCTTTAGGTCGGGAAGTGAAAAAGCTTTGCTCTCTAAAATGAACAATTCTGTGAAGGAAAGGAAAAAAAAGGCTAAAGAAGACTCTTTGTTCTGTTAGTGGTTGGAAAGGTGAATTAACACGCCCGGGATGCTGCGCTGAAGGCGCTTCTCTTTGCAACCCAATTCCTAGCCCAGAGGGGGAAGGTGGCAGCAAGGGGTGGGTGCATGTGGTTGGCTTTTTTAAACAAAGCCGGGTGCCACTGTTGGCATCTTTATGATGGACAAAAAGAACAGAAGAACATACTTCACATTTTCATCTTATTTGCCTTTCAGAAAGGCACACTGTGACTACAGTGCAGAAATCTTGGCCTTTCTCTACATTTACCCACTGTGAAGTAACTTCTACCTTCCAGGTTAGCTACTTTCATGAAAAGTGGACTCACAAGCTTCTCAAACCATCAGTACAGTGGATGAGGAAGCATGGCTTCCAAACGTGGAGCTACCAGTAGGTATTAGTCACTGTACGATGCAAGCGAGTCCACAGAGGTCCTCTGAGGAGCACAACTTCCCATCTCGCCTACAAAGCAAGAGCTGACCAGGATACATCACAGTTCAGGCCACACCTGTACCTTTTGATTCCTCTTACGAGCAAGGAAGCCCAAGGCTGGTGCATGCTGAGGCACCAGCCATCATCTGAGATCTCCTGCAACTCTCGATCCTGAATCCGCAACCTGTTCCGCTCCGAGCCAGACTCATTTCCAGCGTCCATGGAATGGATGGCTTTCCTGTGCGGGAGCAAACCAGTTTGGTCCACCCACTTCAGAGTGTTCAAAAGAAATAAGAAAAAGGTTAGCACCTCTCTAGGAAAAAAATGTATACCAAGTGCAAATCCTATTTGAAGTTTTCCTTCATTTAAGGACAGAGGTATTACTCTTATTGGGGTCACAATTCCCTCCTTGCAAGCTCACTGCACTTACATGCAATACTCTGGCAGGAGGAAAAGCAAGGTCATGCTCTGCTCTGCGTGGCTTTTCCTTTCTATGCATCACAGCTAAATTACGGATGTAAAGAACAAACCTATCTGCTGGTGTTTCACAGTATTCACAGGAAGGCACAATTTTCAAAGCATATTCACAGCCATCAACACTTAAAACTGGGAATCATCCAACCTCCAAATGCTTCTCATGCACCACCACAATTGCAGTGGAATTGGAAGGTAGAGATTATGCTCTTTAGAAATTGCAAATCTAGCAGAAAAGGCTTCATAAATAGAGCTGAAAAAGCAACACAATCTTAGGCTGGCTCTCAGAAATTCTTCCAAGTTCCTGAAAAAGAGGCAGGAGACTAAAACCCAGATAAACCAAACCTCCCAAGAGCTGGAAACAGAGCAGGGCATTGGCAAACCTTTTCTGTCCCCAACTCAGATGGCTAAAGAGGATCTCTCAGACACAGGGGAGGAAAGAGGTACCACAAACATGGTAGAATTCACAATTCTTGAGCTCAACTATCATAAAGTTAGTCATTATTCTGGTAGAAATCATTCAACCCATACTGACCAAAGGAGCAGGCTGAAGAAGATGGGGATTCACTAAAACACCAGAATTCCGAGTCATCTTTGTGTCCGGGCTCCCAGCTGGCTGGCTCAGCGTGCCACAATTAATGGCTTCAATGGTTTCATCCAGTCTGCAAGCACAAAAAAGAGGCATGAAAATTCCCTGCTTCCCTCGGCAACGTCTCCCTTCTCCCTACACAAACACTTCTGACCCAAAGCATTTTTTAACCACCTCCCCCAGTTAAACAAATTCCTTGCCAGGTCTGATTCCTAATTTGAACAGTCACTCTACTGTAGAAACTGCCTGAATTTGAGATGAATTGGTTCTGTCGAGAGAGGCCTTCTGCAACATCTCTTTCCAGGGCAGCTTTCTCTTTAACAGACATGCCAGCTACTGAAACCCCATGCAAGCTTTGCACAGTTGGGCTTAGGAGGGGGGTCTCAGCAGAGTTGTGCTGAAAGAGACAGTATGCTGCAAGCCAAAAAGACCCTCAAGGAAGAAAAAGATGTAAAACTGCATCCTAGTGTCCGAAGTGCCCTTCAGGGGGCCAGCTTGCTCAGCTTTCCTTACACTTGCTCTTCCAGATTCAGCCAGACCCCTATCCATAATGATTGTCACCTCTCTGTTCTCAGGGATGCCTTCACACTGCCAGTTCTCACTCACTTGCTGTGGTATTCAGCCATGCTGTTGTCTTCTTCCAGGATCTGTCTGCCAGCAAAGTCAATGGTGATTTTTTTGGCAAGCCGAGAGGCGTGACGCAGCTCCCGCAGCTCCTGCTCTCTCTTCTGGAGGGCCTCCCTTTCCTGCTTGGAGAGCCACTGGTTGGAGTCCGTGGCAAAGTAATCTGATTCATCGTCAATGACCTGGGTTCGACGCACACTGGTGAGAAACAACCACAAGAGTAGAAGATGAGCACAGCAGGAGAGTCACAGAGCGCTGCCGGCCCCAAACCTGTCTTCCTACCGGCTCCCTTCTGCTCCCTCTAGAGCTGACTGTCAGGGACACAAAGCAAGGACATCCAAACGGGACCCATTCAAGGGGTTCACTTTTGTTCCACCAAATGCCAATGTTAAGCTGTCTGTAGCTACAGCCTAAATTTTAGAAGAACTCTCTAACATTTCCGTTAAAGGCAGCTTAGCCTGCCAGATAATTTATGGTATTTCACAATAGCCTCACAGTTAGTACCTTACCTTGTCCTGTCAAATTCCAACAACTTGTCTTTGTGTTTCACAGCCATCTCCAGGCCTGCTTTGAGTCTAGCTTCTTGTCGAGGCAGTAAGTCTTTGCTTATAGCATCCAAATTCCCCGAATTTTCAGCACCTGAGACAGAAAACAAATCACAGCTCAACAGTCAGTTGTTTAAAGCCCAGTCTTGGTGGGCCTGGCTGCAGAAATGCCCCCTAAAACAAAGGCCATTTAAGGAGCTGAAAGAAGAACTTTGCACCACAATCAGCACCTTTCCAAACCAGGTTCAAGCCCTGATTTTCCCTCTAGCCCCTTTCACAGACTCCCTCCTTCAAGGGGGAGGAGGGAGTAGTATTTAAATACTACAATGACAACATCTAGGTAGCGTTTAGAGAGAAGGTCTTCGATTCTCTTTCACCCTTCCCTAACAATTTGTGCAGTCCAAATTCCACCCATCACCATCCGCAGGCCTTGAGTCCCCTCCTAAAAGCCAAATTCTCTCACAAGTGTTGTTACCTTCACAAAGAGACCCTTGGTCACGACAGATCACTGACAATTGCCGGTTACGCACAGAGCAAGCCTTCCACCTGCTGCGGTATGAACCTCTCGCAAATGAAATCCTCCCCCACCACACCTCAGCAGGATTTTCATACCAGCTATTGCTAGAGATGGAGAAATCTATTCCCCAAAATGACCTCTTCTTTCCTACTGTTTCTGGCAAGGGGCCAAAAACCAAACAAACAAAAAGCGGGGCAGCGGGGGGAAAGGTTTGCATGGAAGGCACAATGGAACAGACCAATGTATTTCACAGAAGACATCATGCACGCTAATGCCTTCATTTCAGGGAAACAAAATCCCTGTACTTCCCTGTCGTCGCCGATCCACATTTTTTCACTCCCCAGACAAATAGTTAACCACGTTTTAGCTTTCACCTACACAGATAATGCACAACACGAGAGCTGGCAGGGGCAGAAGGGAAAACCAATAAAATGGGTAAGAAAAGGGGATCCTGAAGTACATCAGAATTTCTACAGGAAGATTATAAACAGACCAACTTTGTGATCAGCTGTTACTCTCAAGGACTCATGGGACCTCCTGCCATCTCAGCAGCTCTAAAGAGAAGTTGACACTGAGACCCAGAGTAAATATTTCCCCAGTTCTTCAGCAAAGTGTATTTTTCAACCAAGAACACTGTGACCTTGGCTATATTTCAGCTAAATTCAGACAAACATCCCCATAACGCACAGGTCTTCGCTGGGAGACTGGGTATTATTTCCTCTTGCTTTCCTTGGCTCTGTTCCTATTTTTAGCTCCCAAGATAAGCGTTAGACAAGAAGAGTCATCAGAAAATATTAACCACCACCTCTCTAGACCCAGCAAATCAGATAGCAGCACTTCATCTTCCACAGCACACATTCCACATGAGACTTATCCTAATTTTCAAGGACTGCTACAATGATCCAGTTCATGTGATTGATTCAGGAATGCCTAACGAGCCTCTGGCTAAGGACATTATACGCTGCCATTTGACACTCTCAGTTATCACCTCTGTTGAAGGTCACAAATGCTGCCGAGGGCTTTGCCGAGGGCTTGCTAAGAGGATCCAAGGAGCTGACTTCCCAGCCATCCTTTCAGTGCCCACCACACACACCATGCAGCAACAAGCCCAGTAAATTCTGAAGCAAATAAAGTTCACAAAATGTCCTGGCAATTTACATCCCAGAGAAACATTCAGGTGTCAGCTGCCAAGACAGAATTACCTTTAGACTTTACCAGTAATTCTTTAGAATTTGGATGAATGGACCTAAGACAACTTACACACTAGGGGACACACACACACTCATTCCTACACAACATCAAGGCAACTGTAGCACGGCGAGGCAGAGGAGGGCTCCTGCTGTCGCATTACCGATTGGACTCATTGTATTACAGGTACGTAATTGCTACTGACCTGCCATGAGCTTCTTCAGCAGCTTCTGGCTCTTGTTTGAGTCCCGTTGAAGAATGTCCTGCTCTTCTTTAGTGCATACCTAAGGAAAAAAATGAAGACTTAGGAAGGACATTATGTGCTTGACCAACTTCAGAGCCTTAGACAACAGCTGAGGGCAAGCTGTTCAAAATGGCCACAATAGTCCACACCTCCTTCCCTTCGGCATTATTTACATGGAGAGAATCCTGAAAGTTCATTCTTTACTAAAAGTCACCCACGAGAAATGTACAGCCTGGTCTTTCTTGGTTCTGTGGGTGGGGACACTACCAGGTGATCTCAAAGAATGAGAGATACACTCAGAACCTCCCCAAGCAGATGAGCAATGCTAAACACAGAGGTCCTCTCTCTTGGTAGGCTGCTTAAAGTTAAACAGACCTTTAAAAATAGCAACCAATCTGATTTAAAACATTTTCTTCATCCAACCAATATTTTCCCCTCTCCTGAAGTTAACCTTACTTAATCTGTAGTCATTAACCTGACCCCTTTCTCCAAAAGGTGTCCTTTCAACCAAATACAGGGTGTAAGAGGTATCCCAAATGATGCATGCCGCACAGGTGCTGAAGAGAAGTCAGCACACTGGCCCTGGCCATGTTTGCTGCCCCTTACAAGGCCACCAGGGCTGTGCCCAGGATGGGGCTGAAGCCTTTCACACATTTTGGACGCTAGTGTGACGCACAGGACAGCCACAGGAGACGGTCATACATCAGGAAAGCTCCAAAGTGATGTAAATTTTGAGGGAAACCTCTCCGCTCTCTGATGTGGCACATCATAAAAGAAACACAAAGTGACCTAAAGCCACAGCACTTCTCCTTCCCCTAAAAGGAGATAGTACAGGTTCTTTCCTGCTCAGCTTTAGAGCATGGAGAACTTTGCTAGAGGAACTTTGATCTGAGAAGCTAATTCAGCCCCGTGCCATTTCAAAGCCCTGAGCACACTATGCCACATTTGAGGACGGCAAATAAAAACCACTTTGTCACTAACCAGAGAACCACAGAACAAGCAGGGTCCTGAGCCCTCCTGCTCACAGACAATGCGCCCGCAAACCAAGCAGTTGTTGATGAGCTTGTGCTTCTGGCCCAGGCACTCGCAGGCGTGACGCCCAGGGATCAGGACGGCCAGCTTGTCTTGCCCCTCCTTGGTATACAGGCTGACATATTTGGGCTTCTTCTTAGAGGAACTGCTACTGCTGCTGACTCCACTGCTGTTCTCCTGTGCCTGAGAAGCAAAAAAAATAAACAAACAAACTGTATTCACTCTGCAATACCAGCAGCAAAGGGAAAGCACCGACCCTTGAACAGGCTGGGGAGACTCAGACAAGGGTTATTCTGCCTAACTGGAATGAAACTTGGACCAGACCCCAGATTCAACGGAAAGACGAGCTTAGGCTGCCAGAAAAGGTCCAAGGAATCTAAACAAAGCAAGGACATAAGGATCTTGCAGATCCACTTGATGTTTGCTGCCTCTGCAAGCTAAAACTGCTTGGGTCTAGATGGCAGGCACGCTGTCAGTCCTCCGGACCTGTGTTATCAACTCACGGGTATTTAACGTCTTCGAACAGCAGCTCAGCTACAGCCACGTTTATTTTCAAGGGCTATTTAGGTTATAGCAACTCCCTGTTCATAACTGTGAAGTCCTGTGTGCGCCTGTCCCCAGAAATAGAGCTGCTGTTGGCAGCAGGACCTCTTCACTCACAGCCAGTTCGCCACCCAGCATTTTTTGTGGTTTCCACCCAGCACAGCCAGCTGAGCAGAGGTTTTCCATGCACTGAATGTCCGAGTATTTCACTGTAATGTAAATTCTTCTCCTTGTTTCATGACTTAGCATCAGTGACTCTGTGATTCACCCCTCTGCGTTTCAGTCAGGGACTGCACTGGGTCAGGGTTTGGGTCAGGGACTAAGCTTCGGGTCAGGCTGGAGTAGAGAAACCCCGATCAGAAACAAAGCAAGATATATATATGATGGCTGGATTCATAATGTAATAGTAGAATTCTCTGTTTTCTCCCTCAGACCTTACACTTTGATCAGAGAAACAATAGGTTCCTCCTCCCACCCAACATCTCTAGCAGTTACCGGTTGAGAAGTGAATTGTTGAGAAGTTAATTGCAGGAATTAATTACAGCACAGAAACCATTCCAGAGGAACAGAACAAAGCCAACTCCTACCATTTCTCTGACAATACTCAAAAACAGATGCTTTGAAAAGCAAGCACTACACACTCCAGGCACAAACCTATCTCACAACACTATAAGAGACTGGTTTCAACCATGACTTGTGTGCTAGCCATGACCAAGAAAGACTAGGACTTATTACCCGTAGCTATTTCAGCAAGCAGCACTACAATATAAATGCACTCTCTGGCCTTTAGTTGTCATATCTGTGACACACTTGAAAATCCTCTTGCAGCTTGAGCGCAGCTTTTCTTTCCCTCTCCTCTCCACTGTCTCTCTCGACAATAACAAAGAGGATTTCTCAGAAGCCCTCTCCCAGAAAGCCCGTTTTCATTCTCCGCAGAACAACAGCTCGCTTTCTCTGCCTGCTGCACACTAGAGGATCACCCCTGCTCCCTGCCCCACACCCCAGCTAGCGTCTACTGCTTCTACAGCCCACGTCCTCCCACACTGCTTCTCTCAGTGACAGGGCTGTGCTGTGGCACTAGGACACCTCTTGCCTTGACTCTTTTTACCTGCTCTCAATAGCAGCAGGCTACTGGTTTAGTGACAAGAGGATGCAGCACCTCCAGCACCCCAGTTCTGCCCAACTGGCTTTACTGCCACTGCCAGATCCAAACGCTACTGTCATGAACAAAAAAAAAAACCAAAACCAGATAAAGCGACCTTGGTTAGCAAACCCTGGCAGAGCTTTCTCAGTGTGTCGTCACTGTTTGCTTTTTTTTTTAAATTAAGTTAGAAACTAACCACAAGGAAATGGAACATTACTGTCCATTTCTAACCCTCCAGTTCAAAAAAATGTGAGTTTTTTATCTTACAAACAAATACTTTTACAAAGACTTTGAGCGTTTGCAGCCTCCCTACAGCAAAAGCTTCAATTTAAAAACATAACTAAGTTCCACTACTTATTCAGGTGCGACCCTTACTTTCAGGATTTGGATGTTGCTCAGTCAGCGTTGCACCTGGATAAATCGTGGAATTTAATTATGGGAGGTGCAACGTGCTCGATGTTTATAGCATGAAGGACTCCACTGCAAGTCTAACAACACAAGCCAAGCACAGCACACGTCCACACACGTATTTCTGCAGAGCACACTCTTATGCTTCAGACAGCAATAGACTGATCTGCTGGATTTGACGCAACCCGCCACAGCTGTACAGCTGGATCCGGACCAAAGGAAGGAACCTGGGTTCCCAGCAAGCAGCTCCGAGTCAAAACCCACTCCAGCAGAAATAAAATCCAGAAATTCAGCCTAGCTAATTAGGACATTTAACAGCAAAGATTGTCATATTTGATGCACTGACTGTGGGAAGTGCTGAATGGAAAGCAAGTCTGCTGCAAAAAGTTAACTATCACAGAGGAAAGCAACTACCGCTTGCTCCATGGCCTTGTGCTGCTTGAAAATAGTGGGATTTCCTGGGTTTTAGTGTTTGTGTGCTCTCATTTTGCAGTTTCTTTCATTGCAGCTCAGGCTGTTTATGAATACTGCAAAAAAATGTCTCCACAAAATCAAATACCACCTCAATCTGAACACTAAAGGTGCATGAGTGGAGCTGAACAGGAAAGAGAAACAGCCAAACCAGAGCTGCTGCTCAGCGGAGAGGCACTCACTATGGCTCTCAGATTCCTCCATCTAGCGCCCAAAGCCTCCTCCCTGAAGCAGCCTGAAATATTTCAGTTACCAATTAAAGCTTTATTCCATCCGGCCGGGAAGGTTTACATCCAGCAAGTTCTACCCACTTGGTGGCTTCCTTAATGCCTCAACCTTCACACCTCTGCTTTAAAGAAATAGCTTTTACTACTAATTACAGCAACTACTTCCATCGTCTGCTCTCTCATCCAGGCTTCTTGTGGGGGCAGCAGGGGGAGTAAAATCCATTTTGCGATAGTCGCTTATTGATGATTATTTTACTCTCCAGTACAGACACAAACATACACAATCTTTCTCCCCATCCTTGTATTATCTGCCCCACAGCAGTGAGAACCCCATACACAGGGTATGAGCATGACCTGTCCAAATCCACGCCCAGTTTTGAACAGTCAGTGCACAGGAACAGCCGCCCCCCTCACTGCAACCAGGCGACCGTACAACTCGCTGACAGGACGCTCACAGTGTGGGACCCCTGCCTATCCCATCAGCTGCCAAAGTATTTGCTCAGGTTGTAGCTTGTAGCTGCCATGCTGCATGATATTTATGAGCGAACAAAGACACGCAAACGTATATCTCACAGCAGCTGTGCTGTATATAAGACAAGACAGCATTTGCAGGAGGAGACAAGCATTTATTACACCCCGTGACGTAGCTGGGAAACACAAACATGCTTTCAGGTACATAACCCACTTTGTCATGACTCTGATAATGAAGGATTTGTATTTCTGAAAGCTTATTTCCACTTTCCAATCACATCTTTTGCTAGTGTTCGACACTACCTTTCTCCGCGACCCAGGTTCAAAGCATGCCCTCAGCAGCCAGTGTCAAACAGCCTGCCCCCACGTACCAGACACACTCACCTTGGCCAGGTCAAGGGGGGTTTTTACTTCCTCTACATGTGCACTTGGCTCAGCGTATGCAGGCATCTCCTGCTTGTTCCTTCCTTTGCGTTTACCCTTTTTTGCTTGGTCTCCAGCCCGAGGCACTTCTGAAGTCTCTGGAAGCGTGCATTAGCACAAAGAAACGCTGGGTAAGTACCAGCAAGAGAAAGATGTCCCCGAACTCTTGGTGAATGAAAATTGGCTTTACACTGTCATGACATACAGAAATAGGAACAATCACAGGCGTTTGTCGCATGTAATTGTTTATAGACAGAATAACTGAGACAAGCTTATTTGAGACTTCAATTCCTTCCTCCCCATATCACTCACCATCCTTTTTCCGATACACTGGCAAAGGCTCAGAGGGCAGCTGGGAGGATTTCCGCCACCTGGCCAGCAGTTCCTCCACAAACCGACTCTTCTCCCCATCGGTCCCCTGGATGAGGTCAATGACGTACTCCCGGATCTCGTCCTCGTTTGTTATTGACAAGATGTACCTGCAAGAGGACAGGATAGAGAAAAATGAGTGAGGGGGCTTTTGTTCTGATCTAATCAGATCTAATGGTCTAATCGCACGTGTATGCAACGAGTGCAACACAGCTCTCCTCTTCACATCAGGTTTCTGCAGAAACCATGGTAAGGAACGGGTTTATGAGTCAAATTTTGAGACAGACACTTTGGGAAAGCCTTATGAAATTTTCAGACAGGCACTTTGGGAAATCCCTTGTGGTTGTTTCACTTGAAAAAACTAAAGGTAAATTATCTTTCTCCCCCTATTCCAGTGCAGAGTGACACCCCCCCCGCCCTTCTGCCAAACACTAAAAAATTCACTCCGCGACTCCAATTCCTACCAAGTCATGTAAAAAATCTAACCATAAACCAACAGGCTCCTGGTCAAACACCAGGAGACAGCGGCATGCCCTTCCTCACTTACCCACAGGGACCCGCACCCCTCCCCGCCACCACCCGCCCCCCGGTCCCCTCACAGGGCACCCACCCGTGGGACAACGCAGGGTGCGGATCCCCCGAGAGCGGCTCTGAAAACGCCATCTTCCCTCTGTGGTAGCCGAGGGGCGACCCGGAGGCGACGCGAAGGGCCGCCGCGGCCTGTCGCGGCGGGCCGGGGAGGAGGGCCCCGCTAGGCCCCGGCGGAGGATAGGGCCCCGAGCGGGGCCCGCCACGGCTCCCGCCCGCCCCGGAGGCCCCGGCCCCGCTCACCTCACCACCTCCTCGCCCACGTCCAGCCCGAAGTCTCCGCGCAGGTGCTGGACGCACCAGGCCAGGAGCGGACTGGGCGCCGCCATCTTCCGCGCGGGGGAAGGCAAACGGCGCCGCACCGCCCCGGCGCCCGCCTTTCCCCGGGAACACGGCCGGGGACACACCGTTCCGGGGCTCCCCACGGGGCCTGAAGGCGAGGGAGAGCGGTCCTTGTGCCCGCTTCGCTGCCGGGGAAGCGGGGCAGGGGTACGGGGTGAGGCCGGGGCGGCGGCAGCAGCCCCTGCCCTCGCTGAGTGAGCAGCCTGTTCCCAGATCTCTTCGCTGGTGCCACACGGGAGGTGACGTTGCCAAAGACAGGCCTCTGCTTTGTTTCTAAAATGATTGTTTCTTACTAACCTTCTTACCATGTGAGAAAATAGCTAACTACTGAGACTTTCTTACCGTGTAAAAAAATAGTTAGTCACTGAGCTGATGTTACAGATAGTGCTAATGAGGAGACAGCCAGAAGTAGTTAATCACCAAGGACGAGAGAACAAGAAGTAGTTAATCACTTCAAGGTTCTTCTGTACATCAAGTATGTGCTCCCATACCAATTAGGACTGAGCTGTGGCTACTTCAAAGAACATCCTTATTATCTTCAAGAAGTTGGCAAACTTACAGCAAACTTCTACTGTCCTGAGATGACTCGATACCTTAAAAGGATGATGTGAGGAAGGGTCTCCTTACCCAAACGACCACCGAGACACTCGCGCTTGTGCTGCCGACGCAGCAAAATTTGGTACACCTGTGCAAAAAGGCTGTTCGGTCATCCTAATGAATATGTAGGCCTAGGTGGAGTTATGTATTAGGTAGGCAGAATTATGAGAACCTTTTGTGTATAAATAATGGGTGAATATGCCCGGTAAGGGTGCTAGATTTGTGGGGTTTCCCCCTAGCACCCAAAATTGAATCAAGCAATATCTCCTCTCTAAACTACTTTTGGTTTCGAGGGCTTTTATTTCAGGTAACAGTGACAGGGCTCTGCCAAAGGGACGCTGAAGCCCACTCCCTGCCCTCTGCTCACAGTCGGGAAACATCTGCTCCCGCTGGGAAAAATCCTCCAGAGCCAAAAGGCCGAAGCAGCATCAGTCTGTGTGAAAGGGAAGAGGGCAGCCCACCGGCTGCAGGCTCGCAGGGAGAGGAGGGGATATTTGGGGTTAGGCTTAGGGTGTCATAGTCTGCTCTTCAAAAACCAAACAAAACCATGTCCCAGACAGAGTAATTATTATTCTTCACTCACGTTTCACATACCTGGAGTGCTGTGTCCAGCTCTGGAGCCCTCAGCACAAGAAGGACATGGACCTGTTGGAGCGGGGCCAGAGGAGGCGATGAAGATGATCCGAGGGCTGGAGCCCCTCTGCTGTGAGGACAGGCTGAGAGAGCTGGGGGTGTTAAGCCTGGAGAAGAGAAGGCTCCAGGGAGACCTTAGAGCCCCTTCCAGTACCTGAAGGGGGCCTACAGGAAAGCTGGGGAGGGGCTGTTTGCAAGGGCACGTAGCGATAGGATGAGGGGCAATGGTTTAAACTGGAGCAGGGCAGGTTTAGATGAGACATTAGGGAGAAGTTCTTTCCAATGAGGGTGGTGAGACACTGGCCCAGGTTGCCCAGAGAGGTGGTGGAGGCCCCATCCCTGGAGACGTTCAAGGCCAGGCTGGATGAGGCTCTGAGCAACCTGATGTAGTTGAAGCTGTCCCTGCTGACTGCAGGGGGGTGGGACTAGATGGCCTTTAGAGGTCCCTTCCCACCCAACACATTCTGTGATTCTATCTATGATATCTGCCAGCACCACAAAAAAGAACGGAATGGAGAATCACACGGGGATGGGGCTGAGGGGACGGACCCCGGTGGGGCCGCGCCGCGCTGCCATTGGCGGGCGCTGGCCAATGGCGTTTCCCCGCGGGCGGCGGCGGTAGCAGCGGCGCGAGGCGAGCGTCGGGGATGGCGCGGACGAAGGCGTGCGGCGGGGCCGGGCGCAAAGGTGCGGGATGGCAGGGGCACGGGCAGGGGCAGGGGCAGGGGCAGGGGCACGGGCACGGGCACGGCCGCGGCCGCTCACCGGTCCGCTCTCCCCGCAGTGCTGGTCGCCAGGGCTCCCCGGAAGGTGCTGGGCTGCAGCAGCCTCAATGCGGGACCGTCGCCGGCCGCCAAGAAAGGTGAGAGCGGGGGCGCGGCCGGGGCTCCGCGGCCGGCCTGCGGCGGGGCTGACGGCCGCGCTCCCCGCAGGCGAGGGCCGGCGTGTCGGGGGGAACCCGGTGTGCCCGAGGCCCGTCCCCGCCTGGCAGAAGGGCATCGGCGCGTTCCTGCGGCTGCCGCAGAAGGAGAACCGGGAGCCCGGCGGAGAGGCGGCGGAGAGCAGCGGGCTGGGGCCGGCCGCTACGAAGTAGGTGTCGGAGCTCGGGACGGGGGAGGCAGCCCCCGGCTGCTTCCCTCCCGTCTGCCTCCCCTCGGCATCCCCCGCGAACTGCCGGGGCTTTCTCAGGAGCCGTGTTTCGGCGCAGGTTTCCTCGCAGCCTTGGGAACGGCGCTGCGAGTCCCACAAACCGCAATCGCAGCGAGGTGGGGCGGGGGGAGGTGCAGGAGTGTCGCGCCTTGGGCGGGGAAGGGACGCTCCGGGTGTCAGAGAGGCAAAACGCAGCCGGTAAATTAACGGGTTTTGCACGCTTGAGGAGTTTCGGTGGTCGGCTGTAGCCTGGTTCTCAGGACGCGGGGCTTAAACTTAATGTTCACTTCCTTTAAAAAAAAAAAAAAATTAAAAAGCTGTCTGAAGCGTGACAGAGAGCTAAAGCCGCCTGCAGAGCAGCAGCGGCGCACGCAGCGGTTGTTGCTGCAGCTGGTGCTCCGTGGCGTGGCCTTAGAGCACGCACCGGCGTTGTCAGAGCGCGGGGTACGGCTGTGCGGTGATATTAAACAGCAAAATCCCTGGCACTTCCAAACAACACCGCAAGCGGCGTGCCTGGCTGCCCGCAAGGGCTGTGCGGAGGGCTGCCAGCGCGTCCTGGGATGAAACAAAGTGTGACTAGTTTTCCTCCGTGGCTGCTTTGAAACTGCAGTTTATTTTTGAAGGAGCAACCCAACCACTAGAAGGTTGATGGTGTGTCTGCTAACCTTCGTATCCTCATTGAAATAATGTTTCTCAGCAAAGTCTGGTACAACGCAGCATCCGTCTCCACTGACCTCGGGGGGGGGGGGGGTGTGTTTCTAAAAATGAGTGCAGTAATTGGTAGTTCAGGCAAATTCTCTGTGCTCAGACGTGCTTCGTTTGCATACAGACAAGAACGATGTGAGTCTCCGTGGCTGTCAGCTCTGTTTCAGAAAAGCTTAGGAGACTGCTAGCAACTTCTGTACGTCAGAAATTGAATTGCTCTACCAAGCTGACACTTCAAAGATTATCTTGTAGGTAGCACTACTGACTAGAAAGGCGGCCGTGTGAAACATGGTCTTACAGACACTCTGTTCTCAATTGGCAAGGTTTTTATTCCACCAAATATAGAATATCCTAAACTGTCAGGGGGAGCCCATAAGAATTAGTCCTGAATTGTTTTGAAGGACAAGCAAACAAAGACTTTTAAGCGCACCCTGCCTCTTGGAGAAACAAAAGATGTGCACCGTAGTGCTGCAAAACTTTGATTTCTTCCATTTGAAATTTGTTTGGCTGAATAAGAACCAGGTGGTGATAACCCTGCAGAGAATACACAGCGTCACCATCTAAAATGATTTACAGCTTCCCAGTGTGTTCTGGAAGAAGCAGGAGCTGTGCTCGCTTAACTGCACGACTGGTTTTTTTCAGTCACGGTGGGTAAGTTAGCCAGGTTGAAACTTGAGCGTGAAATGGGAGTTGGATTTTCAGCTTTCTGGAAATGATGCGGGATCTGCATGTGGCCCTCTGGGTGGAGAAGGACATGCAGAGGATGACCCAGGACGTATGGGTGTATGGATGTTTTCCCCACTGAAGTAGGCTTTCCCATGTGAAAGGTAGGTGTGTGCTGCTTCATTTGGGCTCCTAGCACTTAGGATAAAGTACCTTGTATCATCCTAATGGCTCTAGGTGCAGTCTGGGGCTAATTAAAGTCATTTAGGTCACCCAGCCTCGAGGAAAAAGGCTTTGTTGGTTGTAAGCTTGATTGAGTCCTGCTAATTGAATCGGTAATGCTTTTTACAGAGCTCCCCTCCTGCCATCAGATCCTGCAGAAGACGGCGAGTCCTCTGAGGAAGAGCACGCATGACCTGACCCTGACTTTGATGATAAACTGTGTGTCTCCCATACTCGAGTTGTTATTTGTATAGTTTTTTACAAGGTGTACAACAAGCTTATGTTCAGCTGTTGTACAGAACTCAAAGCATGTCTGAGAGACTGCAAGAACATTTTTGCAAAATTATGGTGAATTTAATATATACTTTTTGAAGCTTAGCATTCAGTATAAGTCACCGTTTTAATTTTTATCTTGGTTTCCTTGAGTTCCTCAGTGACTCCTGCGTACCATGCAGCTTTTATCTTTCGATTGCCTTGTCCAAGACTTGCATGATTGTGCTTGTTCTGCTTTTAAAAAGCACTTTTCTAATACACTGAAACATTCTGAGAAGGCATCCGTGTCGTGTCATTTGAAAAAACAGTGGTGGGGTGGAAGGGCAGCTGTCACTTGCTGCCATTTAGAGGTGAATCTATTTGAATCTAATGGTCTTTGCTTGCTTGGGGAGCTGTACCCATGCCGTGCCACCCCGTTATATATTGCTGAACAATTTACATCTATGGCTACAAATGCTTTAATCCAGCAATAAAATTAGGAGCAAAGTTTAATGGGGTAAAGCAGGGTCACATACAGTGTTGAAAATAAGTTCAAGACAAAGATAAATTGGCTGTGTTACTGTTCTTGGTGTTAACAGAGGTTTTCCCTGTGCAGGAATTTCTAGAATTTCTAGATTTCTAGAGTCTTAAGGCAAGAGGCATGGTCTGGAGAACCTCTTAAGGGTAACAATCAGCTGGAAATCCACTCGATTATTATTACTATCATTACTACCAAGTAGTTTTCACTTTTGAGCTCATTTCTCGTAACTTTAAAGAATTACTTGATAACGATGCTCTTTTGGTTAAATCCATATGAACACTGCAACTCTGATTTTTTTTTTTTTAACGGGGGAGGGGAAAAAAAGGGGGAATACCAAACCAGCTAAATCCCAGTGCTCAGGAATGTCCTCTGTAATTAGGATTTTCAATTGAATTTTTAAAATAGAGAAGGGGAGCAAGCTGAGACCTGCCAGCAAAGTCAGACCCACTGCTGTGACCCTGCACTGACCAATTTATTAAACTCAATTTATTAACATACTTAGAAGCATCCACTTAAAAAAAAAAAAAAAAAATACCGGGAGCTGACAATAGATGTCAGCAACATCTCCAGCTACCGAAGGCTTGAAGGTTCCAGTGGCCAGCGCAATGCTTGTTTTCCCTTCTTCCAATATATTGATTTAAGTAACATGCGGGGAATATATAAATGTATGGATGAGAGACTGAAATCAGTCCTTGGTTCCTGAGGGTCAGGGTTACCTCACTGAGTTATGGTCTCCCCAGGAAAATGGCATCAGCAAAATCACCTGCTGTTTCACCGGCGAAATCCCCGTAGCTTGCTCAAACCCATGGCTGGAGGGGCAGGGATGGGCAGTGAGGGGAACTCACTCCCCCGGCAGATGCTTTTTTTCCCCATTTCCAGCATGCTGAGTTTTCTGCAGATTGTCCAAATTATTCTTCTGACCCCTGACCTTGAGAACATCCCCCCAGTCCCACCTGAAAGGTCCAGGAGCTTCTTTCACGGAATGGTAGGGGTTGGAAGGGACTTCTGGAGAATCTCCCTGCCAAAGCAGGGTCACCCAGAGCAGGCTGCACAGGAATGCATCCAGGCGGGTTTGGAATGTCGACAGAGACTCCACCACCTCTCTGGGCAGCCTGTGCCAGGGCTCTGACACCCTCAGAGGAAAGAAGTTTTTCCTCATGTTGAGATGCAATTTCCCGTGTTCCAGTTTGTGCCCGTTGCCCCTTGTCCTGTCCCCGGGCACCACTGAGAAGAGTCTGGCCCCATCCTCTTGCCCCCTGCCCTTTAGCTCTTGCTGAGCGTTGATGAGATCCCCTCTCAGCCTGCACTTCTCCAGCTGAACAGCCCCAGGGCTCTCAGCCTTTCCTCAGCACAGAGTTGCTCCAGCCCCTCAGCATCTCTGCAGCCTCCGCTGTCCCCTCTCCAGCAGTTCCCTGTCCTTCTGGAACTGGGGAGACCAAAACTGGACCCAGTGCTCCAGCTGTGGCCTCCCCAGGGCAGAGCAGAGGGTGAGGATGACCTCCTTCCACCTGCTGGCCACGCTCTTCTTAATGCACTCCAGGAGGCCATTGACCACCTTGGCCACAAGGGCACATTGCTGGCTCATGGTCATCCTGTTGTCCACCGGGACTCCCAGGTCTCTCTCTGCAGAGTTGCTCTCCAGCAGGTCAGCCCCCAACCTGTCCTGGTGTATGGAGTTATTCCTCATGAGGTGGAGGGAGGTCAGGTCCTTTCGACCCAGGCTGGTGGCACCCAGACCTTTCCTCTGGGATGTTGGATGGACCGATGTTGCGAGTGGGTCATTGCTGGTCCTGACTCCTCAATGGCTCTTGGTCCATCAGGCCAGCCCAGGCCAGCAGAAGCAAGGTTTCTACCCTGGGAAAAGAGCTGGTTCCCCATGGAATGTCCAAAACGCCCCTTCTCCACCTATGCCAGTGCTTGGACTGAGCCCTGTGGGGGTGGGAAGGGGGAAAAGGGTGAGGGGTGGCAAGGTGGGAGAATAGCCAAGGGGGATATGGAGGTGGGGTGAGAGCACGGGGAGGGTCGCTGCTGGAACAACTGGATGTGTCTTTCAGTAAGTGCTCTTGGATGCTTCAAAAGCAACTGCAAAATGAGCACAAAGCGGGTGTTTGGGAGAGGAGACAGTGGTGCTTAGAAGATAAGAAATCCTAAGGGTCTAATGTGTTGTTTTAAACCTTAGGGGGCAAAATTATCTTTGTCTGGGCAAGAGAATGTGGTGGGATGGACCCCATCCTTTTCCATCCCCATGGCCTAAAGCTTTTCCCTCTTTAAATAACATGGGATAATCACAAAATCCTGCTGCTCCAGAGCATTTTCAAGCTTTTCCTGGCACAGTCCTTCTGCCCTCGTCTCCGGAACAGGAGGGACCAAACATTTCTGTTGGCTGTGTCTCGGCTGGGCTGGAAGGATCTCTCACAGCTCTGCCGCAGCTGGTGCCGTGCAGGGGGCAGCTGGTCGGCGGGGTGAGCAGATGTCCTTCCGTGGGGACGCGGGCGGAGGGGAGGGGGCAAAGGGCCATCAGCTGTCGGGCTGCACCTTCCCGCCCCGCCATGGGAATCCATGGCAAAACATCTGGGACCTTGTCCCCCAGGCAAGGGGTTTTCAGCTCTTTTTCTGACTTTCAAGGGTTTGCCTTAAAAAAAAAAAAAAAAGCTGTTACCAAATTATGCTGCACTGTGGCACATACAATGTCCGCTTAACACCGCCGGCTTTTTTATTTCCCACTCAGACGCCACAGTCTGGAGTTAAGAAGCTGCCTGCTTACGCTAAGGGAACTGCACAGGACGCCCTCTCGCACAGGAGTCCTGTTAATTTTGGTAAAAGCCAAACCTCTTCACGTATATTCCTGCTCTGAATTGAATGATTGCAGGCGCCGTTTCCATCGGGAGAAAGAAGGACAAGGCCCTGGTACCTTGTCATTCTACGTGATTGCTCCTCTGCTCTCGCATTCCTGCCAAAAAATGCTGGTTTAATCTTTGGGTTTTCTCTGACTTTGTGTTTTTTTTCCTCTTTGCACGCTCATGGCCAGCGGTACCCAGAAGGATGCGAGGTCTCTTTGCGCTGGTGTCCTGCGAGGTGCCCCCCTGCCCACGCTGCCCCGGCGCTGGTGTCGGGGTGGTGCCTCCCTGTGCCTGACCCCGAACAGCAGCTTCATTGTCCTTCCCGCTGCCCCGCACAAAGGGGTATTGTCCTGCCAACCAGCTCCCGCTGGCCGCCTTGCCGCAATGGCCTGCTTCATCCCAACCGCAGACGCTGCAGCAGTTTCAAGAATAAAAGCAGGACGTTTCCATTCTCAGGAATCGGCCCGGCTTCTCTCCTTCCTTGGCAGAGGATGTGGAGCCAAGTGTTGGCCAGTAGAACCTCCGGTGGGGGGGTCCTGACCCACCTGAGATGTTTCTGGGTCAGCTGTGAGCCCCCTTGTTATGGTTTGAGGAGCCCACAACAATTTATTGTTGTTTGGACAATTATTCTATCACCTGATGAGCCTTCCCCACCCAGGAAGGGGAATTGGGGAAGAATAAGGAAATCCGAGGGCTGAAATATAAACAGATATAATAGGAGTATTTAATTAACATTAATAATACTAAAGAACCAATATCGATACTGATACCAATATGAAACACACAAGAATTACACCCAGCCCATTCCACCAGCAGAAGCCACGCACTCCCCGCAGGGACAGCCAATGTGGGATCCTGCGAGTGCTGCGGCTGCGGGAGGAAGGGAAGGGCTCAGGGCTCCGGCGCTGGGGCGAGGAGTGCTCAGGATGGCAGCCAGCAAGGGAGAGCGAGAACTCCTCAGCAAACCTTCTAATTTCTATTGAATATGATGTTCATGGGATGAAATGACCCTGCTGGCAGCTTGGGGCAAGTGCCTGGGTCTCGCTCCTCCTCATCCCCGCGCCTGGCAAGGCTCGGAAACACTGAGACCTTGAAACAATACCATAGCTGGCTCTAAAGTAAATATTTTCACGAATTCAGACACCAGAGTCTTCTAAAAATGCAGTTTTCCCAAGCATTAGAAGATAAATCAGTCCTGTGTCGCTCAAACCAGGACACCACTTCTACCCCAGACATATTTCAACACGTGGGCCGGTCTCCCGTTAAACTCCCAGGGCATCATCACAGCGCTAATGAGAACTGACCGAAAGAATTATTAAACTAAAATTAATTATTAAACTAAAATAAATAAATAAAATTAAATAAATATTTATTTTATTTATTAAATAAATTTAATAAAATTAATTATTAAACTAAAACTGTTTGATGATAAACGGTTTTTCAGAATTAAGACGCGAGCTCCAGGATGGTTCAGAGCAGAAATGGGGAGAAACCAGACGATGGTACAGCTCCTGTCTGAACGATCAAAATGCAAAGTGGGATGCGCATTGAATGAGTTTTCTCCTTACTTTCAAAAGTACTTAATTCCCGGTGCCCCTTCCCTTTATCAAAATGGGGTGATGCTAATATTTATTTTTTTTCATTTGTAATATCAGAAAGAGACAAAGAAGTGCAAAAAATGCTCATCCCAGAGCAGAAGCTGGGACAGCATTAGACACAGTGATGCCAGGACGGGCTCTTTAGGTGGCTGGATGGATGAAAAGCATTTTATTTTTGATATTAATATCGTCGACTTAAAAGGTGTAATATTGTAACTGAGTCAGCAGGCTGCTCATATGTAATAAAAGAAAGAGTAAGCAAAAAAGCTAAAGTGAAGTATTAGCAATTTTTACCAAAACCAGGCTTTATTTTCTGCTTGATTATGGCACCAGCAGAAAATTGACAAGCCTAATCTCAGGAATACGAGGTAGTGGGGAAAATATATAATTTTAAAGACTAAATTCTGGTTCTAAACAGATTTTCCAGGTGATTTTTCAAAATTAACCTGTAGCTCATACTTAGTGGGGGCCACGCGCTGACGAGGGGTGATTGCGCAGCCGGTTAATGAGGTTGCCCAGGGGCTCGGGGGCCAGTGCGCTGGGGATAAAGGTTTTCCTGATGGTGTTTTTTAACTATTTTCAAGGCATATTGTGATTGAAAACCTTTGTGTGGGAAACGTCAAGTTCTTTGCCAGGAGCGGCCTGGGAGGATCCAGGTGGTGGCACCTGGCGGGTTTCTGCTCCTGTGCTGTCACGCTTCCTCGGTGGCTACTAAAAGCTGGGAAGTGATGACTGTTTAGCAGGATGTTTCCTTGGTGGCTAGTAAAAGCCAGGCAGCGATGGCCATTTATCAGGATGTGACATGTTCCCTGAGCCACGTTTTCCCTCCGACAGCACTTTGCTGCCCTTGTTCCAAACAGCCCTTGGAGGTGCTGCAGGTGAAGGCAATTCAAGGCAAGGACGAGTTGAAGATCTCCATTTTATCCCCCAGCTTTCCGTGGGTATTTTTACCCAGTTTATGGACAGCTTCCCCCCTCCGCCCCCGCTCCCTCCCTCACAGACGCGGCGGGTTCTGCAGGGCGGGAAGCCGCCGGGGCTGTGGCGCGGCGGGCTGCTGAGCCCCAGGCGCGGCCCTGCTCGCTGTCCCCCTCTCCCAGCCCCGGCAGGGCCCGGTCCTGCGGCGGGGCCACCGGTCGCCATCCCGCTCCCCCCCGACCCCGCCGGGGCCTGCCCGCCGCCCCGCCGGGCGCCACTTCCGCCTAGCAACGCAACGCGGTTGCTAAGGCGAGCCCGCCGCCGCGCCGCCCTGGAAGTTGTTGCGAGCGGCGCGGGCGCGCTGCTGCCATAGGGCGGTGCTGGCAGCGGGGCGGGGTTAAAGGGTGAGCGCTTCCGGGTCGGGGGCCCTCCCCGTCGAGCGCGGCGGAGGGAGGAGCCGCGGCGGGGCGAGCAGCGGCGGGGCCCGGCCCAGCCCAGCCCGCCCGGGGAGCCCAGCGCCGCCGCATCAGCCAGGTAGGGGGGCGGCGGGGCCACCGTCGCTGCTGGGCCCGGGCGGTGCGGGGCGAGGGGTTCGCTCCGCGGCCAGGCCCGGCCGCCTTCCCGGGGCCGCGCCTCCCGCCGTGGCGGCGGAGGCTCCGCGGGGCTCGCCACTTCAGCCCTCTCCGGTGCTGGGCCGCGGTTCTCCCGGCGTGAAGGGCTCCAGCCCAGCGGAGGAGCGGCGCGGGGCCGGCGCACGGACTGGCCGTCTCCGGCGGCGGGAGAGGGCAGGGGCCGGCGCTGGGGCGGCGGCGGAGCTTCCTTGAACCGGCCCGGGAGAGCCCGGAGGGAGTCGGGCTGTTGGCTGAGCTGAGCTCCGGGAGGCGCCGGGGCGGGGGGTCCCGCCTCCCCCGGGCGTGGGTGAGGGGAACCGGGCCGGACCCCGCACCGCCGCCCTGCCGGGTTGTTCGTGGAAGGAGGGGTCACCTCAAGGGGCGCGGGTTGACAGCCGCGGTCCCGTCCGTCGCTGGCAGCCTGGGGCAGGGCGCCGGCCGGAGGAGATGTTTGGGAGCTCCTCCTTAGCCTGGTCGTCCTGCCAGGTCTGAGGGGGACAAATCATAACGCGTTGAGTGTATTTACAGCTTATTTGTGTGAAGTTGTGTGTTCCCCCCTTATCTGGGATAGTTATAAATGTGCACTGTATGAAACTTTTAAGGGTTTAAGGCTTGTCTTGGACAATTTGCTTGTGGGATTGTCGTCTTCTGTTTTCCACTCCGTTTGACTGCTGGCGACTGTCCTCTTCTGCCTTTCTCAACAGCAGCTTGACTTCTCAGTTCATAGGAGGTGTCGTGTACCGAGTCCAAGCTCACGGTCAGTTGTTAATACCTGCTGCATCCCAACTTCATGTGAGGTTTTCGCCTTCTCCCTTTCTCGTTATCAGGCTCCTGGTGGCCTGGTTGAAGTCACACTGTTATGGGTGTGATCTCAGACTTGATTATTTTTTTTTATCAGTGACCTAATGCATATGTGTAACCAGCTTGTGCTGCCACTCCCCAAGTTTGCCTTTTCCTTCCCCAGCTCCTGGCTGTGATTTACCGAAATAAACCGTATTCTCTACACATCTTTAATACTCTGGTGGTAACTTGGTTTCTGCCAGCCTGCTGGGAGAGGAGGATGGGTGAACTGAGAAGCGTGAGCTTTGTTCCCATTGAGAAACTCTTATCGAATATTAGTAGCGCTTTCCCAGAGATGCATTCCAAAAAATACAAAGAGTGCCTTTGAGTTACGAGTTTGGGGAGGTTGCTTTCTTCAGACTACAAAAGCCATGGAGGATTCATTGCTGCCTGCCAGTTGCTGAAGTTTTGGAAGTGTTGCCTGGGCGGTGAAACATTACTGATAGGAGAATTTGGGTTTTATTATGATGCTGTTGTAGAGAGATGCACAGAGTGGTCTTCTTCACGTGAAGCCGGCTGACGCTAGCGCTCTTTGAGTCAGGGGTGAGCTGGAGATGCTGCCAATGATAAATATCAGCAAGAGATATGGGGAAGGTGACCACCAGCAAGGTGCCACTGGATAAGAAAGGTATTTAAATATCCTGGTGGTGTGGAATAAAAAAATATAATTCTTATTTTAAAAAAAATCTGATGTACTTGGAAAGTGTGGAGGATCATGGTGAGAAATGGCCAGGCAAGTCTCTGTTCTGCTTATTGAGATCCCAGCTGCTGGTATAGTGGTACCCTGGTACAGCTGATATTGCAGCCTTTTGGCAAAAATATTGCTGACTCTTTTGAAATATTAGACTATCTGCTTGATAAAATCAGTGCTTTACACTTACACCTTGCATAAGTACCTAAACTTTGTTTAGATACAAGTATTTCTTCAAACGTTGCCTGCCCCAAAATTGCTTTTTCTGGACTCAGCAAAGTGTCCGGCTGGTGCCGCCTTTATTTTTTTAAGAGCTGTTAGTGTGCGAGGAAGACGAGGCACAGCTCTGTGCTTCACTCTGCAGGTCTATAGCAGTGTATTTTTGACTGCTGGCCTGAAGTCCTTGCCAGTTTAGGCCAATCTGGGTTTCTGCTGCGTTTTTCATGTGGAAAGCTCTTCTGTTATCCTCTGGCCACGATGGTTGGAAACTTGCACCAGATTCTCACAACAAATTTGTTTGTGACCAGTCTGTACCTATCTGTTTGTGCCAGTGTTGCCTCTTATAAAAACAGCTCTTCTCTCCTTTGGTGCTTTCAGAAGGCACTCAACTCTTGGCTTCTTATTTTCAATCTGTGCATGCCAGCCTTGCAGTCACTCTTTTCCAGGTTCTCTCTCGATCTCTTCTGCGCACGTGTTTGCTTAAAGCTAATCCCTGAAGGCCCCTAACCAGAGCAGGGCATAGAATGGTAGGGGAGGTCTCTTTGGGATGCTGCGAGGTGTTGCAGGTAACTTCTTTGTGCTGGTATCCTTCATGGCTGAGTCAGGTTGGTGGCTCACAGCAACAAGTTAATAACCTGCGTGTCTCTATTTTTCCTGGGATTAAAGAGCTTTCTATTTCATAGTACCATTTCTTGTGAAGTCTGAAGTGTATGACCTTGCCCCATTCCAGTCCATCTGTCTTACTCTTCCGTCGGAGTGTCTGGTTCTCCGTGTTGACAACAATTTGACTTCCTATGCCGAAGTCGTGGATGGGGAATGTTCTGGTGGGAGCGATCAAGTAGGCAGGTTGGCAGAGCTCCATTGCGAGGGGAGTTACGAGCTGGGTGAGATTGCAAGTGCAGCCTAGTCCACAGCCACTTGCAGCTTTCCTGATGCTGAGATTGC